>NW_020954596.1:51602017-51668057 GCF_900497805.2 Vombatus ursinus
GAGAGAGAGAGAGAGAGAGAGAGAGAGAGAGAGAGAGAGAGAGAGAGGCAGAGAGACAGAGAGACAGCATGTCCTCTAATTTGACTTTAAGTAGTAAGTAGGGCTTTAGACAAGTCTTCTGGAATTTGGACATCTGATCTTTATCTCTTCCTTCTCTTCTGAATTAAAGGGGAAGAAAGTAAAGGTAGAATGACGATTCCAATGTTTTGATCACTAGGGAATGGATGCATGGTTACACAATGAATAGAAGTAACAAAGTCAGAAGGGGGAATTGGTGTATAGGTAGAAAGATGATAAACTTGGACAAGTTGAATATAATGTGCTAGCAGGACAACCAGGTAGAGATGTGCATTTGGAGCTCAGAAATTATGTCAGAGTTAGAGATATAGATTTGGAATTCATTTGCCTAGAAGTAAAGCCTATGAAGTCATAGGAGTGAAAAAAAAAAAGATTAACAAGGTTAAGTGGGGAGAGAGAGAGAGGAAAAAAAAGGTTCAAATCTTTGGGAAGACCCAACTCAAATGGTCAGGATGGGTAAAAGGAGACAGAGATGAGCAGTTATGGAGATGGGATACTTTTCTTAATTTTCTGCATACTTTCATCTTCATTAGTATCAAAGGAAATGATAGTATCCAGTAGAAAGCAATGCCAACAGTATTGAATGCTGAAGTTTTCAAGGAAGATGAGGATTTTTAAAAGGTCATTTTACTTAGCAGTCAGGAAATCCTTCATTCCCTTTAATAGAGACTTTTCAGTAGAATAGTAGGGCTTGATGCAGAATTATAAGGAATTGAGGAAAGAATGAATGGTGAAATAGTAGAAGTATAACATAAGCAACTTTTTAAAGAAGCATAGCAGTGAAGGGGAAGAGAGATATGTATGGTAGATGGATGAGTTAAAAGGGTCAAGGGAAGATAATTTTTTTTTTAAATTATGGTCATGCCTTCTTCCCATTCCTGGAAGTTTCTTCACATCAACTTGATTTTTTTTTTCAGTGACCAACTCAAGTACCATCTTCTCCATGAAGTTTTCCATTACTTTGCTCCCTCAAGTGAAAATGATTCTCCACCCATCATTTTAAAACTTATAGTTTATTTAAATGTTTTATCTGCTTCCTTTTCAATATACCTGTTTCTCCCATACTACAATAGAACACTCTCTTATAACATGTAAAATTAAGCAAAGTAAATAGATACGTTGACAATATGACAGAATGTATTTCATTTCATCCCTTTAGACCACTATATCTCAACTTAGAGGAAGCAGCCATGCTTTATAATCAGTCCTTTGGACTAATTGGTTATTGTGTTGATATGAATTCTGATATCTTTTAGGATGTTTTCTTTACATTATTGTGTATTCAATAATTATATTCTTTATTATGGGTATTTGCATTTCCTTTGCATTCTGTGTATATATCCTTCTTAGTTCTCTTTACTTTCTTCTGTTTAAGGTCATATAAGTCTTCCCAAATTTCTTAGAATTATTCATATGCATCCTTTATTATGCCACAATAATATTTCATTACATTCATATGACACTATTTTTATTCATTGCTCAATCAATGGACAGCCATTTTGTTTCTATTTTTTTTAGCCACAAAGGTTCCTGCTATAAATATTTTGGTATCTATTACTATCTTGCTTTTGATCTTCATTAGGCATATGCCCATTAATTGTATTCATTTATATTCATTTTAACAAACATTTATTAAGCTCCTCCTGTATGCAACATTGTGCTAGGTGTTGGATACATACATTTAAAAATGAAAAGTCCCTAATGGTACAAAGAATATGAAAAGTTTAGTCACTTTACTAGGGTAATTAAAAATTTTTCCTTTAGAATGGCTGAATCAATTCATACTTCCAGTAATTGTTTATTAGTATACCTGTCTTCTCATAAGCTTTTTGATACTGAATGCTTGTCTTTATCAAATTTGCCAATCTTCTGGGAATAAAGGGAGTGATTTACCTCTCTATAAATCTCTCATAATCCCTTTCTTATTCTTTTGTATTCTTGCACCTCTTCCCCTTGTATAATGGTTATTTGGGAACATAGTGTTATTCTTCTTTTGTCTCCTCACTGCCTATACCAGAAACCTTCAGCGTCTTTTCCTCCCAGATTGATTTTTTTTTAACTGCATAAAGAGGCCATTCTCTGCCTCATTTCTTACCCAGCCTTAATCACTGAATGGGTGTTGCTTCAGTCAAGCTGAAACCAGTTAAAGACCATAGCTTAAAAAGACCAAGCTCTGGGGCAGCTAGGGGGTATAGTGAATAGTGCTCTGGCCTTGGAGTCAGGAAGACCTGAGTTCAAATCTGACCTCAGACACTTGACACTTACTAGCTGTGTGACCCTGGGCAAGTCACTTAACTCTGATTGCCTCACCAAAAATTAAAAAAAAAAAAGGAATGTTGAAAATTAAAAAAAAAAATTAAAAATAATAAAAAAGGAAATCATTCTGTCCTTTGCAAACATATTAACTAAAGAGATTAGCACAATTATATCAATATAATACAATTATATCCTGCAGCAGAGTGTAATGGAAGGAGACATCAGGTGCTGTCAATTTCAGCTCCAACATTTAACTGTGCAAACATGGGCAAGTAATTTCACCTGCTTCTCAATGTCTTCATCTGTAAAATGAAGGAGTTTGACTAGATGGCCTCAAAAGTAGCTTTCAGTTCTTATCATTAGATGATGCATGTCTGACAGGGAACTCCTAATGATTAGGAAAACAACATATTTGCATTCTGTATATTCAAAATGAGGTTCATCCCTTCCATCTCCACAGGACTTTGTGCTTTCTAGTATCTGAGGCTATACATTATATATATATATATATATATATATGTGTGTGTGTGTGTGTGTGTGTGTGTGTATGTGTGTGTGTGTGTATGTATGTATATATATGTATGTATGTATGTATGTATATATATGTATATATAGGGTCTAAAGCTGCCACCAGGACTGTGTATCAGATTAGCCATCTGGCTAATCTGTTCCTGTTTGACTCTTCCTATGTTACCCTGGAGACAGGCAGAGGCCCTACCCCATGGTTAAGAGTTATCCATGGACCTTTCACAGAGTAAAGGAAGATTAGGGTAATTAAGGCAATTTCTTCAAACAAATTCTTAGTATGATGGACTCCTAGAGAGTATAAGAGAGGTGAAAAAAATGTTTCTGATGAACCTCCTTGTTCAGGTATGTTTTCCTAATTACATGAATATTGAATATGCTTCAATGTGCCTGTGTAAAACTGAAACAGCATTTTGATTGATACTGAAAATGCTTCTCTTTGGAAATAGCAGGCTGAGTGAATTAGCTAACACTACATTTTAAGTATCATGAAAATAACTTGACCTTCTTCCTACTGTGTCAGTGGGGTGTATAAGGTGCCTAGGGAGGACCAAGCAGGAATGAGGGCTTCTTATTCACCTTTGTTGTTCACCTGTGACCCAGTTCCCTTCAGGTGACTCCAAGAAGCTGGAGCATTTGCAGTGGCCACACCCTGGTGAAACCATGTAGGCAGACAGGCCAGAACAGATTGAGGGTAACCAATAGGCCTCAAATCTGTTGGTGAGTTAGGAGGATATCTACCCAAAGCATGTGAAGACTTCCCCTGGTGGGATGGGTGGATGAGAATAATTTGTTCCAATGGCCATGAAGGTGGGGTACTTGGAGCTTGGTCAGACATCAAAGATGTCATAGTCATCCACTGCATTCCAGGCCATCCCAGTCATCCTGACTTTTGTCTTGCCACCCGATTTCAATGACTCTGGAAGAGAGAGTGGGGCTAACAACCGCATGCAACTCTGCCTTACTTAAATCCCATTCACTCACAAGTCAAGACATCACACATGACTTTGTGATGTCACTGGTCCTCTTCAAAAGGAAGGATGAGCAACCACTGAGTCATACAGAATCTAGCTTTAGGATTACTAAAGTTCCATAAGATAAAATCTGTGGATACTTCCTAATGTACATTCACCAAAAAAAATAGGAAAGGTGCAGTAGGCTGTATGAGTTCTGTGGCTCTGAGAGTGTAATTGGGCAATAAAAGGATTTTGAAATGGGACTCAATAGCAGAGTATGGCCTTTTATAACCTAAGAGTATAAAATATCTCTATGTCTCTTTGTCTAGGAGCTTTGAGAATCAACCATTTGGCATGGTACTATTTCAGTTTTTTATTTTATTTTATTTTTTACATCTGATAAAACACATAGAGTTTGTGGATATGTATGTGAATATTTTTAGGATAAAAAATGGTTTATCTGTTTCTCTATATTGGTGAGGACAGGAGGAAAACCACAAAAGCTCTTGTTGGCCAGGCCTGACTCAGGCTGCTCTGATTGTTCAGATTTGTAATTGGAGAAACATAAGACATTGGCAGACCATATGGCCTTTAACAAAAGGAGATTTACTTAACAAGAAGATGGAAAGGATATTCAGCAAGGATGCAGTATTGAATCAATTAAGTACAACTTCCCTCTCTCTGCATTCGTCATTGTTACTTGCTGGTCAGAGGCTTGGTGCCAAGCCTGGGGAACCTGTGACTGCCTTTTGTATTTCAGCCACTAGAAAGCTACTTCAGTGGTTTGAGCCTTACTTCCTTGGACCAATTAAGTTTTAAGGAAACTTTCATTACCTTTTAAGGAAAAACAAAACAACAACAACAACAAAACCTTGTCTAGCCTGTGTGGAGTTAAGTGTTCCTACAGCATCAGCCAGTATTAGCTCAACCCTTGAATGTTTCCCTGAGGAGGCAAGGGAAGATACTTTTTGTCAGCTTTCCTTCATGCACAGGTGTTATGATACTGCTCTTAGCCAAGATTTATGTGTAGCCAGATCCTAGACAAAGCCCAACAGAGCAGGGTTAAAAAGGCAGAGGATGGTTTATATCAATTAGGGAATGGCTAAACAAACTATGGTACATAAATGTGATGCAATATTGCTGTACTTTAAGAAATGATGAATTTGATTGAATATAGAGAAGCATGAAAGATTTACATGAATTGATACTGAGTAAAGAAAGCAGGGCCAGGAAAGCAATATACAATTAATGATTTAGTCATGATTAAAACAACAATTTAGTCATTACTAAAACAATGTAAATTTAAAAAAAATAACAACCACAAAGCAATCAGAATAGAATGTTGCAAAGTTATAAAGAACCAACTTGGCTCCAAAGAAGATATACGAGAAGATAACCTCTCTTCTTCCCTTGTAGAGATCAGAGCTCATAAGTATGGAACTTTGAATATGACATCAGATGTTTCCAGTGCTTTGACTGGCATTGGCTCTTTTTTTTTCCTTAAAAAAATTCTTTGTTACAAAGGTTGACTCTCTGGAA
The DNA here is from genome assembly GCF_900497805.2 of Vombatus ursinus. NCBI lineage: Eukaryota > Metazoa > Chordata > Mammalia > Diprotodontia > Vombatidae > Vombatus > Vombatus ursinus. The sequence continues at coordinate 51,607,372 of NW_020954596.1, forward strand.
AGGAGGAGAAGGAATATAAGGGGAAATTTAGGTGAAATATAAGGGGAAATTTAGGTGACATAAAGACAAAATAGATCAATAAAATTTCTTCTTAAATAAAAAATAAGGGATTAGAAGTATCTGTAGCAGAGCTAGAGAGTATCCCTTTTACTAGTTTCCTGGGATGTACTTCTGTCACCTGACTAGCCATGTGAAAAATTGTTCCCGGTTACTCTGTGAAGCCAGCAACATGCACTGTTCTGATGAGTAAGTAGTGTATCCTCCCATTCATCCTGGATAGAGGGTAGAAGAGGATCCTTCACCCCTATGCTTTTCTATTGCATTTGCTAGAGTAGGGAGAAATGATTTGGTATTACGGTATTTAGGTGTATGAAACTGCTAGTTACCATGCTGAGCCTAGGAACACACAAAAACATTAAAAAATAAACAAATGAACAAACTTAGAATTGGTAACTGCCTCTGCTGTATGCAATTTTAATAGCTATACATTTAAATAATTTAACAGTAAATTCAAACTTTTGTAATAAAATGTTACCTCATCTACTTCCAAGTGAATTACTCCACATTCTTACTGTGATGCCTCATTGTGGCAGGGACATAATCCAGAGCACAAGTATAAGGTATGTTCTGCTATGTGAGGATGACGCAAAATAATAATAGCTAGCATTTATAAAAGGTTTACAGAGCTCTTTTGCATATATTCTCTCATTTGATTGCAGGCACAGACCAGTCAAGCTACATACAGAAAGGCTTGTCACCAGTGGGCTGACAACTTGGTCATGAAATCTTTAGAAAGGGCACGTGATGACACAGAAAAATATGAAATGACCCTTGGTCTGATACAACTCCTTTCCACTTTTGCAGTGACAGTGCAGAGTGGGAAAAAAAGGAGGCAGCGAGTACTAAATATCATTCTGTTTGTAGACTATGTGTAAACATGATCTAGCTATTGTTGCTATAAATGTGGGATCCTTGTCCAATGATCAGTGAGTCTATATAATTCTGGAGGTGTTGAACCATATTAATTCAGCAGAATGTAAACTCGTTGAAGGCAGGGATAACTGCCGTTTTCGTCTTTGTGTTCCCCATAACCTAGCACAGTACCTAACAAAAGCAAGCTCTTAATGTTTGTTAATTGAATTGATTTAACATTCTCACCACAAATGGAATAGGAAGACAAGAGGAAGTTGCAGCTAAATGCAAGGATGACTTAGACATTCTCTTTGCAGAGGCAAATAAAGGAGTAGGTGGAGTGGCTTTTATTATGCATCCAAAAGCATGCTTAAAAGTCACATAGAATGAGCAGGAATGTATGTATTACAATGGGCATCACTAGAGGGAGTTCCCAAATTGATACCACCAACCTGTTAGAGTATTGGCATAAATAAACTAAGGACTTTCTCAGGGTAGATAGTCTATGGCAAAATCCACTCTTACATAAGAATTTTATATTACTGTACAGTTGAATGATTATGAAAAGCTTTTACATGAATTGCTGTATTTGATGAGATATGTAGTGAAAATATGATACCCTTTTTATAGATGAAGAAACTGATATAGAGGAATTACATGCTAATATATGCTAGCTATTACATGACTTATTTGCCCAATATTAAATAAATAATAGATATCAATTTGGAACTTGAATTCAGATCTTCCGATTCTGAGTTCAGTACTCTTTCCAACACACCATGCCTATAGTCTAGATTCTAATTAGTTGCTGTTGATTGCCATTGCAAACAAAAATATTAGACAAGCAGTCTCATTTTAGAAGAAATAACATTTGTTCTCACAAGAAATAAACTTTCAAGGTACTAATGCTGACAGAAGTTTTCCTTCATTTGAGTCCTTGGTATCAGCCCTGTATCTCTGGTCTACACAATTTGGCAATTTGCACTGTGTCCCTTACTCATTAGCATTAATTGGTAACATTTCTTTTGCAGTAAAAAATAGCATTTTTCTTATTTAGAATGGAGGCTTCTGCATGTACCCTGCTATTAGAGAGCATTTTATGCTGACAATCTATAATTTAGAAGAAATGAGTGTGAGCGCTGTGACCTGTACTTTCTTAACAATTTTGTCTAAGTCTTTAAATGCAATTTCATATAACGACAACTTGTTTTTTCTTATTATCTTTAACTTATTTGACATCTATTTATCTTTTTATGTTCAGGAAGGTGCTGAGGTTTGCTTGATTGTTTCTTGAATATTCTGAACCAAACTAGGTGCTGAACAGGATAATGTGAATTGTAATATATACCTGGAATTGACTGACACTGATTAAATTTTACTTTATCTAGTTTAATGAAATATATTCTTGTGTGTGTGTGTGTGTGTGTGTGTATAGGTTTTCATTAGGATATTTTCCCAAATACGTAATGGCCCATTTTGCAGTTCCAAAATTGTATGTTAAGAATGATACAGCATAGATGTCAATTTATTTAAATAAGTTTTTCCCATTGAGGTTTGATTTTAGGTGCCAGTAATTCTCCTGATGTTTTCAGCTACAGACTTTAATGAAATGTATTTTTAATAATTACTAATTCATCTACTCCTAAGTGAACTATTAACTTCAGTGCCCATAATATAAGCTCATGTTTTAAAAGAGTAATTAAGTTTGGAGAGTGGTAGGTAGTGAAAATATTATCTCCATTTTACAGATGAGGAAACTAAGATTCTGAGAAGTTATTTGACATACCTTTGGTTACATAGCTAGAATATATTTAAGGCTGGATTTGAACCCAGCTTTACTGTTTTCATAAGAAACTTCTTTTAAAGATGATATATAAGAATAAGATATCCAAGACTGAGGATATAAAATGTATATCACATTATTTGGTTTAGAGATTTAATAATGAAAATTAAACTAATTTAATAACTTCTTCATGTCTTGTTTTTTAAAAATGAAACATCTCTCTTATCGGAGAATATACTTCAAGTTATATACTTTTGGAAATATTTAGGTTTTGAATATCACAATTTTCAAATTATTCAAGTGTAACAGTAAACTAGGATTATGTCTGTCCACAGACATGATGGAGGGATGGTGACGAGAGAATTGAATAATGAACTGATAATTTGGTCTACATAGATAGACCAATAAAAAAAAATGGTCTTCATTACTCCTTTAACATCCTTTTCCCATATAGTTGCCTCTAATCTATTTCATTTTGCGCTATTCAGAGAAAAACTCGGATCAAATTTTACATCTATACAATTGAGTACAAACATAACAAAAACATTTAAGGGGAAGAAAATAAGCACTTGCATAGCGCCAGGTACTGTGCTAAGTACCTTTTTTTTTTTTAAACAAATATCTCAATTGATCTTCACAACAACTCTGTGAGGTAAGGTGCTGTTATTATTAACATTTTTTTTTATAGGCAATTGTGGTTAAGTGACTTGTGCAGGGCCACACAGCTAGTGTCAAATGTCTGGTCTGAGACCACATTTGAACTCAGGTATTCCTGACTTCAGGGCCGGTGCTCTATCCACTGCGCCACCTAGCTGCCCCACAAATAAATCTTTTTTTTTTTGTTTATTTGTTTTTTTTCTTTTTTTGGCTAGGCAATGGGGTTAAGTGACTTGCCCAGGGTCACACATATAGTAAGTGTCAAATGTCTGGTCTGAGGTCAGATTTGAACTCAGGTCTTCCTGAATCCAGGGCCAGTGCTCTATCCACAATGCCACCTAGCTGCCCCTATTATTCACATTTTAGAATGGAGGAAACTGAGACAGACAGAAGTAAAGTGACTTGCCCAAGATCACACTATTAGTAAGTGTCTGAGGTCAGATTTGACCTGAGGCTCTAGGCTCTGGGGGTGGTGAACCTATGGCCTGGAGGCTACATGTGACCCTCTAGGTCCTCAGGTGTGGCCCTTTGGCTCAGTGAAAGGTTCCCCACCCCTGCAAGGCAGAGCTTTGTGTACTATGGCACCACCTAGCCACTAAGGTGTCTATTTGGATACACCAACTTCTTGATTCAGGCCTTGACACTTAATCACATGGTTTAAGTGTTGTATTGTTATTTAACTTACATGTTTGTCTCACTGTTCTAACTAGATTGTAAGGATTTGTTTTACAATTTTCATACAGACTCCTGTAGCTTGTCCATTAATTCACTCATTCATTCCTTCATTCTTTTTTTCATCAAACTTGTTTTAGGAACTTAGTATGTGGAAGATGCTGTGGAGGATACAAAGATAGCTAATAATAAAAAGAATTAGCATTTCTATAGCACTTTTAAGTTGCTAAAGTATCTGCTAAGTGCCTTTTTTTTAAAACAAATATCTCATTTTATCCTGGGAGGTAGGTGCCATTATTTCCCACATTTTACAGATAAGGAAACTATTCTTAATTCTGAGGTTAGGGTTAGAAGTTAGATGACTTTCCCACGGTCACACAGCCTAGTAAGTATCTGAAGCATTTGAATTGGAATTTGGTTTTTCCTGACTCCAGGTGCAGCAATCTATCTACTGTGACACCTATAATTCCTGCCCTCAAGAAGTTATTGGTAGGAAGAATAAGAGTGATACTCAGGTAATACCAGGTATGCCAGGCGTGCTGGTAAATATTTAACAATCAAGTCCTTGAAAAAAAAATACAACTGAAATTCTTTTAAGTTTAATTTACATTATTAACATTTTCTCCATCACTTTCTTAAGTTTAGACTAGAAGTGTCAAACATGGACCTGGTTAAATACAGCTGAACCAGATTAAAATGTGATTGGGAAATATTTGACAAAACAAATAAAAATACAATAAAATATAGATAACATTGCATGTTAAAAGTAAGTCAACATATACCCTCAGGGATCCTTATGGGCAGATTAGTGGCCCCTATTTCTACTTGAGTTTGATACCACTGCTTCTAGATAACCAATGAAACAATAAATCATGCCCTGATTTTATAGTGTTGATATGTTTTTGAGGTTTAAGTGCTCACGCTGAAAATTTAACAATCGGCAGCTTGTAGGAACTGGTTCCAACACAAGGATTGCCAACAACTGGTTCCAACACACCTCTGGAAGTGAATTATGTGATTAGAGCTAAAGGAGGATCACTTATTTATTAAAAGAACATTTATTAAATACTCAGGTAACACTGACTCTCCTCCCCCAGAGTTTTCCACTACTCTTAAGGGGATTTGGAGTTACACTTATTACATATTACTTATTACACTGTGCAAAAGGTTGAGGGAGATATGAAAACAAGGAAGATCTAGTCTGTTTTCAAGGAGATTACAAAGTAATTGTTTAACTACCAGGTGGTGCTGGGGCTTGAGGGTGGAGGGTGTGACAGATATATAGAACTCTTTGTGAAGACTTCTCAGGGTGGTGATAAAAAGACTGTCTGGAAACTGGAGGCAGGCTCCAAAAAAAAACCAAAAACAACAGGCCTAAATTTTGGTTTCCTGGAAATTTCTCAATCTATGGAATCCGGCCCTCCCCTTGACTGCCATACCACTGCCACATCAGTACTAAGTTTGCCAAATAAGGACATATACATTTTGACTGGCTATACCTTGTTTGCTTGTTCTTTGTTTCCGGGGAAGATTTTCGGGCCTAGAATGTAAGCCCTGCCTCCCAGCCAATGGGATCAAGGGACAGTGGTGGGGTGGGACTTTGTTTGCGTTAGGCTACGTATAACTTTGCTTTGTCCTCCATGCCTCGCCTCTCTCCTGCTGTTATTGTACGGGAGGAGTAGACGCCCCTTCTTGCGAGATTGTAATAAAGAGTAACTTTTGCTTCCACCTTGAGAAGTCTGAGTTTCACTGTGTTAGGGTCGCTGTCCCACACAGGAGTAACAATTCCCTGGCAGCTTTACTGACAGTTCAAGCAAGACTTTTCCAATGTCCAAAATAGTTCTAAATCTATACTCCCAGGAAGGTCACTGTGCTAGGTGCTGGAGACACAAAGACAACCATCCAATGTTTCTTTGATGTCAGCTTTATTTTTTTTCCTTGTCTGGAAAATGTGATGATAGAGACATTTTGAAATGGAGAAAAGTTGATAGAACTGTTGGATAGCCTCCATCTTAGAAGGACAGGTCATCTGAGATGAGGGAGTTAGTAGTGCTTTGGGGATTAAGGAGGAGACTTGGAGCATCCATTGTGAAAAAAGATGGCTGTTCAATTGGAGATGGGAAAAAGGGTTTGGCAAGCACTGAGTGTTGCAATGTCATTATCTAGCAGGGATGTATAGTGAACCTCCTCATCGCCATGATTTCCTCACTTTCTCCAGCAGCCTGGGAGTAGAGAAAGTAAACCATGGGGGGATATCCGGATGGAGGATTGCCAACAAGTGAGCACAGTAAAAGGTCAAGGAAATGAATGGTGGGATAAAGGAGACAGCTCTGTTGAAATGGTGACATGAGGTTCTGGCCAGGTAGGGAGTCAAGAAAGCAAAAAGAGTCTGATGAACCATTAGAAGAAGAGAAAAATAGACTAGATATCAGCATATTATCTAGTAAGAAGACATGTTGGTGAGAGGCAGCATAACATGGCTAGAGTGCTGGGCTTGGAGTCAGGAAGGCCCTGGGCTTCAAATTCTACTTCAGATGCTTACCAATTGTGTGACCCTGGGCAAGGCAAATAACTCTCTAGACCAGAGTTTCTTAATCTGTGAAATGATGGGGCTGGGCTTGATAACTTCCAAGATTTATCCCAATTCTGAATCTATGATCGATCCTATGTTTTGTGTGTATTCTATCATCTGATACTGTTCCTTTAAGAAGCAGAAGGGACTGTGTCCAGCACAAGCAGCTTCCATATCCACTGAGTCATGGCCAAAGGTCATTATTCCTGTCTTAATTATTTCTCTGATGTTCTTAGCCCCCAATTTACGTGGACCTTAATTCTTTGTTCCTATCTTTGCTTTGGGTACTGGTTTCTGATTCCTGTGCGTTGAACACAAACTGCCCCCCTGAACTCCAGTGGGGTGTAGTGACTTCACTCTTACCAATTCTCCCACTTGGACCTTGGTCCTGATTCAACACACTACATTACTCCTCTAAAGCTGTTCATGACATCCAGCATCTCTCTGGTCCCCTCATACAATGCAGTTACCTCCTATCTCCTGACATATCAATAACCCTGACCTAGTTAACCCTGCCTTTCTATATGTGACAATATCTAATGATTAAATTTAGTTTTATGCTCTCAAAGACAGACTGAACAGTATTTTTGCCCAAAGTGGAAAGCTGATATACTTAAAGACCTGCTCAGAATCACACAGTTTTCCAAATCAGAAATGTTACGTATTTGAGGTAAATAAGTGCTTGGTTTTTAGGGGCAGCTAAGTGGTACAATGGATGGAGCACTGGCCCTGGAGTGAGGAGGACCTACTTGCAAATGTGGTCTCAGACACTTACCAGCTGTTTTTTGGTTTTTGGACCATTCTCACTACAGGTTAACTCTTTCAACAAGGGACCCAGTCCCTGCCCTTCTGTTGAAAGGGTACCTCCTAACCTATTTCAGGAACCTTCCATACCCAATGCAATGTAACTTGTTGGAGCCCCTGCTTATGACAACAAGTGGGAAACCAATCAGATGGACTTGAATGAGATTTCATGATTCTCTATAAAATACCTGGCCCTCTTCCACATTCCTGAGTAGCCATGTTTACTGGAATGTGCTAGGTGTTCCTGCATTGAACTGGTTGGGGGCTGGGGAGAGGAGGGAAGGTAGTGAGAGTCCTAGAAAAACTGAGTACCTGAATTTTACATGATAATCCCTTTCCTCCTTTTGTGGGGAGGAGTGAGATTCATCTCTATCAAGTGAAGATACCTAAATCACTCCCCTCTTGCTCTTCTGTTGGGTGTGTCAGGTTAAAACTCCTTCCCTTATTGAGTTAAGACACACCAAATTAAGAATATTGATTACTTTCAGCATTGTTGTCCTGTTTTCTTATTATTTTTTTTTCTTTTTTTCTTTTTTGGTGTTACACAGCTAGTAAGTATCATGTGTCTGAGACTGACTGACTCTTGACTCCAAGGCCAGAGCTTTATCCACTACACCACCTAGCTGCCCCTTTGTTTTCTTATTCTGTGGACATGTCAAATTCCTCATAAAAAGCAGCTACAAAAGATTGCTGTAGTAATGACTGAGAATGAAAGTAGTGAATGTGAGATGGGAGATAAAGCAGTTTAGTAAGAAAGCAAGCAAGAGTTATGGTTATTTCTGGAAACGAAAAAAGAGCAAGGAAGTATTGTGAAGAAATAGAAACATTGGTTTGCAGGCATGGCTGCAGCTTTCTAGAGGGGGAGTGTTAAATCATCTTAGTCTTTTAAAGTCCTTCACAATGATCAGTAAAATGGTTGGCAGAAGAGCTTTATAAATATTGTTGACTGACAATGGGATAGAATAGTTGAAAGGAAGTCCAAGAAACTGTTAACTTCCAAGAGGGGATCCTAACAGAAAATATTTAAGAATTTTCGGATTAAAAGTTTAAGGGAGCAAATTTTTTTGTAAGGCATACCTACCTACTATTCTCTGACCCCTGGAACAACCCCCACAACAATGATGAACCATTGAGATTCAGTTTTCCTTTTAGAAAAAGGAAATGGCTAAAAAGTATGGCATTAGATTCGAAAGTTAATATAAAATATAAATGAAGTTGGTATAATTTTCTGTTTTTATTATAATTGTGATTATGAAAATGTATTTGTGCCAGGCAATTTTCTGTTCTCTGGGAAACTAAGTACAACTCACCAGGAATAGACTGTTATCCCGTGTCTTAGAACAGTCCCTGCTGTTCAAACAACAAAGTTGCATTGGTGTACTATCTCGTTTCTACATTTATCTTTTTTTAAAAAAATAATTCTGACTTCTGTTATCCCTCAAAAATCTGTGCTCCTGAGAGCAATACTGGGAGTATATGTGGATTGAATGGATAGGGATACATAAGTAGGAAAAGATCCTAGATCAAGAGCTGAAAGAGAATATAAAGTCGTCTAGCTCATTTTATAGATGAGGTTACTGAGGCCCAGCAAAGTTAAGAGACTTGTTTAAGATCATAGTCAGGGGCAGCACTTGAAGTCATGTTCTTTAACTCCAAAGACAATGCTCTTTCAATTACATTACAATTCATGGGACAGTGGGCAGGTTTTATAAATGATAGAACCATGGAAATGATTCATCTTGCCATACCATTTGTCTTATTTATATGTAGAGGGACTTTGGGCAAGCCATTTAGGAATTTTTTCTTGGACGGTATATCATTTCAGATGTATATGTGGTATAAGGGAATGAGTACTAGACTAAGTCAGAATACTTGGGCTTGAGTTCTAATTCTGCTCCTTGTGGCTGGATGACCTTGGGCAAATAACAGTCTTTCTGGGCTTCAGTTCTCTATCCTGTAAAATGAGAGATTAGGATTAAGTGACCTTTAAGGTCCTTTATAGCACTGATGCTTTGTGATCTCACCAAAAGTTATTTTAGTGTAGTATTGTATAGCCATTTTGTCTGTATGTTAAATATTTTGAGATAATGAGATGAAAGGACCTATCAAATGAAAATATTGAGAGCTCTGTTATGGTTTCAGGACAGGAAGAGACCTTAGAGGACCTTTTAGGTCAAACTTCTCTCTCTCTCTCTCTCCTCCTTCTCTTCCTCCTCCTCCTCCTTCTTCTTTTACAGAGGAAATTGAGAGATTAAATCACTTGCCTAAGGTCAGGTAAATAACAAATATCAGAAAAAGGATTAGAAATCCTAGATTAGAATCCTAGAATTAGAAATTCTAGATTCAGTTTTTCCCCCAGTGTACTGTTACTTACCTAGTCTTTGAAGCAATTTAAGCCGTAAGAATCCTTATATAATTTTTTATATTTCCTTGTAATAACCTTCTTGCTCCTAAAATGTGAGCTGTGTTATGCAGAAGGAAACCAGTGTTTTTTTGGCACAATTTTCCCTATTGTACATATTGATGTATTTATATAAAAATCAAACACAAACCCCAATAACACTGCTATCAAGAACTTTTATACTGGAAAAAATAGCAATTGTTTATTTTAACACAAATAAGCTCTGGTGGAAGACATGTTCTGCCCTCTGGGAATCCCTACTTCTACCTTTATTGCTGATTTTGGTTTAACAATGGGAGAAGATGGTAAGAGAAAAGAATAGGGAAGTAGAAATTAAAGAGAAGAAAATTCATCCAAGGTATTTCTTTTTATTTTCCCTCTTGCTCACTTGGGAATCCTAGTTATGTAGTAGGAACCTACTGTTAATTTGAATATGTGATGAGTCCCCACATGTGAAGTCCATGTGGTGTAAGGACTGTCTCCATATGTAGCTTGTGGGTGTTATAGTGTGGCTCAAAGGGAGGTAGAACAGACATCTCTGGCCTCTTCGTTACCCTAACCTTCTTTAAAGGAGGCTTTAATTCCTGCCAAGAGGGGAAACAGGAAGTTGGGGCTAGAGGTTACTCTACTCTCCTCAGAGGTTGATTCTAGGCTAGAATTATATCTATCTGCTCTCTTAAATATTTAGTTAGGCTAGGGAATGAGTTTTTCAGGTTCTAACTAACTTCCAAATATTGTTTTATTATTGGGAGAGAAGTAGGATCCCAAGCTTTATATCCAAGGCTGGATCCCTTTCCCATCAAGTAGTAGTTATACAACAAACACACATAGTGAATAGTAGAGAGGCCCATTTATGCAAATTATAGCAAAATAACTCAGAGAAAATATTTTTTTCTTTCAGTTTCCTTAGTCTCTTCTTTTACCATCTTCTCCCATTGTAATACCAAAATCAACAATAAAGGTAGAAGATTTCCAGAGGGCAGAACATGTCTTCCACCAGACCTTATTTGTGTTAAAATAAACAATTGCTATTTTTTACAATATGAAAGTTTTGATAGCAGTGTTATTGGGATTTTTTTATATAAACACATCACTGTTTGTACAATAGGGAAAATTGTGCCAAGAAGCATGGGTTTCCTTCTGCATAGGAGATTTTATACCAGACAATACAAAGTAAAGCAACTCTCCCATTGGGAGCGAGGTGACTTAGCTTAACTTTAAGAGAGAGAGCCTGAGATGTCATCTAAATAAGATGTTCACCGAAGTCTCTTGTATAGCAAGCTGAGGATAGAGACATGATGGAGACTGATGGCCCTTCTCATGTCTTCCCTGAGTCTTTTTTCTTTCAGCAACCTGAAGTGGAGTTGGCTTCTTCCATCTTCCCTTTGGAAGCTGAAGGTCAGAATATGTGATGAGTCCCCACATGTGAAGTCCATGTGGTGTAAGGACTGTCTCCATATGTAGCTTGTGGGTGTTATTGTGTGGCTCAAAGGGAGGTAGAACAGACATCTCTGGCCTAGGATAGAGACATGATGGAGACTTATTTAAAGTGACACAGTTTTAAGGACACTGCATGACACGTTTACAAGATATCTCGAAGAGGAGAAGATACTAAATTACTGAAAGAATTACAGCTATTATTACTATTTTTAAAAAAGTAATTGAGAGGATATCAATAATTGTTGACCTCACGTATGCTTTCTCATCTCTACAAAATCATTATGAGAATAATTTATTCATATATTAAGGGGAAAAAATGAAAAAAATGGATCAGTGTCTTAAAATTATATTCTTTTGAGGATCAAATCCCATTATTAACTGAAGGATAAGAATACAACATCTCACTATGCTTATTGCTTGTTTAATGAAAATTGGCATCCACTTTAAAGATTTTCTTCAACATAATGTCTTTCTTATATTTGTTAAAATCAGTTAAGGTTACTTGTTTTGACAAGAGATATAACTTTATGCAATGATCCTCAAATGGTTAGTATCAAGAAAAGAATAAAATAGGGAGACCCACCATTGCCAAATATGCTTGCCATTGTCATGGAGGATGTCCAACACAATCCAAATGAAAGAGAGATTCTCTATACATCAATAATTTATACACATATTGGAATGAATATATTGCCTGTTGGAGACTTCCAGCTCTCCTCATAGGTCAAGACAAATGGTTTGCCTTTGTTAGGTGCAGAGTAGAGTTAGTGAAAGTAGGAAAGAGGAGAGCTCTTCAGTTCTCAATGAGTCTTCTTCCTGTTGTATTCAGGCTTCAAGTCACTTTAGACTTAGCAGTTGCTTTGGGTGCTTCTGGTTTACAGCTTCAAGAGGGAAGATGGAAAAAAGCAACTCTGCTTCAGGTTGCTGAAGGAAAAGACTGGGGAATACATGAGAGTAGGTGGCAGTCTACATTATGTAATACATGCACTGGAAGGAAAAATGAATGAAAAAGGATTTAGTAAGTGCTTACCATGTTCTAGGCACTAAGTACTGGGAATATAAAAACAAAAAAAGAGATGGGCCCTTTCCCTGAGGAGCTTACATTCTAAAAGGTGACATAGTGTTGATTGCATCAAATCCTAGAATATTTCAAAGCTTCCTAAGTGATATCCATAATCACTCAAAAGAGTTCAGCCTATCTTAACTTGTGAAACTAGGTAGATGAGAAATGACTGTTTCTATATGAAATTGAACAGACTACATGTAGAACAGACTGATATATCAACATAGAGTTGATTCATCAAAATATCTATTTATCCTGGACACATGCTGCAGGGAACAATGAAACAGATCCAGAATTCAACAGGAGAAATAGAACGGGTTGGATTTTGCATTTGGTAAGTTTTGTAGTACTTTCAATGATCCAAACTTTTTCATGAAACAAAGGCTTATATTTAAATATCAATAATCTTCCAATGGTATTATGTGACTGAAAATAATGGAATATTATGATCTATGAGGAACTGAAATCAGAAATCACCCAAAGAACAAGAAGGAGATGCATTGTAGGTATAAATAGGCTCTAGCAGGCTACTGACGCTGAATTATGCAGAAAAAGTCCTATGGATGGTATCATAAGAGATACATAATTAGAAACAGAAATGGGCTGGTCATGTAAAAGAGAATAAGGGATACCCTTGGACAGTTCACATGCCACATCAGTTTTCATATAATGTTAAATGACTTGGAGACAGCCTCCAGCACATTGGATGTATTTCCTGAGCAGAGTTTAGAGTAAGACATGGACAAGAGTCTCAAAGAATGAGAAGACATACATGGGTTACACTCTCCATTATTGGAGGAAGGATCTATATTTATTGAGATCACATATATTTTAAAGTTTGAGGAAGAGAATGATGATAGCTGTCCTCTCATAAGTCGAAGAACTGACATGAGAAAGTAAGTACTCTTGATCTTTGTTACTTATGCAGTAGAGCTAGGATCACTTGGTGGAATTTACTGGGAAGTAGATTTTGGTCTAATCTTTGATAGTAAGATATTTTGTGTCTCTCCTATCACAGATCTCTACAAGTAGAAGTAGGGCTATACATGTTCATTGAGTGAAATGAGGAAAAAAACTTTCTACTTGTCCAGCAATGGAATGGGCTGTCTTGAAAAGTAGTGAACTCTCCATTGATGGAAATATTGAGGAGAGATTCCTGATCTGAGATTATCCTTGATAACCCATAAGATAGGAGTTCTTAATGTAGGGTTCATTAACTTAAAAAATTTTTTGATAACTATATTTCAAAATAATTTATTTCCTTTGTAATACTATATATTTTATTTTGTTCATTTAAAAACATTATTCTAAGAAGGGGTCTAGGGTTTTACCAGACTACCAAAGAGATCCATCACACACACACACACACACACACACACATATACACAAAGGTTAAGAATCTGTGCTCTTTGAATTTTAAGATTTTATAGTTCTTTAAAATACTGGGTGTTCTGTGGGAAAAAATGGGAGGCAGAAAATAGAGAGATATTCTTTTATTGACATAAATAATATATTACATATTCACATAAGCATATGTAATATATAAGTTTGGACCATTTCAATTTATAGAAAAACAAAAAAAAATATTCATTAATGAACCAAAATGCTTTTTTAAAAAAAATTTCTTTTATTTTTACATTACCTTCATTTCTTCATCACCTTTATTATGAAAGTTGAAAAAAAAATGAAAAAAAAGCAGTTTAGCAAAACTAACCACTATCTCAACATTAGCCAATTCTGACTATTTATGCAATAGTTCACAACCAGTATTTCCTATTTCTGCAGGGAAGAGAGGAAGGTACATTTTCTTAATTGGGCCAAGATTCTTGGTTGTTGTAATTACTCAGCATTCAATTTCCTTTTGCTAATGTTCTTTCTCTTTTCATTGTTGTGCTAATTGTGCATATTGTTTCCCTGGTTCTGTTTGCTTCACTCTGCATCAATCCATGAGACTTCTGGTGCTATGCATTCCCTAAATTCTTCATATTTACTTATTCTTATGGTGTAACAATATTCCATTATATTCATGGACCACCATTGGTTTATCCATTCCCCAGTTAATTGGCATCTTCTTTGTTTCTAGTTCTTTGCTACCGCAAGAAGTGCTGCTATGAATATTTTTATGTATAGGGGACCTTTCAGCCTCTGACTTCCATGGGTTACATACCTTGCAGTAAGGCTGTCTGGGTCAAAAGGCATGGGCGTTTGAGTTAATTTTAAAAGCATAATTCCAAATTACCTTCAAGAGTGGTAGAGCCCCTAAATACATTTGTAATACACTTTTCCAGTTTAAGATTTCGGGGAGGTTAGATTTTTTGTGTATGTATGTTAACAGTTACACAATTGTACATTCCCTTTCCTTAGTTGTGGACCAAGATGTGGGACCAAGCCCTTTTTACAAGATGTCCCTGCTGCTATCTTCAGAGTTGTTTATACTCTTGAACTTTTGAGACCTGAAAGAAACTTGCTTCCTTGCCAAATGGTGAAGCAATGGAGAGATCAGGAGCAGTTTGTAACTTCGGCCAGTGTCAGCCTTGGCTCAGGCTTAAGCCAACATGTGACATCAGTTAAGTCACAACTTCTCTGTGTTTCGATTTACTTTTCTCTAAAATGAGAGGGTTTTTCTTTTCTGAAGAATATAGAAGATATTTAGCTATTACGTCCTCCATTGAACATTATTATACCGGCCGCGCCGACCTTGTGTCGGCCGCTCCGTACCCTCTCCTCCTATAAGGAGCAGGCTGCCAGAGTCATACTCACTCTCGAGTCTTCGGTCCTCAGCCGGATAAACACACAGAGATGAGCCATCAGGAGGCGCCAACACCAGAGCTTTATTCAGAGGCCATCACAGCAAGCCATCACAGCAAGCCCAAGTAGCAAGGACAGAGCAACAGAGCAGGAGCCAAGAGAGAGAGCGTGATCTGACCACGCTCGTTCCTAAGTACCTACTTAGCCTCTCTTCCCCAGCCTGCTTACTAGCCAATGATTGTAGGGTCAGATATGGGAAGGGGCTGTCTGAGTTTAGCACACCAAGGGGGAGGGAGTGACGTAGGAGGCTAGGACTGGATACAGGAAGGAGGCGTCTGGGATTAGTGCATAGACAGAGTACGTGACCTAGGAAGTCAGACTCAGATACTGGGAGGAGGGGTCTGGGGTCAGTGCTACACAAAGGGACCCAGGAAGTCAGGAAGGTCACAAGATGGAGGCGTCTGGGGTTGACGTTGCATATAGGGAGGGGACTAAGCAAAGGGAACTCAGTCCTCTGCCATCCCACTCCCACGTGGCACCGCCCCTTGCCTCAGGAGCATAAGCTCCGGCTACTTCCTTGCACCCAGCTTATCTCACATAGCACTGCCCACTGCCTCAGGGCTTCTCCGTACCCAGCCCATCCCAGTTCACCATGACTCCGCCTACCACAGCCCCTGCCTCGACTTCCAAAATACCCAGATTCTACCCTACTCTTGCCACAGCGCCCAACTGGCAACTGCCAACATCAGACAGTCCCTCACACATTATTTCTGATGTTTTAGTTTTTCCTGTGTACATGTTTGCTGACATGTATGTATGTATGTACATATGTGTGCTCATGCATATATTTATGTTGTAAGCTCTTTATTACTGAATTTTGAAAGTCATTTACTGGATAGTATACAAGGATGCTGTTCATTCAAAAGACAAGGGTTTAGTAGCATTAACCAAATAAAACCCAGCTAAGGACCTGAAAGTCAGCAAAAAGGATTTTTTGCAGCCAGAATTGACACCCATCACTTGATTTATAGGAGAGGCTCTCACTTTGAACCTATTTATTCTATGTGAGATACAATTATAATGAACATAATATCTGTTTTTGTGGCCTGCAGCAATTTAGAAGATTGGGGAGTGGAACCATTCCAAACAAGAGAGCTGATACCAGTAAGAAGTGAGCACTGATAGCCTGATAATGTATGATGGGACCAAAATAATCTTAATAAACAGATAGAAGAACTTCAAAGGCACAAAAATCTGGAAACTTTTGGTATAGGTATACACACATTTCATTAGGCCTTAACTCATTCAGGAAACTCTAAATTATGTTTGATATACTATTGAAGAAGCATGAAATCCTAGAATAAATTTGAAAAAATTACTTCCAAAACACATGCAAAAAAGCTTTTTTTAAAAAAAATCCTTATAAGCATAAGCTTCAATTTTTTGTAAAGTTCATTCATGAGATACCAATGATGTAAGATAAATAAACTATTACTGCAATGTGAATTTCATAGGTGCCAATATTTTTATTTTACAAATGCAGATGTCATAGTCAGGGGAAGTTAAATATTTTATCCTAAGTCAAACAATATGATACACATTTTATTATGATGTCCAACATAAAGTACAGTAGGATGTGAGCTCTTTGAGTAGCATGCAAGCTCCAAAATGACAGGGATTTTTAAATCTGTCTCTAGCATTTAGTGTAGTGCCTTTAATGTTGAAAATGCTGAATAAATGCTGGTTGAATTTAGAGCCATTATGGTGTAGTGGATAGGGCACTTGACCCAGAGTCAGGAATATGTGTGCTTCACTTCTAACTTGGACACTTACCAGTTGTGTGACCCTGGGCGAAACACTTAACCTTTCTCTGGAAAATGAGGGGGTTGATGATCTGTAAAATGGTTTCTCTTCCAGCTCTCCATCTCTAATTCTATGATAATTAAATGTTATAACTCAGAGTGGATTTCAAGTAATCCTTGTGTCATACGTGTGCCCAGTATATCCCATTAGGGTGGTTACCTAGAGAGTAAGCAAAAAATTCAATCATAAAAGATATTATCTTTATTCATCTAACAAACTAAAACAAACAGATAAACCCTGAAACTTGACTAAACTTAAATTTTAAACCAACTACACTTTACTTAAAAAATTAAAAAAAAAAAAGAGATGCTTTTGGAGACAATAGGGTATGCCTCAGTTTATCTAGCACTGCTCGTATGCATCCCTGTGCCTAGTCTGCAGTCTTACCCACACAGTCATTGAAATCTTATATAATAATGAAAGAGGCAGAGAATTGAATCCAACCTTGGAAATTTATGAGAAGCTCATTCACCAATGAAGCATCTTGGTCACTCAAAAAAAAAAGTCAAATACCTAGGTAGTAAAGTGGATGGGGGCTGGGCCTGGAGTCAGGAAAGCTTGAGTTTAAATGTAGCCTCAGACACTTACTAGCTGTGTAACCTTGGGCAAGTTACCTAATCTGTTTGACTCAGTTTCTTCGACTGTAAAATGGGGATGATAATAGTGCCTACCTTGCAGGATTGTTATGAGGATCATATGAGTTAATATTGATTAAAAAAAAAAACCACTTAGCCCAGTGCCTGGCACATAGTTATCACTACATAAATGCTTATTCCCTCCCCTTCTCCCCTCTTTGCCTTAGTTTCCTCAAATGGAAAATAGTGATAATAATAGCACCTACGTTCTAGCATTGTGAGGGTGAAATTAAATAGTATTTATAAAGCACTTAGAAGAATGCTTGGTACATAGTAGGTGCTTTATAAATGTTTTTTTCTTCTTATTATTATAGAACCTTCCTGTTTTATCTACCATTTTATGAACACAATTAAATGGAGCACAAACTATAAGTATCACACACACATATAAAGTGTATACACACATATATCCACACACAAACATACAGATATAATCATGGGCTATATAGTTACCCTATTTATTTAATGATAATGTAGTTAATACTTAGAACCAAGGTCCATCCTGAAGTCTCAAAAGAGTCTTCAGTTAAGATCAATTCAGTTTCACACCCTGCCCTCTCCAGTTTAAGTATAATAATAATAGGTTACATTTATATAATGCATTAAGGTATTTAGTGTTATATTCTCACAACAACCCTGGGAGAGAGGTGCTATTATTATCCCCATTTTGCAGATAAGAAAACTGAAGAAGACAGGAATTAAGTGACTTGCCCAAGTTGAGTGGAGCACAGTTTGAACTGAGATCTTCCAGACAACAAGCTGAGCACTTTGTCCACTGTGCCACCTAGCTGCTAATTTATTCTTTTGTTTTATTAATGATCATAGAAAGCTATTAAGTACTTTACAGGAACATTTCACTTATGTAGGCTCAGCACAATCTGTAAAAGGAAACCCCTTTCGTAAACAAGATCCATCACTTTAATTGTTCTCCCTGGCTGTGTCTGCCTACTTCAAACTTAAAACATCTGGCATCTCACTGATGTAGGTTGCAGTAGCCCTTCCACACCTTAGAAGTCTTTAAGAGCTGCTC
The DNA here is from genome assembly GCF_900497805.2 of Vombatus ursinus. Taxonomy (NCBI): domain Eukaryota; kingdom Metazoa; phylum Chordata; class Mammalia; order Diprotodontia; family Vombatidae; genus Vombatus; species Vombatus ursinus. The sequence goes on from NW_020954596.1 coordinate 51,625,952, forward strand.
TGTGTGTGTGTGTGTGTGTGTGTGCGTGCGTGCATATACATATATATACACATAAATGTATATATGTATATCCATCTATATCTATCTATCTATCTAATCACTCTCCTGGTAATGAGCCACCTCAAATTTAGCTAATCTAAATTTCTCCTAGGACAGATGTGTACCTAGTTACTGCAAGTCCTTAGGGCCTTTACTTGAAGACTTTGCAACTTCAAGGCCCTGTGCTCTGTTGGCACAGACTTCAAGAACCTAAAACACAAGGAGGTAATGGAGGATGATAATGGAGAAGCTGCTTCTGGAAGATAAAAGAAAAGCAAAGAGAAGATGAAAAAGATCTTGAGGTTTGTTAAACTAACATTTCAACCTCTGTAAATTTTAAAGCCATTATTCCTTTGATTTCTGCAATCTAGTGTTCTAAAGGAGATGAATGTATGGTTAAGTAGTTAGATGGAATGAGGAAAATTTAACTCTTAAACTCCTAGACTTTACCTTTAATCAACTGCCTTTCCCTTTCCTCTACATATCTCACTAGAGCTTCTCATTTTCCCATTGCTTTTTCCTGCAGAGACTATCTTCTCCAGCTATCAATGATATTTGTGTGTGTGTGAGTGTGTGTGTATTTTAATGGAGTAACAATATCCAAACTCATTTGAAAGCTGGAAAGAGTCTTCACTTTTGGCTACCCAGGAAGAGGACTTCCATTTGTAACCATTTATATATTTATAGTTCCTCTGGAACTAGCTATTTCCTGTAATAATTTCACTCGGTAGTCATTTTGCTGAGTCAATTAAAGATGTTAAGTAGAATATAAATATTTATGGAGGCTAGTTTTGACTGGCTTAGGATGAGTGAATAAATGAATGAATGAAAAAGCATTTATAAAACACATTCTATGTACCAGGCACTGTTCCAAGCACTGGCTGATAGAAATACAAGAAAGCCACCCTTAAGTAGCTTACCTTCCAAAGGGAGAAGATAAGACATAAAGGGGAGCTGGATAATGGAAGAAACATGGGGAGAAGGGTACTCATGTAGTGCCAAGGTGGCTAGTGAGGAAAGGTTGTCTGTAAAGTCAGAGTGGGGAGTATAAAACATTGTGTTTAGCATGAAAATGCAAATAGAAAAACAATCCAATCCCTGTTGTTCAGTATTGATTTAATTAATTGTTCCCAGGGCAAGAGGGGGAAGGCAATGGAGAATAGGAGTAGTATGAGAATAGTGGTTGGTTGGATGGATGGCCAAGGTAAAGCATGGTTGACTGAGGCCAGTTAGATGCAGTGGGCCCTCATCAAATAGCATCATCCCAGGGTGGAAGTTCCAAAGTTCATTGTCTTGGCTTCTGCACAGTATAGTTTTTGGATTTTCCTTCAGAAAGTGAACCAGAATCAGGGTGGCTGGCAAGAGGATAGGTGGCCAAAGTAAAGTATTCTGGGGCTGGTTAGATACAACCTATCTAACCCTAGATATGACCCAGGACCCTGAAGCCATATCTTCTTCTTCTTCTTTTTTTTAAAGAAGCATTCATTACAGCTGAAAAAGCATGGATGCTTGATTCCTTCATTTGGCCTAGGAGATATTGTGGCCACTTCTCAAGATGCTAGAGTGTGGGATAGTCAGCACTTTAAATTCTTCTACATGCTAAACAAGTATAGGGTTGTATAGAGCTTTGAGAAGTATTTAGCTATTTGGGAGAGGAGATAGGGAATCTTAAACTTGAATTTGTAATTGACCAGATTTATGACCTTTGTCAATGACCATGGCAACCCTGGGCTCTCCAAGCTAATGGCAAAATCAGAATCAGGGTAAGAAGTAGTAAATAGGCAGAACAAGAAACAACACAGGTCAAAAGAAGAAGTTCAAATAGGGCACTAAAGTAAAACAATAAAGGGCAATTAAAAAAAACATGTGAAAAGCAATTGTCTTTTGTGATAAATTGTTGGCCAAACTAATACCTATTGATAACACTAAACTCAGGACAGCTGCAAATATCCCATAGTTTTTTTTTTTATATTGGGCTGTAAGTACCTAGGAAATTATTAATCTTTAACATTGGGTCACAAATCTTATCACTTTGATATCTGAATAGTTTCCTTTTACTTGTGGTATCAACCTACCTTCCCAATCACCCATGTGGGAGGAAGCTTCTTTGGGACTCATCAGGGGAAACTCTAGACCATGAAAAATCAGAGCTAGGTTAACCCCACAGCATTTCTGGTGAAAAATGCCAAGCACTACACAAAGGACTTTTTGTTCAGAACTGAAATAACAAGTAAAAGCTTGATGCTTGGGCCATGGCATAATGTTGTTGTTGTCGTTTAATGGAAAGTAGGAACTTATTCAAATTGTATCTTGCTTCTCTCTTTTTTCCCCCTTGGGTATTGGTAATAAAACTGAACAGAAGATGATAAATATTGGTAGCATGTGATAGTATGGAATAGTGGAAAGACTGAAGGGGTAAGACAGAGTCTGGAAAGACAGGATAAAGTTTGAATGGAATCTTGATTCTAACATATACTAATTGTGTGACCATGTTCAAGTAAGCTAACCTCTCTGAGCCTTAGCTTTCTAGTCTTTCTTTTGAAGTTGTTTGATGTTTTATAGTATAAATGATGTTTTATAGGCTAAATGATATTTTATAGTGTATATTCACTTTACATCAATTCATGCAAGTCTTTCCAGGTTTCTCTGAATCCATCCCTTTGATCATTTCTTTTCTTTTTTGAGGGGGGGAGGGGTCGCTAGGCAATTGGGATTAAGTGACTTGCCCAGAGTCACACAGCTAGTAAGTATTATGTGTTTGAGGACGGATTTGAACTCAAGTCCTCCTGACTCCAGGGTCAGTGCTCTATCCACTGCACCACCTAGCTGCCCCACTTTGATAATTTCTTATAGTACAGTAGTATTCAATTACATTTATAAACCATACTTTGTTCAACCATCCCCCATTTGATGGACATCCCTTAGTTGCCAGTTCTTTGTTATCATACAAGGAGCTGCTATAAATAATTTTGTCATATGGTACATTTTCCTCTTTCTTTGATCTCTTTGAGGTATAGGCCTAGTAGTGGTATTTTTGGGTCAAGAAGTAAGCAGAGTTTAGTTCCTTTTTTAGTATAGTTCCAGATTACTTTTTTTTTTTTTCCAAATTACTTTCTAGAATGCCTGGGCCAAGTCACAGCTGTACCACCAATGTCTCTATGTGCCTATTTTCCCATATCATCTCAAGCATTTATTGTTTTCTCTTCTAATCAACTTGGCCTATCTGATGGGTATAAGATAGATCCTCTACGTTGTTTTAATTTGTACTTTTCTAATTATTAGCTATTTGGAGTATCTAAAAAATATGGCTATTAATAGCTTGGATTTTTTCCTTTGAGAACTACTTGTACATATCCTTTGACAATTGACAAATGGCTCTTATTCTTACAAAGTTGAATCAGTTCCTTAAATATCTTAGAAATAGACCTTTATCAGAGATGTTTGATATAAAGATCTTCCCTGCTACTCCCTCTCCCCCTTTCTAATCTTAGCTGCATGGGATTTCTTTGTGCAAACACGTCTATAATTTGTATAATCAAAATTGGCTATTTTTATCTTCTGTGATTTTCACTGTCCTTTGGTCACGAACCCAATTGTCACCATAGATAAAAGAAGTAATTTCTTCCTTGTTTCTTTTACTTATTTATGATGTTACCCTTTATATCTAGGTCATGTATCTTTTTGGAGCTTTTTATTGGTATAAATATTTCTGAATAAACTTAAAACTTCTGCCGAGTTTTCCCAGAAGTTTTTGTCAAATTGTGAATCTTTACAACAGTAGCTAAGGTCTTTGGTTTTACTGGGTATTATGTTTGTATCTGTATATTGTATGCCTAATCTTTTCTATTAATTGACTTTTGTTTTATTAACTGGTGCCAAATTGTTTTGATTTTTACTACTTTGTAATACAGTTTGAAATCTGATAGTAGTGCTAGACCCACTCCATTCTCCCTTTTTAAAAAATATTTCACTTGAGAATCTTGACTTTCTTATTTCTCTAGATCAATTCTTTTTTTTAGTTTTATGAAGTAATTCTTTGGAATTTTGATTGCTATGGCATTGAATAAATAAACTTAATTTAGGTAGTATTGTAATTTTTATTATATTGGCTTGATCTGCCCATGAACAATTATTATTTGTCCAGTTATTTGGATATATCTTTATTTTTGTAAAAACTGTTTTAGGTTCTCTACATACAGAACTGATTAGGTAGACTACAAAGTATTTTATATATTCTTTTGTTTTTGTAAGTAGAATTTCTCTTTCTATCACTTCTTTATGAGATTTGTATTGCAATGTAGAAAAATGTTGAATATTTATTAATTTTATTAATAACTATGTTCTGCAACCTCATTGAAGTTGTTGTTTTAATCAGTTTCAGTTGTTTCCCTAAAGGTACCATAACATCAACTACAAAATGCAATAATTTGGTTTCTTCTTTGACTAGGCTTTTTCAAGTTTTTTATTGTCTTATTGCTATAGGTAGCATTGTTAGCATTTTATCAAATAGTGGGTACAATAGACATTCTTGATTTACCTACAATGGTATTGGCAAAGCCTCTAGTTTATTGTCATTATATATGATGCTGGGTCTTGGGTTTAGATGTACATTATTTAACATGTTAAGAATAAGTCAATTTATTTCTATGTTGTTTAGTAATTTTTTAAAAAGAGAAATGAGTTTTTTTGTCAAAAGATTTTCCTTCATCTATTGATATAATTATGATATTTTATGGTCTTGTTTTTGTCATTTAAGTTTATAGTCTTCCTACTGCTGAACCAACTTTGTATTTCTGGTATAAATCCATCCTAGTCATAGTGTATAATCTTGTGAGATTTTTCTTTAGCCCATTTGTTAATATTTAAGTTGTTTTTATCAATATTCATTAAGAACATTGGTCTATAGTTTTCTTTCTTTGTTTTAATGCTCCCTGATTTAGTATTCAAGTCCATAATTGCATCATAAAAAGAATTTAGTAAGATCCCTTCTTTTGCTATTTTTGCAAGCAGTTTGTATAATATTGAAATGAATTTTTTTTTTTTATAGAATTCACTTATAAATTCATCTGGCCCAGGATATTTTTCCCCTTTAGGAAGTTCATTTATGGCTTATTCAATTTCCTTTTCTGAGTGCGAGTTGCTTAATTGCTTTATTTTTTGTCCTCAGTATGTGTATTTTATAATTTTGTAAATATTTAACCATTTGTGTGTATTATTGGTGTATAGTTGGGAAATATTCAAATATCTTGTATTTCTTCTTTGCTGTGAATTCTTTTTCACTTTTGATACTGGTAATCTGATTTTTCCCTTAAAAAATCAAATTAACTAATGTTTTATCTTTTTGTTTTCTAAAAAAGCTCCTACTTTTTAAATATTATTCACATTTTTAATTTTGTTAATTTCTTATTTGTTTTTCAGGATTTTTATTTTGTTGTTTAATTGGGGCTTTGAATTTTGTTGGTTTTCTAGGTTTCTTTTAAAGGTGCATTTTGTTGATTAAAACATTTCGCTATATAATTTCCTCCTTTTCCTCTTAAGGATTGCTTTTGCTGTATACCTCAAATTTTGGTATGTTGTCTCATTGTTGTCACTGGTGGTTTCTATGATTTGTTCTTTGGCCCATTAATTCTTTAGGATTAAGCTTTTTAGTCTCCAGTTAATTTTTATTTTTTTTAACATCCCCTTATTGAATATAATTTTATTGCATTGCAGTCAATAAAGAATGTTTAATATTTCTGCTTTCTGCATTTGTTTGTGAAGTTTCTATGTCCTAATGCATTGCAATCAATTTTTGTATAAAATACAGCAATCTACCTTCCATCTCTATACTTTTACACTAAGCTGCCTCTCATGTCTAGAATTCTCTTCTTCTCCTGTGCTTCTTAATTTCCGTGATTTCCTTTGAGATCCCACTCACATTCCACCTACTCCAGGAGGACTTTCCCCATCTATTTCCCTTCAAAACCTCCTCCTCTCAGGGTTCCTGTATGTATACTGTATGTACTCTGTATGTCTTGTACATACTAGGTTGTTTACATGTTGTCCCACATTTTAAATTGCAAACTGTATTTTTGCCATTCCTTGTAAGTAGTGTGCATTTTAGACCAGTTCCCGGTATATAATAAGTGCTTAAAATGCTTGTTGATGACTCAACTGACTAGAAGGCTCAGATTAATTATTAATTAAAACTGAAGTTAAAAAAATTAGATTCATGCAACTTTCACATAGAGATTTCTGATTATGTGAAAAACTTAAGCACAGGAGACAAGTTAAAAACATAAATGTCCCTGGGTGATAGGATGTTTACAGTCACACGGTTCTCAGATAATTTACAAATAAAAATTTAATTCTTGGCATTATCAGTCTGTGATTTAAAAAATGAAATGACCAATTAGTTGGCAGATGACAGAGTTGGGGGAAGCAGGGAGCTGAACTATAGTCACATTAACATTCTCACCATTAGTGACACCAGAAGCTGTAAAGAAATCATAACTAAATGCATGAATAACTCACAGGCTCTCTATCCAGAGGTAAATCAATGAGTTGAAAGGATTGGCTTAACTATGAACCCAAAGGCAACATAGGATCTTATTTCAAGGGAAACTTGGTCATTTTATTTTGCAGTGTTAACCAAGAATACCTTGAAGATAGTTAAATCTTATTCACCAACATCAAAGTAGAAAAATCCTATGAAAAATTGGATGAGATCCTCCAAATTATATCAGAATACGTCTTGCTATTCAGTGACTTGAGAGAGAAAGAGGGCATCAGAAAGAATGGTTAGGAAATACAGATCAGGGGTGTGGAGCCAAGATGGCAGAGTAAAAGCAGGGACTTGCTTGAGCTCTCCCCTAAACCCCTCCAAATACCTGTAAAAATTACTCTAAACAAATTCTAGAGCAGCAGAACTGACAAAAAGACAGTGAAACAAATTTCCAGCTCAAGACAACCTAGATGGTCAACAGGAAAGGTCTGTTGTGCCAGGGTAGGAGAGGAGCACAGTTTGGCGTGGGCCATGCCAGGATAGACTGGGCCCCAGTAAACCCAGAGCAGACCTCAGGGGACTGAATCACTGGCAGTAGTGGCAGTTTCCAGACTTCTCAATCCACAAACACCAAAGACAACTTAGAAGGTCAGTGGGAAAGTTCTGGTGGACCTGGGTGAGAGAGGAGTGCAGTCCAACCCGGGCTCCAGTGCAGCCCCAGGGTGGTGGTAGCAGCAGCTGCTGCTTCTGGAGCTCTCAGTCCACAGATGGTAAGGAGATCAAACAACTGGTCAAAAGATTACAGGGATCTCTTTGTCAGTACTGAGGCAGGCCTCTGTTGCTTTGCCCATACTTGGATCTGGGTTGCAGTCCCGGGTGGCAGTCCCGGGTGGCAGTCCCGGGGTAAGGAGAAACAGTAGCATAGCAGAGCTTGTGGCAATAGTGGAAAGGGAACCCTCCTTACAGTTCCAGGGCAGAAAAGAGTGCTTGTGGTCACTCACTGACCAGAGTACAGGCCAGGAGCAGAGTAAACACCTCTCCTTAGATCATATCACCTTGGAAGAACTGAAAACTTATAGGTCCCTAGAAGTATCTCTGAAAACAGCTGCACAAAATCCCTCAAGCTTGGGACAGTACACCCTCCACACTGGAAGCAGAGCCCTACCTTAACAAAGAGTTAAAAAGTCAAGTAATTGGCTGGGGAAATGAGCAAACAGCAGAAAAAAACTCAGACTATAGAATCTTACTTTGGGGACAAGGAAGATCAAAACATGCAATCAAAAGAAGTCAACAAAGTCAAAGCTCCTATATCCAAAGCCTCCAAGAAAAATGTGAATTGGTCTCAGGCCATGGAAGAGCTCAAAAAAGATTTTGAAAATCAAGTAAGAGAAGTAAAGGAAAAATTGGTAAGAGAAATGAGAGTAATGCAAGAATATCATGAAAAATGAGTTAACAGCTTGGTTAAGGAGACCCCCAAAAACACTGAAGAAAATAACACCTTATGACAAAAAATCGGAAATTGAGGGGATGCCCATCAGTTGGGGAATGGCTGAACACATTGTGGTATATGAAGGTAATGGAATACTATTGTGCTATAATAAATGATGAGCAGGCAGACTGCAGAAAAACCTGGAAAGACTTGTATGAACTGATGCTGACCTAAGTGAGCAGAACCAGGAGAACATTGTACACAGTAACAGCCACATTGTGTGATGACTAACTTTGATAGACTTATCTCTTTTTAGCAATGCAAGGATCTAAGACAACTCCAAAAGACTTATGTTGGAAAATACTGTCCCTATCCAGAAAAAGAACTATGCAGTCTGAATGCAGATTGAAGCGTATTATTTGCTCTCTCTCTCTCTTGTTTCTTCTTTCTCGTGTTTTCTCCCATTGGTTCTAATTCTTCTTTACAACATGACTAATGTGAAAATAGATTTAATATGAATGTATATGTTGAGCCTATATCAATTTACCTACTGTCTTGGGGTGGGAGGAGAGGAGAGATAGAGAGAAAATTTGGAACTCAAAATCTTATGGAAATGAATGTTGAAAACTAAAAATAAATAAATAAATTTATTATAAAAAAAATTCCCCCCAAAAGAAAGAAAAGAACACTTTAAAAATAGACTAGACTAAATGGCAAAAGAGGTCCAAAGAACCAACGAGGAGAAGAATGCCTTACAAAGCAGAATTGGCCAAATGAAAAGGAGGTCCAAAAGCTCACTGAAGAAAATAATTCCTTAAAAATTAGGATGGAGTAAATGGAAGCTAATGACTCTATGAGAAATCAAGAAGTTATAAAACAAAACCAAAAGAATGAAAAAATAGAAGACAATGTGAAATATCTCATTGGAAAAACAACTGAACTGGAAAATAGATCCAGGAGAGATCATTTAAAAATCATTGGACTACTAAAAGCCATGATCAAAAAAAGAGCTTAGCTATCATCTTTCAAGAAATTATCAAGGAAAACTACCCGATATTCTAAATGACTATAGAAATGGAAAAAATCCATTGATCACCTTCTGAAAGAGATCCAAAAAGGAAAACTCCAAGGAATATTATAGCCAAATTCCAAGTTCCCAGGTCAAGGAGAAAATATAAGCAGCCAGAAAGAAACAATTCAAGTATTGTGGAACCACAATCAGGATAGCACAAGATTTAGCAACTTCTATGGTAAGGGATTGGAGGGCTTGGAATATGATATTCTGGAGGTCAAAGGAGATAGGATTAAAACCAAGAATCACCTATCTGGAAAAACTGAGTTTAATCAATGAGGGGAAAAAATTGACATCCAATGAGGTAGAGGAAGTTAATGTATTCTTAAAAAAAAGACCAGAGCTAAACAGAAAATTTGACTTTCAAACACAAGACTCAAGAGAAGCATGAAAAGGTAAACGGGAAAGAGAAATTATAAGGGACTTATTAAAGTTAAACTGTTTACATTCCGACATGGAAAAATGATATTTGGAACTCATAAGACTTTTCTCGTTATTAGGGAAGCTAGAAGGAGTACCTGTAAACAGAGGACACAGGTGTGAGTTGAATATGAAGGGATGATATCTAAAAAATAAAATTATGGGGTGAGAGAGGAATGTACTAGGAGAAGGAGAAAGGGAGAGGTAGAATGGGATAAATTATCTCACATAAAAGAGGCAAGAGGAGTGGAGAGGAAGAGGAGGGAGGTGAGAGGGAATGGGTGAACCTTACTCTCATTGAATTTTGCTTAAGAAAGGAATAACATATACACTCAGTTGGGTATGGAAATCTATCTTACCCTATAGGAAAGTAGGTGGGAAGAGGATAATAGAGAGGAGGGCAGATTGGGGGAGGGGGTAATCAGAAGCAAACACTTTTGAGGAGGGACAGGGTCAAAGGAGACAATAGAATAACCAGGGGAAGGGTGGCTAGGATGGAGGGAAATATAGTTAGTCTTTCACAACATGACTATTATGAAAGTGTTTTACATGACTACGCATGTATAACCTATTTTGAACTGCTTGCCTTCTCAATGAGGGTGGGTGGGGAGGGAGGAAGGGAGAGAATTTAGAATTCAAAGTTTTAAAAAGAATGTTAAAAATTGTTTTTACATGCCACTGGGAAATAAGATACACAATGTGGTATAGAAATATATCTTACCCTACAGGAAAATGGAAGGGGAAGGAAATAAGAGAAGGGGGTGTAATAGAAGGGAGGGCAGATGGGGGAAGGAGTAATCAGAATGCATACCGTCATGGGGTGTGGGGAGGGGAGAGATGGGGAGAAAATTTGGAACTCAAAATCTTGTGGAAGTGAATGTTAAAAACTAAAAATAAATAAATGGAAAAAAAAGGAAATACAGATCAGGAAGATGCATGTATGAAACAAAAGAGGTTTATGGCTTTTAAAATACTCAGGGACTTATATATCTATATATAATTTATCTATTTTTCACCAAGAAAGTCAGAAGATAATAGGCATAGTAAGTGCTAAAGGAAGATGGCCTCTGAGGTCCCTTTCAAGTTTGAAACAGTATATCATAATAGACTGGAAATGACTATTTACAAACATTTCAAATTCAGCAGTCTATGTACAGTCATATCGACTAGTTATAGCAAAGGTCAAAATCAAAACCTAATTGAAAGAAAGAATAAAAGAGAGAAGGTACTAAGTGGGGCTGTGGGCAGAGCACAGGGCTTGCAGTCAGGAAAATTCAACTTCCTGAGTTCATATCTGGCCTTAGATACTAGCTGTGTGGCTCTGGGCAAGTAATTTAATCCTGTTTGTCTCAGTTTCCTCATCTGTAAAATGAGCTGGAGAAGGAAATGGCAAACCATTCCAATATCTTTGTCATGAAGAGTCAGACATGACTGAAAATGACTGAACAACAATCATTATACTTGTTATTTAAATAGCTGCTCTCTCCAAAAAAGGTGTGGGATGCACAGAGGAAGAAATGGATAGTGGCAGCTAGGTGGTGCAGTGGATAGAGCTCTGGCCTTGGAGTCAGGAGGACCTGAGTTTAAATCTGACCTCAGACATTTGACACTTACTAGCTGTGTGACCCTGGGCAAGTCACTTAACCCCGATTGCCTCACCAAAAAGCAAAAAAAAAAAAAATGGATAAAAGCAATGGATTCCATCTACTCCCTAGAGAAGTTCAACTGGTACAAAAAAGAACAAGGAGTTCCAAGGTGGCCAGAAACTACTTCAGTAGCAAATATGTGATGTCCCTGATAAGTAGAAAGAACAATAGCTTAAGACAACAATGACTTAGACTAGAGTACAAATTTTATTTGCAGAACACTACAGAGGAGGACTGAAGGAGAAATATTAGAGATAGTATCTCACAGCATAGTGCAAATCCTTTGAAACTATATTGACTTTGTACTGCGTGAGGCATGAAATACAGGCAAATTTTTCCTAAGGCCAAGGATGACACTAGAAGAGGACAAATAAACATAAAATGGAACAGACTTGTCAGTGTTTTATAATCTATTTTCATTAGCAATGGTTCTGGAATCAGTTGAACTTCCTAACTCTGTACTTGATAAACTATGTGAAAACTATTGGTACTTAAAAAATAATGGAGAGAAGAGTAGTTGAATGTGACCAAATAGATTTGGAATAAAAAGATCTGGTTTGAGCATCTCTTTGACCATTTTGCTAGCATGTGACCTTTCTGAATCTTAATCTCCTCATCTATGAAACAGACTTATTCACAATAACAATTCATAATCATATAAAAGGAAGTTTACATACAAAGTGCTTTAGTATAACAATTCTATGAATTAAGTTGTGTAATTATTCCTATTTTAAAGATAAGGAAATTTACTCATAGAGTTTAAATGACTTGCCCAATATTTATATATCTCATAAGCATAACATTCAAACTTAGCTCTCTCATGATTCCAAGTCCAGAGCTCTTTTCACTTTATCATGTTGCTTCCAGGTTGAAGTTTGTTTTTAGTTCTGATTAAATCATGGATGTAAAGACATTTTAAACTTTTGAGAAATATAAATGTCAAGTATTTTTCTTGTTATTATATATTGTAGAAGTCCTTAAAGGAGAAATTTTTTTAAAGATTATCAATTTGCAAAAAATCTCAAATATGAATTGATTCTAAATGAATGGAAATTATCATGAACTTTTCTTACCAGCAGGCCCCTTCCACTAACTCTCACCAAAGGCAATTGTGAAGAGGTCAGCAACCACTGAAATACAGTTCTCTTATCTCCAGTCTACAAAACTTTTGAAAGTAGTCTGTGCACGTATGTAGTATATTCTTTGTGTAAAACTGAAAAGGAAACAATTAGATTTTTGTCATTGATTTTCTCCAGTGGACCACACCTTTATAATCATACAATCGAATCTAGAGAAGTCTAAAGAACATAAAATCTTATTGTAATGCCAATATGTTCTCAGTACTGCTCTAAGGCTATGGATCATAGAATACTATGATATCAGAAGAATAAAATTATAAATCACCCAAAGAATAGTGGAAATAGGAATGATGGGAAATAGCATATATTGCCATGAATGATGTGTTTTTTAATTAAAAAAAATTGAAGAACTCTATGGCTGAAAAAGGAGGCTAATCACTTTTATAGTAAGGACGTAAGATAGTAAATGGAAAGCTTGAATGGTATATTGGTACATTGCCAAAGGGAAAAAAAGGAAAGAAAGGTCTTAGCTTGTTAGGTGATTTTATAGGGGAAGGAGAAAGGAACAAACATGTATTTAGCACCTCCTAATATACCAGGTACTTTGCTTAAGTGTTTTACAAATATTATCTCATTTGATTCTCATAATAACCCTAATAAGGTAGGTGCTATTATAATAACCATTTTATAGTTGGGGAAACAGAGTCAGAGGTTAAGTGACCCTCCAAGATCACACTGTTAGTAAATGTCTGAAGCCAGATTTTAACTTAATTTTTCCTGATTCCAGATTCAGTACTCTATCCACTGTACCACATAGCTGCTTCTAGGAAGGTATGAGGAAAACATGATGAGAAGGTGTAAAAGAATTGTGATCTCCTTTAGTGGAAGGAATATCCAGATTGTTAAAATCATGAGTACATCAAAGTATCCAACCTGAAGTCATTCATTCAAATAGCATTAATTGCTTCCACTCATGTCAGGCACCATATTGGACACTGTAGATACAAAGACATAAAAAAATCAGACCCTGTCTTCAAGAAGTTTACATTTTATGAGATAGAGACAACTTTAAGATTACCACCATCTCTTTATAGCACAAGAATAGAATAGTGATAGAATAGTCTCCTCAGTAGTGATCCATGTTAAAAAAAATAGGGCTTCTGATTGATTTTCACCAGTTCAACATAAGCCAATGATGGGATACCTCCCAAAAATGCTAGTATAAGCTTTGTTTATAGAGGCATGATACCATGCCTTCAAAATGAGTGAATTGGTTTGACATCATCTGGAGCATTGTGCTCAGTTATGGGTGTCATATTTTGTAGGGGACATTTATGATAAGAGCACTATGGCACAGTGAAAAGAAATCCTGGATTTGGAATCAGAGTTTGAATTCTAGCTGTTTCTAATTACCTGTGTGACCTGGGGCAAGCACCTTAACTTCTTTGGGCCTCAGTTTCATAACCTATGAGGTGGGAGTGAAATAGATGGCCTTTGGGGTACCTTCAATCTCTAAATCAAAGTATCTATGACCCAAACTGAATTTGTGTCCCAGAACTTTTCATACCACATTGAAAACTGTAAGCATGAATATTATAGGATCACAGAGTTAAAACTGGAAGAAACGTTCAAGCCCATTGCATCCAGCCCCTTTATTTTACAGATAAGGAAGTTAGGCCTGGAGATGTTGAATAAATGGCTTTATCAAGGTCACACAGCTAGGACATGATCTAGTCAGTCAAAATTCTAAATGCAGCATACTTTCCATGGTTACTGCACTGCTTCTTAAATGTTTATTGATTTATTGATCCAGAATGGTGAGTCCTCAAAATCATGTCCTATGAATAATGGCTGCATTGACTAAGGATGATTAGAGAAAGAAGAGAAATAAGAGACTAATGTGCTTTCTTCAAATACTTAAAAGAATGTTATGTGGAGGAGTAATACATTCGTTCTACTTGGTCCCAGAGGGCAGAATTTTAAAATAAGTTCTTAGAAGTCATAGCAAGGCAGATTTTGGCTACTGGAATGGAATGGGCTGTTTTTTTGAGTTTGAAAGTCGCTTTGTTTCTGGAGGTGTTAAATTTGAGGTTGGATTGCAATTTGAGATAATTTAGAAAGGGTGCTTTTGACAGGAAAGGGGTTAGACTAAATGATTTTTAAGTTTAATTCCAGTTGAATTCAACAAACATTATGTGCCTAATGTGTACTAGGAGTCAGCTAGGTGACTCAGTAGATAGAACTCTGAGCTTGGAGTCAGAAAGACCTGGGTTCAAATTTGACTTCACTTACTAACTTAAGTAAGCGGGGAATTCACTTAACTTCTCTTTGTCTTAATCTACTGGAGAAGGAAATGGAAAAGCACTCCGCCTTGCCAATAAAACCCCATGGACAGTATGGTCCGCAGGGTCATGAAGAGTCAGACACAACTGAATGACTGAACAACAACAACAAATGTACTAGGCAGTGGATGCTAAAAAAATTATTGTAGATAAAGTTACATGTATGTAATATGCATGCATCAAGATCTCATCATTTCTACTTCTGTAAAATGGGAGTAATAGTAAAATGGGAGTAAAATGGGAGAGGCAGTGACTCAACTCATAGAGGACTAGTTTTGTTTGTGCAAGCTTTGCTTACAGAGGCATGGTATCCAAAATGAGTGGGGCATTGCTTAGAATTGGCTTGACATTACCTGGGTCATTGTGCTCAGTTATGGGTGTCATATTTTGTAGGGGACATTTATGACAAGGGCAGTGTGGCACAATGAAAAAGTCCTGGATTTGGAGTCAGAGGGTTTGAACCCCAGCTGTTTCTGACTACTTGGGAATTGAGAAGTCTGGAGTTCAATTCCTGCCTCCACTGTGTAATGATGGGAAAGTCACTTCACAACTCAATCCCTCAGTTAGCTCTCTGATACTATAAGTTGTAGATCCGAGGGATGGAGGGTAAGGTTTCCACACTGGGGTTGAATAATGAAATCACAAGTCAGGGGCAAGAAAAACTTGTACTATCGTTCTCATAGGATTGTTAGGAAAGGCCTTCTTAAACCCAAATGCTGTATATATGTATGTGCTCTCTCTGTCTTCATATACATATGGTTGCTGTCCTTTGTTCTTCAAGAGGACCAAAATGAAATCACTATGTTAGAGTTAAGTTACAGTGTTTCTGACTGTGGCAGATTAGAGCTCAGAGTGCTCTATATAAGGCGGCACAAATAGTTCATATGAACATTTGGGGTGGATTCTCTAAATTTGCACATCTCATGTTTCTTTTGAGAAACTTCAATTCTGCTTTGCTTGTAGAGCACCACACCCTCTCTGATGAGGGCACACCATGCTGGGTGGACCTGTGCTAGTGTCTCCCATGTCATATATTCAAACCCAAAGTTGTTTTTTTTTGTTTTGTTTTTTTTTTTTTAGGCAATTGGGGTTAAGTGACTTGCCCAGGGTCACACAGCTAGTAAGTGTCAGGTGTTTGGTCTGAGGCCGGATTGGAACTCCGGTCCTCCTGACTTCAGGGCTGGTGCTCTAGCCACTGTGCCACCTAACTGCCCCCAAACCCAAAGTTCTTAAGAGAGACCTTGCTAGTGTCCTTGTATTGCTTTTTCTGACTACCATGCTTGTCTTGTGTGAGTCCATATGCATATACTTTAACAATACAAACAGTATTACTTTAATTGTATTTTTTTTGTAGACATATTAGTCTCTGGGAAACTTGAATAATGTAGTGTCACATAAATGTTAGATTTTAAATGGACCATTGAGAAGCACTTCATGTTTATGAAGGTCACTGTCCTTGCATTCAGCTCTCACTTAAGTTTCAAGATTTTCATTATTCTATTTTTAAAAACTTTTTAGTTAAAGTTTGAGTTTGTAACTTCTTTTTCTCTCCAGAGAGATGCTTTATGAAAAAAAAAGAATGAGATGGAAGGGGAAAGGTCTTGTTAGATATGTAGAAGTATAGCTAGGAAAGAATGGCAATAATGTTTCTCACCTCAGTACCGTTAAACTCACTCATCTATTTTCTTCTCTTCCATTCCCCTACAATGAAAATTCCTTTACTCTTTTGTCAAAGCTCCACCTCTCTACTCTTGCAAGAACAAGCAACAGCCTAATTTATGCACAGCAAAATATCATCTATTCATGACTTTCAGCAGTACTTTACAGGCTACATGGTATTTTCAAATGTTTCTGAAATGTAGATTTTTTTTCTGCCAACTTAGTCATATCCAACTTTCGGAAGGTCAAGGCTTTTATTTCAATATTTTATTTTATGTTGCCTGGGTGCAGTAACCAGGATGCGGCAGGATAAATGCAGGCAAGGATGTCTTTCAGCATTTCTGTATGTGTTTACACCAGAGATTTAGTCCCCTTTTCTCTTCCCATCCTCCTCTTTTTCCCCTCCAATACCTCAATCAACATATAAATTTTTAGGGACATCTACTATGTACGAAGCCTATTCCAGGTCCAGCAGAGGTTTTGAAGTCTGCTGTTTTCAAGGCTTTTTCAAACTATTTGGGTACTAAAATATATAGATAAAAAGATAGCTTGCAATGTAAAGTAATACATGAAAAGAAATTAGTTGGAATGGCTGGAGAGATGTTCTTTCAGGCAAGAAACCTTGGTTTCAAGTCCTTCTGATAACATGTACTGACTGGGTGACTCCAGGTTGTGACCTGTATGGTGAAGTGGAAAGAACACTGTATTTTGAGTCAGAGGACCTGGGTTCATAGCCTGCCTCCAAAGCTTATTTACTACATGCATGACTTTGGGGAAGTCTCTTAACATTCCTGGCTCTCAACTATGAAATGAGGAGGTTGGGCTAGCATAGACGTGCTGGTGCCAGCTCGTATTTGCTTGCAAGAACCTATTGTTAAATTCTTAGCGGCAGTTAGTCAATGAACATTTTTTAAGTACCTCCTATGTTCCAAGCACTGTTCTAAGCCTTGAAGTTGCAATGACAGTCCCTGTTCTTAAGGAACTTACAGTCAAATGTGAGAGACAGTATGCAAACAATGTGTACTAACTAAGTACAGGATAAATCAGAAATAAACAAGTGGAAGACAATAGAATGAACAGAAAGAGGGAAGGGCTTCCTGTAGAAGGTGAGAATTTACAGCTTGAAAATCAGGAAATGCTACAAATCAGGGTTTTATATATTATTTTGTTGATTGTCTAGACTTAAAGTGATGAAGAAAATGTTAATGATGCAGTTTAAACTTGAAAGGGTCTTATGTATACAATGCTTTGGGAGACAGTTTGTTGTTAAACATTTACCAGCACACCCCTTCTCTGACATCCCTTCCAGCTCCAGATATATGATCCTACACTGGAAAGCCCACCTGGGGTATTGTAGCAAGGAGATAGCACCATATGGTAACTTCTTAATTTAACTAATTACTCTTGCTAACTAGGTGCCAAAATCAGTTGTTTCTACCTACTGAATGAGTAAAGTTCTGTCAGTCTCCTCTAAATTTCAGTACCCTTGTGCTGAGCCCTTATCATTCCAACCTAGTTATAGCCCTGGCTGAATCATAGAGTGAGTGGAGAGAATAGTATATGATAAGACTGGAAAGGTAAGGTGATATGACAGATTACAAAGAATGTTGAATGTAATTCTACTATACTCTTTCTTCTGTAAATCATAAGGGAGATCCCCATGTACCAAAGAATAACATGGTACAATGAAAAGAGAACTGTTCTTGTAGTCAGAAGGATCAGGTTCAAATTTCTCTTCTATCATTTACCAGTTGTTTAATCATGGACCAGTCAAATAGCCTTTCTGAATCCATTTCCTCATCCAAGAAAATTGGATAATAGTATTTGTACTACTTACCTCACATGGTTGATATGAAGACAGTGCTATAGAAATGTAAGTTCTTGCTTTTCTGGTTGTACCTGAAATGAATCATAGAACACTGTGATCTCCAAAGACTCAAAATTTCAGGTGACTCAAAGAACAATGGCGATGCATAGTAGGTGTAAGCAAGCTGTGGCATATTACCAATAATGGCTCACATGCAAGATAGGAGGTGGCATTTGTAGCCACATGACCTATGCTCAAATACCAGCTCTGCCACTTACTACTTGTATGACCTCTCTGGACTGCAGTTTCCTCATTTGAAACATGAGGATGTTGGATTCATTGACCTTTAAGGTCCCTTCATGCTTTAAATCTGTAATCCTCTAAGTGAGGAAAAGGATATTTTTGAGGATATGTATGAATGGAAAAAGGGATGAGCAAGTCATGCAGTGAGACTGAGGAATCACACCTGAGTGTTGCTCCTGGTATCCAGAAATACTAGAAGACTCAGAGGAGGGCCATTAGGATGTGTATCGATCCTCTTCTGGTTATGGATGGACAGAGACATGAAGTACACATAGAAAGGTTAAATGGCTTACCCATTTTCCAGGGTCACAGAGTAAATGTCTGAGGTGGGATTTGAACCTAGGTCTTCCTGGATCAAGGTCCAGCTTTCTATCCACTAATCTCTGCCTGAGTCCAGATCTTCTTTTCATAGCATCAGACTATTTCCCCTATTTCAACTATTGAAGTAACTGAAATGCAAGATACAATTTCTTCTTTTGGAAGAAACTCAGGATTTGTTTGTGCCTCTTTGTCCTGACAATCTTAATAGTAAAATGAAGTCTTAAGTATACTTATGAATATTTGGTAAAAAGCTGAAATGGTCCTTCTAATTAATAACATGGACTGTATGAAGTCTATATCACCTGACTCAGCAATCTTCACTGAGAAACATGTATAATTCAATCATCATAGGGATCTTAAATCTTCCTCATTTCCTGTACCCCTCCAAAAATAACCCAACCTTGTGCTCTAATTCACTCTTTGCCTGAGTATTACATTGCTGGGAAGCATATTTAAGAGGGACATTGACAAATGGCAGTATACCCAGAGAAGACACTGGACATGGAGACATGCTAATTCTCTTTAAATATTTAAAAAGCTGTCATATAGAAGAGGGAACAGATCTGCTCTGTGTTATTTCAGAAGAGTTGAAAACTAGAACTAGGTGGAAGTCACAGGGAGGTTTATTTTAGTTCAGTGTAAGGAAGACATTTCTAACAATTGCTGCCATTCAGTAAAGGAACAATGAACAATGCTTAATCCAAGGCTAGATGATCTGGAGTGATATTGATATTGCTGCATTGGGTGGGAAGCTAAATTAGATGACATTTAAGGTCCATTCTAATTCAGTTGGGTATTCTGTGACAATGAAATGGCTCATGGGCATCCTTCAATCTTTGGGCTTGGCCTGAGTGGGAAATGGATTTTTAAAGTAGCTTGGGTCAGGGTTCCCTCAGATAGTGGCAATCCAGATGAATTTCTAAATACAAATACAAATAGCCTTGTGGTACCCCTTTTGATTTAGAGGTAGAAGGGATATTAGGGATCATCTAGTCCAGACCTTTCATTTTATAGAGGGATCGGGGGAGGGAAAGATAATGAAACAAACATTTATTAAACACCTACTATGTGCCAGATACTGTGCTAAGCAATTTACAAATATTTCATTTGATCCTCACAACAACCCTGGGAGCTAGATTCTATTATTATTTCCATTTATTGTTGAGGAAACTGAGGCAGAGGTTGTGACTGGCCCAGAGTCACACACCTAGTAAATGTCTGAAGGCTGGAATTGAATTCAAGTCTTTCTGACTCTAAGCCAGGCATACTCCCTGCCTGCCTATAATATAAGTATACTTAATCTTATGCCTGTCATGTTCTCTCCTTTTGAATTCCTACTAATTCTTTAAAGCCTAACTCAAAATCCATATCACCAAGTAAGCTTCCTTTGATCTTTCCATACAGTAACAACCTTTGCCCTCAGAATTCTCATGGCACTTTGTAGTGAAACTCACACATTCATCATATCATGTTGAGTATTAGGTTATCGGTTGATGTTTTAACAACTTCCAGCTCATCAAGGACTGCAGTCATGTCTTAACTGAACTTTCTATGTCCCCAAGTACCTGACTCTGCTCTGAATACAGTAAGAACTTAAAAAATGTTTGATGGTGAAACTCAGTGCTTAGTTAAAAGCCTTTGTTTGAGCTTGGTCTCAGATTATTGATTAGACATATATCTAAGGAACATACTTTGTTTTTCCTGGCTATGTATCCTCAACTTCTATCATCTGGCCCTCTTCTCTGACTCTCTATTTGGTAAACTGGTAACTATCATCTACCTAGATATCTGACCTACCTATCCCAATATCCTATCCTTTAGACTTATCACAATGCTGAGGACTACTTCTGCCTAGTCCCTAGCCCTAAGATTTTGCTGTTACTCATTCATTCAGTCATGTCCAACTCTTCATGACCCTGTGGACCATAGCATGCCAATGCTGTCCATGAGATTTTCTTGGCAAAGATACAGGGGTGGTATACCATTTTCTTCTCCAGCATATTTAGGCAAACAGACACAAAAGACTTGCCCAAAGTCACACAGCTAATAAATGTCTGAGGCTGGCTTTGAACTCAGATCTTCCTGACTCCAGGACCAGTTTTCTATCCAGTGAACCACTTAGCTGCCCCAAAGGGCCACTATGATACCAAGTCTTAATATACCTTAGCAGCTAATGTTTATCTGATATCCTGGAAAACTATTAACCACATCCTACTGATGGCTCCATGCCTATGAGACATGACGTAAGTCTAGTACTTTCAGATAATAGCATGAAATGCATTTGTTAGAGATGTTCGCAAATCTTGATGGGGGCTCCAATGCCAGAAGCACTGTACTAGGCTAGACACATAGTGGTCTCATTTCTTTGAAAGAATTGAAGATGAATAGTATATATTACATATTTGTATTCATAGGGCTCATATACATTTAAATGTATGTTACGAACATTTAATCAAATGTTTGTAATGTACATTTAAATAATGTTTTACCGTAAGTTGTCTGTTTCTTCTTTATGTAACTGTGCATCAGACAGCTTATTTGACACCTGAAGTATCTTACACTATAGCTAATGTTAATGAATCAGAACTTCGTGATAAAATTTAAATAATCAGATTTCAAGTACTAATCATCTCACTTTGTCAAAATATTGTAATTTCTCTTAGTTGGAAACATGTTTTTAAAAATCTGAGTTCTGTAGAAAGTGAGCAATGAATTTTAATATATTCTTTTCCAATCAACAAGGGTCGCACTTCTTTTCGTGTTGGATGTTTTTTAAGGGCATGCTCTTTCACATCCACAAAATGCTACTCGAAAGTTTTATCCTGGCATTGAGATGACCCAGATCTTCCCAGGGTATGCTAGTTAGAACAGGCTATGATGGGGTATACAATGCTGGAAATATTTCCAGTACAACCTGTTTTTTAAGGGCTAGCTCAGCTGAATACAGAGAGGTTAATCTGCATTAGTCTGGTTATGTGGTGATGAATTATTTAAGTCATGGCAACATGAAAAGAAGAAACCTACAAAATAGTGCTTAGTCCTGTCTCCCTCAGTAGAGGTGGCAGAGATATACAGAAGACAGAGAGTACTAAAAATCACAGTTTTTAGATCATCTAAGGCATTAATTGAATCATTACTTTAAATGTGAGATCTTGTCCAATAATCAATAGGTGTGTATATTCTTGGAGGAACCAAATCATATCAACCTTGATGTTCTTATACTGAATGAAACTAGAAGACAAAAGGAAGTTGTAACTAATTGCAAAGATTGTTCATAAGGTCTCTTTTGAGCCACAAATAAATGAATTGGCAGAGAATGTATTAAGGCAATATGAAACATAATCCAATGAGATAGTCATTTCATATTGCATCGCAGGCACTTGAAAATGACCACCATGAAGATAATTATAGCTTATTTATCAAATTTTCTTGCAGATGATGGAGGTAGAGAAATTTTGCAAAGAAGTTGATATAGCTTTCCAAATTAAATCAATATGTATTTTATTATTTGGCACCTTCAATGAGTCACTAAACCCCAATTGCCTCACCAGAAAAAAAAATTACTCCCAAAATAGAAAAAAGCAGAAAAATGAGGTGATACCATATGCAATTGAGGCAACTTCAACCTGATCTATTCAAACAAAGCAAAATTGAAAAACAAAAATGAACAGATATCATCAATGCCCATAATAATTTTGTAAATTGGTTTAGAAAGCTCTGTGATATTTTTTGGGAGTAGAAATTCCACTTACTTGTAGACTTAGTTGATGTGTCTTAGTTACCAGAGGCACAGAGAGATTATATAACTTACCTAGGGTCTTAAACATACAGTTAATAAATGTCAGTTGCAGAATTTGAACTCAGATCTTCCTAACTCTAGTGTTCTATTCACTATGCCAAGCTACATCAAAACAATCCTGTGACATATAAATGAAGTTTAATTGAAGTGTCAATTGGTACACCAAAAAGTCTAAAAGAACCTAGAAACTACCTTAACTGGTATATTTTGACCTCTATCAAGTACAGTGATGTAACTGCCACGGCAACCCTGTCTTTCCCAGTCTCTTCCCCACTCCCAGTTCTACCCCTTGCTTGTTCCTTCTCTCTGAGATTACTTTCAATTCTCTCTCTCTCTCTCTCTCTCTCTCTCTCTCTCTCTCTCTCTCTCTCTCTCTCCATTTATATGCAATGTATATATGTGTATGTATATGTAGTGTGTGCATGTGTGAATAGAGTTGTTTGCTTATTATCTCTTCCATTAGAATGTGAGTTCCTTGAGGGCAGTATTTTGCCATGTATTTTGCCTTTCTTAGTACCACCATTCATGGTACATAGCAAAAGTTAATAATGCTTGTTGACTGATTGACTGGTTTGGTAAAATCTTAAGGAAGAGGTTGGTGGAGAATTAAAAGCATCATCTTATGAAACAGCAATGAGCAAAGAAGGGGGAAAAAGACAAAGACAACTTGGCAAAGGATCATTCCAAGAGGATTTAAGGCTGGAAATGGAATGACAACAAATCGATGAAAAACAAAAAAAAAAGATCTGTTAAGGTTTCTATAACTTCTTTTAATCCATTATTTATAGAAGACAGAAAATGGGATTTTAAAATCAGCTCCTAGTGTGCTAAGGAAGACATTTGTATAGGAAAAAGGACAGAGGAGGGAAAATGGCTGGCTTGAGCTAAATAAGAAAAGAAAGGAATTCTGTGGGTGATTTGGCTTTGTAGAGAAGATCAGAGATTGAATTTGAGAAAATTTGAGGAGAAACTGAAGTAGAAGGTCTTAATCTGGAAGGGGATTCAATCTGATGGACGAGCAGAAGGAAGGTGAAGGTGAAGGACCTGAGAAGGAGGAGGATGAGAAAGAATTCAAGGAGGGAGTTGGTAAGTCTTTGTAAGACAGAAAGAGAAAACCGTATTGGTAAGACAAAATAAGAGGTTAGTGAAGGAAGGGAAAGAACCAGCAAGACAAAGTGATAAGGGTTGTCAGGGCCTTTTGATAGGGCTCTAAAGAGTTGAGGAGAATGTTAGCTCTCAAGTTGTAATCATAGAAAGCAGGTTGCCACAACAGTTCTGCAGGGGAGCTACTATCAAGAGACACAAGGGCTAAGGATCTCATTTCCACTAAGTAGGGAGAATGGGGACAATTTTACTGTCACCTGCATTCATTGTGCAATTTTTGTGTTTCTTCTATAGCCAAGTAACTGCAAATGATGCTCTAAGTACAGTCTGATTTTTCTCCTAGAAAAGAAAATGAAAGATGTCAAGGAATTCTCTCTATTCTTTAGGTAAGGATTTTAGTATGAAAATAAAGAAACATTTGAAAAGGCAGAGGTGTATCTCTCCCTGGGATGGGAGACCACAGGGTGAAAAAACATTGCAGGAAGGAGGAAGATAGGAAAACTCCCAAACACTTGGAGCTAAGAAATAAATCTGAAGTTCTTCCAAAGAGGAGGGAGCTAGAGCTCTGGAGGAAGCAGCTTCTCATATTGCAATGAATGATAAAGTACATCTGTAGCTTTCTGTATCCCCAGTGCTTAGCATGGTGCTTGGCACTTACTTTTCCATACATTAACCATGCTGTCAGGTGAAAGTGCTTGGCACTTACCTTTTCATACATTAACCGTGCTGTCAGGTGAAAGGTCGTGCGATAAGGCTCAGAGGAAGAAGAAAAGAGTAGTAGGAGATGGTCACTTCTTGCAGAGAGGTACAGAGGCAGGTACTTATTAACTCGAGAATAGTAGCAATACCTGCTCTTTTCCTAAGGCATGTGTTGTGGTCCAGGATGCTGGTGGAACTAGTGAGGTCTGAGTTAGCTCCCCTTCCCCAACACCAGCTGAGGCTATTGCAAGCAAATAAATTGTGGTGCAAACATGGAGGCAATTGGGTTTAGCTCTGCCCCATGGTGAATTAATTTGGAACCAGGCTTTGGAGCCTTCAGGCAAGATTACTACAAAGGTACTTTTTGAGACTTAGGCAGAGAGTTCCTAAGATCCCAGGGAACTTTCTGGATGATGGCTTTTTAACCTTGCCTAACGTGTATTTGTTTTTATTCTTTGTACTGCTTTAAAACCAACTGAAGAATTGCTTCTATCTAAAGAGTATTGGAATCCGATTTTAATAAAGAATTTATTTACATCTTCTGGCTCTGAATGATCCATTGTACTAGAGGCAGAATAGCCACTCTGTCAACATATATTTAAGATATGACAGAGACTTTTCTAAGATTAAAAAAAATATGACTACTACCCACTTCTGGTGATTCATGTGGTTACAAAAGACGTTGCTAGAAAGAATACTGAAAAATACCGCCGATGACTATGAGAATGTCACAATGCAAGATGAAGAGGTTTGCAGCACTTAGGAATTGAAAGATACTGTTAGAACCCATGACCTTAAGTGTACAAAATCAAGGCAGTGAGCAAGATGAAACAAATGCCTTAACACAATGAGATAAATTTGAGTTAATAGTTATCACTGAGTTTGGTGTTGTAAGATCTATGACTAAAAATACCTCTGTAAATATATCCCTTATTCAAAGCAAACAGGAAAGGAACAGATAGGGAAGGGATAGCATCACAGGTTAATGAGATATATTAATATGAAGAAATCTAGGAACAGATTCCCCAAGAGAGGGGAAGCAAAATGGAGGTCATTTGGGCGAAGATCAACAGCGGCAGAAGTGCTATTATCATTTCTACAGAATATCTGAACAGAAAGAGAAGATTGTTGGAGAAACAGATGATAAGACTGATACAGAGGCCGGATGGGAGAAATTCAATTTCTGGAGAGAGATCTTGTATGCACATTGCCTCTGCCAGACAGAGCAGCTTATCATTTCTGACCTTGATTATGATTTCTTCCTTCAAAAGACAGAGAAATCAAAATTCCATTCTGAATCTGATTCTCACCAAGATGAAGGAACTGGTTGCTCAGATAGAAATGATAGGACCTTAGACGGAAGAAACCACTCATCTTGGAGTTAGTTATAGGGGGAGAGAATGAAGCCTGTCAACCACCTTTGATTTTGAAAGAATAGATTTTAAATGCTTCAGAAGAATAGATAAGAAACCTTGACTAAAATTCTGTAGGGGAATTCAGTCCTTGAAAAATGGGGAAATCAGAAATAAAGTGACGATAACACAAAGAGAAAAATTAATCATAAAAGGATGCTATGAAAATTCAATTCAATAGAAAAATTCAATTCGACAACACTGAGTGACTACTATGTGCCATGTACTATGCTAGCTTCTGGGAATACAAAGACAAACTTGAAACAGTCCTAGCCTTCACAGAACTTACATCCTGGGAAGAAACAACAAATAAGCATATGTAAATATATACAGAACAAATAAAAATTAGTTTTGGGGTGTGGGGAGAGGTTAGTAGGGAGGTAGAGAAGGGATCCTGCAAAAGGTGGCATCTGAGGTATGATGTGAAGGAAGGTAAGGATTCTTTGAGAAGGTGAGGGAGGACCGATAAGAAAGAAGACAGAGCTACTTAGGTCTTATTTACTAGTTTTCTCTGCTAAGGAGAAAAATTTGTGGACTATAATAGATGAAATTAACATATGTAATAGGGAGTTGATACCCAAATAAGGAGATAGTAAGAGAACGTCTAGCTGCCATCAATTAATTCAAGTCTCCTCGTCCATTCTCCGGTGCTGGAAGATGTAATGAGTGAGTCACTCTCAGTGGTCTTTGAAATATCATGCAGAATGGGTGAGGTAACACAGAATTAAAGAAGGACAAAGTTTTCAGTTTCAAGAAAGGTAAGAGACATTATGATCGTGAGTTTGATTTTGATTCCTGGAAAACATCCTAGAATGTATTATGAAAGAGGTGGTTAGTGAATATCTTGAAAAGGAAGCAATGATAACAAAGATCTAACATGACTTCAGCAACAACAGATCATACCATCCATATCCGGAGAAAAGATCTATGGAGTTTGAATGCAGATCAAAGCATACTATTCTCTGTCTTTTTCCCTTTGGTACTGGTTCTTTCACAACATGACTAATGTAGAAATATGTTTAACATGATTGTACATGTATAGCTTATATCAGATTGTATGTCATCTTGTGGAGTGGGAAGGGGAGGAAGGGGGAAAATTTGGAACTCAAAATCTTATAAAAGTGAATGTTGAAAACTAAAAAATAAGAAAAAAGAACAGATCATACCTGATGAAAACCTATCTTCCTTTAGTGACAAGGTTATTCAACTGATAGATTAAAGGAATGGTGTAGTTTACATAGATATTAGTCAGGATATTCTATGAGTATGCTATTTTTTGTGTGGGGGGTGATGGAGAGATTTGGTTTAGGTGATAGTATAATTAAATAGACTCAAATCTGGTTTAATGTCAGGACCCAAAGAGTAGTCATTAATAAGTCAATGTTTATTTGGAATGAGGTCCCTCATGGAGTGCCCCAGAGATCTGTGCTGAACCTTGTGCTATTTAATATCTTTATCATTGGCTTGGATACAGGTATAGTTGACATGTTTTCTTTTTTTTTTTAAATTTGGTATTTTATTTTTTCTCGTTACATGTAAAAAACAATTTTTAACATTTGTTTTTAAAATTTTAAGTTCCAAATTCTCTTCCTTCCTCCCTTCCTCCCCACCCCCATTGAGAAGG
Organism: Vombatus ursinus; assembly: GCF_900497805.2. Lineage (NCBI taxonomy): Eukaryota > Metazoa > Chordata > Mammalia > Diprotodontia > Vombatidae > Vombatus > Vombatus ursinus. The sequence goes on from NW_020954596.1 coordinate 51,653,191, forward strand.
CAAGCAATTCAATATAGGTTGTACATTTGTTGTCATGTAAAACACTTCCATAATAGTCATGTTGTGAAAGACTAACTATATTTTCCTCCATCCTATCCTGTCCCCACCCCCCCGCCCCGGTTATTCTATTCTTTCCTTTTACTCAGTCCCTCCTCAAAAGTGTTTGCTTCTGATTGTCCCCTCCCCAATCTCTCCTCCCTTCTATCACTCTCTCTTCTCTTATTCCCTTCCCCCCTACTTTCATACAGGGTGAGATAGATTTCTATACCCAATTGAGTGTGTATGTTATTCCCTTGTTAAGCCAATTCTGATGAGAGTAAGGTTCACTCATTCCCTCTTACCTCTCCCTCCTTCCCCTGCACTGCAAAAGCTTTTTCTTGCCACTTTTATGGGATATAATTTTCCCAATTCCACTTCTCCCTTTCTCTTTCTCCTAGTACATTCCTTTCTCACCCCTTAATTTTATTTTTTAGATATCATTCCTTCATATTCAACTGTGCCCTCTGCCTATTTGTACTCCTTCTAGCTACGCTAATAATGAGAAAGATCTTATGAGTTACAAATATCATCTTTTCATGTCGGAATGTAAACAGTTTACCTTTAATAAGTCCCTTAGGATTTCTCTTTCCTGTTTACCTTTTCATGTTTCTCTTGAGTCTTGTATTTGAAAGTCAATTTCTATTTAGCTCTGGTCTTTTCTCAAGAATGCATTAAATTCCTCTACCTCATTGAATATCAGTTTTTTCCCTTCATGGATTAAATTCAGTTTTTCTGGGTAGGTGATTCTTGGTTTTACTCCTATCTCCCTTGACATCCAGAATATCATATTCCAAGACCTCCAGTCCCTTAATGTAGAAGCTGCTACATCTTGTGCTATCCTGATTGTGGTTCCATAATACTTGAATTGTTTCTTTCTGGCTGCTTGCAGTATTTTCTCTTTGACCTGGGAACTCTGGAATTTGGCTATAATATTCCTGGGAGTTTTCCTTTTTGGATCTCTTTCAGGAGGTGATTGATGGATTCTTTTAATTTCCATTTTACCCTCTGGTTCTAGAATATCAGGGTAGTTTTCCTTGATAATTTTTTGAAAAATGATGTCTAGGCTCTTTTTTTGATTGTAGCTTTTAGGTAGTCTAATAATTTTTAAATGATCTCTCCTGGATCTATTTTCCAGGTCAATTATTTTTCCAATGATATATTTCACATTGTTTTCAATTGTTTCATTCTTTTGGTTTTATTTTGTAATTTCATGGTTTCTCATAGAGTCATTAGCTTCTTTTTGCTCCATTCTAATTTTTTAGGAATTATTTTCTTCAGTGAGCTTTTGGACCTCCTTTTCCATTTGGCTGATTCTGCTTTTTAAGACATTCCTCTCTTCATTGGCTTTTTGGACCTCTTTTGCCATTTGGTCTAGTCTATTTCTTAAGGTGTTATTTTCTTTGGGTCTCCTTTAGCAAGCTGTTGACTCATTTTTCATGATTTTCTTGCATCACTCTCATTTCTCTTCCCAATTTTTCCTTTACTTCTCTTACTTGATTTTCAAAATCTTTTTTGAGCTCTTCCATGGCCTGAGACCAATTCATATTTTTCTTGGAGGCTTTGGATGTAGGAGCTTTGACTTTGTTGACTTCTTCTGATTGCATGTTTTGTTCTTCCTCATCCTCAAAGTAAGATTCTATAGTCTGAATTTTTTTCTGCTGTTTGCTCATTTCCCCAGCCAATTACTTGACTTTTTAACTCTTTTTTTTAAGGTAGGGCTCTACTTCCAGTGTTGGGGGCGAACTGTCCCAAGTTTGAGGGATTTTGTGCAGCTGTTTTCAGAGATACTTGAAGGGACCTATAAATTTTCAGTTCTTCCAAGGTAATCTAAGGGGAGATGCTTACTCCTCTCCTGACCTATGTTCCGGTCAGTGAGTGACCACAAGCACTCTTTTCTGCCCTTGAACTGTGAGGAGGGTTCCCTCTCTACTACTGCCACAAGTTCTGCTATGCCAGTGCTTCTTCTCACTCCAAGACTGCCACCCAGGACTGTGTCCCAGATCCAAGTATGGGCAAAGCAACAGAATCCTGCCTCAGTGCCAGCAAAGAGATCTCTATTATCTCCTTCTGATCAGTTGTTCAATTCCCTTACCATCTATTGGCTGAGAACTCTGAAAGCAGCCATTGCTGGCCACCACTGCTGCCACTGCCCCAGGGCTGTGCTGGAGGCCAGGGTTAGACTTTGTTCCTCTCTCACCCAGGTCTGACAGACTTTTCCCACGGACCTTCTAAGTTGTCTTCAGTGATTGTGGGTTGAGAAGTCTGGAAACCACCACAGCTGCCCATGATTCAGTCCCCTTAGGCCTGCTCTGGGTTTGCTGGGGCTTAGTCTGTGCTGGTGTGGACTGCACTCCTCTTGCAGCCCGGTGCAACAGACCTTTCCTCTTGACCTTCAGGTTGTCTTGGGCTAGGAATTTGTTTTACTCTTTTTGTGTGTTCTGGTGCTCTAGAATTTGTTTGGAGTCATTTTTTAAAAGATATTTGGAGGGGTTTGGGGGAGAGCTCATGTGAGTTCTTGCCCTTACTCCAAAGGTATATTTTCAAACCTAAATATAAACCAGAGTTGGGATGGATGCTTAAATCACTAGCTTAAAGCATCAAGATCCAAAAAACTTTTCACAGGCTAAAACATTGGGCCAAATTAAAAATTAATAAAAACATGAACTAATAAGGGTAAATGTAATGTGATACTGAGGGTCAAAAAATCAACTTCCCAGGTAGGAGATGGAGGAAGAAAGGGCAAGATAGCAGTTTGCCTGAAGAAGTAATGTGGTTTTCAGAAGACTGTAAGGCCAATATAAGCTAAAATTATGATATAGTAGCCAAGAAAATTATAATGTGACTTTGGACTGCATTAAGAAAGACATAACATCCAAGGATAAGGAAGTGATATTGCCAATGTACCATTTCTTGGTCAGGTGCCATTAATCCCTAGTGACGGTGTACAGAGACTACTGGTTTAATCTTTTTAATGTGGTACATATAGCCCCTTTAAAGTTGAATCTGTAAACCTCTAATTATGATGTGAAAGACCACAGTCTTATATTCTTCCATTTCAAATATCTATCTTACTAACGAAAGAAAAATCTATAATTCCTGTAGTTAGAGACACTTACATTGTGCCTCATGCCCCATGCAAAGGTAGGTGATGGAGTGGACAGAGCATTGGATTTATATTCTGGATAATCATTTTGAATTCTGCTTAGACACTGTGACCCTGGGCTCGGCCTCAGTTTCCTCTTCTGTATAAAGTAGGTAATGACACCTATCTCTCATGGATCAGATGAGATAATATACGTAAAGGGCTTTATAAACCTTAGAGTACTACATATATATTAGATATTATTTTGATGATGTTGATGATGATGAAAAAATGAGTTCTTGGGTAGAAGAATAATTCTTCACTTTCTTGGTCATTGTTTAAGAAGAACGTAGGATTTGTAGCTTACATTTCTTCACCAAAGACAGCTTAATTAAATATTCACCATTGATCTAGCCCATAGGGCTATTAGGCAGAAGAACCTTCTGAGTCTAAACCTGGAGGTGAGGAAAGGAAAAAGCACTTGGGGAGGCCAGATTCTGTTTGCATGACAGTCTTGGGAAAAAAGAGTGTAGAGCTGGAAGAGATCATGGAGTTCAATCCTTTCACTTTACAATGACAGACCCAGAAAAGTGATTTGTCCAAAGTCACATGGGTAATAATAGCTAGCATTTATATAACATTTTAAAGTGGATTAGAAACCAAATCTTCCAAATTCAATGTCCTTTCTAATTACTGTAGGCTGCTTCTTGTGAGAAAATTGAAAGTTGATACCAAATCTGGGGCTGATATCAGAGATGTAGGATGTACATGGGTGACTGATTTTGGAGCACCTGGCTGTCAAGGGGAAGGAAGCTGTATCATGGAAGAGCCCTCACCTCCTCGGGTGAAAGGGAAGACATATTGGGATCTTGAGAAAGGCCTTGATTGCTCAGAGGAAAGGGAGTGTATTATCTAGAAAGCATAATATATTCTTTTTTTTGGACTGTTTTTAGGGCTAATTCTGGCTAAGTTTTGTTCTCTTGGTTTAAATAAAATCACACAAAGGAAATATTTCTTGATGACTTGGAAATACATGTGATGATCAACTAAACTTATCTTGCTCTTTGTTTAGCTGAGTAGAAGAAGCTCCACAAAGCTCCACCTATATCCTAAATGCCCCATCCTACTACTCCCCTTGGGGTACAACACCAGTGAACTTAGTCATCCTCTCATCCAATTACTTCTGGATTTAGGCAAGCTAAATCTTCTCCAATGGAGGAAAATTAGGTTTACTGGGAATTTATTAATTGGACAGCAAATGAATTATAAGTGCTTAAGGTTTCAGAAAAATATATTGGGGCAGGGATGAAGGAATCATACTTCACATAAAAGTCTAATCAATGAATGTGTTTTTGAAATCCTTTATATGTGTCTATCTATGTGTCCATATATTGATGTAAAATAAATTTAAGTAAACAATTCCATAGTTTTGAACTTGTGGTCAAGGGCACAGCCATTATTCTTTTTTGAATTTTTATCAGTATAATCTTGTCAGTTCCTCTAGGGGGCAGGGGGGAAAAATTTATTACCTGTATAACTTTCTTTGATAGTAGGAATTATCTTACTCTTTATATGTTTTCTCTTTCCACTCTTAGAAATCAAACAGAGGTCATATATGTGAAAAATGGACATAGGGCTCAAAAGAAAATAACTAATCTTCTGGTAATGGAGCTCAAATGTTTAAGAAAAAGCTAGTGGAAAAAGTCAGCATGAGTAGAAAGATGAGATAAATATCTCTAAACACTGTAAAATGGAGAAGATCTAGCACTTTACAGAGAGCCAAATTCAGGCTTTTTTAATAAGAGAGTAAGTCATCTGGAAAATAGCATTTCTCACACATGTTCTAAAGCAATCTTTTAGGGAAAGCTATCAAGTTTAACCACTGTTTCTGGTTTTTCATTTCTATGAATAAAAAGAAAGATTCCAGCTGCAGAATTATCTCTTTTAAATGGTTTCCCTTACTTTCTGTTCACATATTGGTGAAGTACTGCTCTCCCAAGCAGCTTACCACCTTGCTCACCCCTAAGTCCATAGACATTTTCATTACAGAAAGGGAGGGACAGAATGATAGATAGTGTCAAATGAGTACCAATATGATGAGGTGGCTCTGTGATCATTGGAGAAGATGGTCAGTGACCAGTAGGCGACATAAATTGAAGTAATACAAAGGACCAAAGAGCTCCAAAGCATTCTGTGGGGAAAATGAAGAAATGTTCTTGAAGTTGAGAGGGAGCTCAGCATAGTAGATAGAAAGCTGGTCCTAGAGTCAAGACAACATGAGTGCAAGTCTACTTTTCAGTGTCAGTCATTAATAAGGATTTATTAAGTGCCCACTATGTACCAGGCACTCTGTTAAGTGATGGGAATACAGAGAAAGGCAACAGACAAACAAATAAACCAGTCCCTGTTCTCAAGTAGCTCACAATATAATGGGAGAGACAATATACAAACAACTATGTATAGTCAAGTTATACGCAGGATAAATAGAGCATAATCATCAGAAGGAAGGATGAGAATTGGGAGGGATTGAGAAAGGCTTCTTATAGAAAGTTGGATTTTAGCTGGACCTTTAAGAAACCCAGGTAAGCCAGGAGGGAGAGATGAGAAGGGAGAGCGTTCCAGGCATGAGGGACAATCAGTAAAAATACCTGAAACGGAGAGATGGAATGTCTTGTTCTGGGGAACAGCAGGAAGGCCAGTGTAACTCTATTGAAGAGTACATGGAGGCATAAAAAGATGGCAAAGGGGAATTGGTTATGAAGGTCTTTGAACATCAAACAGAGGATTTTGTATTTGATCTTGGAAGTGATAGCCCTATTTAGTAGGAGGTTGACATGCTCAGATCTGCACTTTAGGAAAATCACTTCGGTTGTGGAATGCAGGCTGGACCAGATTGGAGAGAGATTGGAGTTGGTCTGTTTGACCAACTGGAGTTAGTCAGATCAGCAGGCTATTGTAATTGTTTAGGCATGAGGAGGAGAGGAGGACCTGCACCAGGGTAGTGGCAGAATTAGAGGAAAGAAGGGGGCATATTTGAGAGATATTACAAAAGTGAAACTGATAGACCTTGTCAACAGATTGAACATGGAGAGGGAAAGATAGTGAAGAGCTGAGGGTGACATCCAGGTTGTGAGCCCAGGTAACTGGGAAGATGGTGGTACCCTTGACAATCATAGTGACATTTGGAAGGAGAAAGGATTTGAGGGAAAGATAATGAGTTTGGATTTTCACATGGTGAGTTTAAGGTGTATACTGGACCTCTAATTCAAGATGGCTCAAAGGCAGATGGAGATGAGAGTCTAGGGGTCACCAGTGAACTTAGGGCTGGATAGAGAATCATCAGCATAGAGATACTAATTAAATCTATGGGAGTTGATGAGATCACCAAGTGAGATAGTGTAGAGGGAGAAGAGAAGAGGGTCCAAGACAGAGCCGTGTGAGACATCCATGGTTAGTGAGTGACCCTGAGTAAGTCAATTAACCTCTCAGTAAGCCAGGTACCTCTCTAAGACTGTAAATTTTAGAACAGCTGGTCATATGCACTAGGAGAGAGAATCTCTTCATTGGTAATTCTCTATATCAATGCAATCAAAGACTTGGATTAAAAATAACTCCCGAAGCCAAGGAACTAAACTAGAGGATTGCTTGAAGTCTCTTCCAAATTTATAATATATGATATTTACATAGCATTTGCATAGCATGTGATGCTTACTAAATCCTTTATGTATGTCATATGATATTAGCCTTATGGCCAATCCATGAGATATTATCTCCACATTTAAATATGAAAAACTGCGACTCAGATAGGTTAAGTGACTTGTCTAGGGCAAGTGTAAGTGTCACAGGTAGGATTTCAACTCATATCTTCCTGAGTTCAAGTCCAGTGCTCTATCTAGTTGGAAAAACTATCACTTTATGATTCCCAGTATGAAGAAATCCTTAACCATTAGAGCTTTGACTGAGTGTTAACACTGAAGTGTTTAAAAAGAGAAAGGAATACATTCTTTTTTCTTAATCTTTTGCAAAGACTTATTGAACATCCATAGATTGTGAGCTTCTTCTGCCTCGTTTTGTATCCACAGTACCTGACACATATTGTTGTTATTGTTGTTGTTAATTCATTCAGTTGTGTCTAACTCTTAATGATCCCAAAGAGTATTTTTTTCCACGGAGTTTTCTTGGCAAATCCATTTCCTTCTTCAGTGGATCACCTTTTTTGGGGGGGGGTCAGGCACATAGTAGGTGCTTAATACATGTTTTTTGATTGATAATACACTCAGGCACATAGTTACAAATAACCCAAGGAACATTGTTGTGAAATAATCATATTGATTTTCTGATCTCCAAGTGGAGCATAGACAAAAATCTAGAAAAGCCTATCTTATTTTCTTTTGTTTTCTGAGTGTGGTCAACTGATGTGGAACCTAGGTAGAACAGAATGACTTCAGGGCTTAGTAATAGTAATGGGACTTCTAACCCATTGAGTGGATCTGTATAGTAGCTAGCTTTAGAACTAATCATCAGTTATTTGTCTTAATGCTTTCTGGGGCTAGATTATTTTCTAATTCTGAATCCATTGCCCTTTTGTACTATGGACTGCCTAGTTTTATCTCAATGCTAGCTGATTAATTTATATGTTGGCTTTGAATGGCTTATGACTTTCTCTCATTGTCCTCTTCACCAAATACTGGCATTCTGATGAAAAGCCTTATGGAGGCTGTACCAATCTGATTAAAGGGTATTTGTCTTGTTTAGTGCCATGGTATTGAAGTATATAGACTATTTCTCATTGTCACTTCATATAGCACCAGGATTTCTTTGCTATTGTCATATTCAGGTTTTCCTTAATTTTCTGCACTTCATGACCTATCAGCCTTAATAGACAGGCAAAATTGTGTAGTGATCTTGACATTAGAAGCTATAGATTATAGGAACATTGATTTTTAACTGGAAGGGACCCTAGATGTCTTCTACTAGAATACTCTCATAAATTGTACAGATGATGAAAAATTGAGGCCCAGAGATAACATGCCTAAGGTCTTACAGAAAATTTATCAAAGTAAAGATTTGAATTCAAATCCTCTGGTTCCAAATGCAGGGTTCTTTCCATTATACTAAAAGGGTTCAGGCCCTGGCTAAAATTTCATTTTCTACAGGAATTCTTTCCCCAATCCTTAATTCTAGTGCCTTCCTTCTGTTAATTATTTCCAATTCATTGTGTAACATATCTTATCTGTATATAGCCATTTGCATATTGTCTCCCATATTAGACTGTGAGCTCCTGGAGAGCCTGGCAAATAGTAGGCACTTAATAAATGTTTATTGACTGAATAATTGACTCTGGTACTCACTCTATGACTTTGGGTAGATTTGGTCCTTTTTAACCTCAGTTCCTTCATTTCCAAACTGGATATAACAATAATTACATTATCTACCTCATAGGGTTATGGTGAGAAAAATACTTTTAAACCTTAAATGAACCCTAAAGAAATAGAGATGAGCCATATAGTGATGCACTTTGGGCTAAAGGGAGAAATTTAGGTATAGTGGAAAGAGCTCTGTATTTGAATTCAATGGACCTGATATCTAATTCTTGTTCTGATCCAAACTAGTCTTAGGATTTTTCTATTCCATTAAATTAATCAATTATTCATTTAACTTCTGTTATATGAAAATCACTGTGTTAGTTGATGATTATGGTGGTTTGTCCTTTGTTCTTGAAGAGAACCATGACATTAGGGAGATGATGACATGACTTTAATTTGAGTGAGGAAGGGCTGTGCAAAGTCACCAGCCTCACTTTCTCCTCCAGAGCCATCTGGGTCCAGTGGCCAGATACTGATCAGGATGACTGGAGATAAGAATACAGAAACAAAAACAAAATACTCCCTGCCCTTAAGGAATTTACATTCTTTTGGGGAATCCAGAAGTGTGCCAGATTTGATTCTTGGAACTAGTTGTTAAAATTTTCAGTATGATCATTTATACCTTTGAAATTAGCAAATACTACAAACCAGGGCTTGATTTATTGTTTTGTTGAGCGCCTATCCTATTGGCAATATCTCGTATTTCCCCTGGACTTGCTATACAGTTTAAGTTTTTATGTTTTAGTAATTTAAAATTGTACTAAGACTTTTGGGACACCCTATATTTCAACGAATTCTAGTCATATGCTCATGTTGATGTTGGTGCAGCAGAATTGTTTCCCATAGGAACACACAGAGAACACCCTTAACTATGTGAAATGCTTTACACTTGACATAAAAACAATAAAAATTACTTTTCTTAGTCCCAAGCAGGTCCCAAGATATAATTTATTCTCAACTCAGACGTTGTAGTGAAGGGACAGTTTGTTCTATTTAATTCTCTACAACTACTCCTCTTGTGTATGTGTAAAGGAGGGCTGGAAACACAGTGCCTCCCTCTCTCAAACTTGGAGCCCTGAAATTCCCACTTTTAGTAGCTGGCAATATATTACTTACCCCCTGTCCCTCTAGGTCCAGTGAACTTATCCATGCCATCTCTCCAATGCTGCTACTTCTCTTCTGTTTCCATTTCCATTCTTCTTTTGATCCTGACACATCAGCGTCTAGATGCCACATACATCAAGACAAGAAGAGACCAAGGGAAAGAGGTAAAGAGGCATCACTTACAATGAAGCAAATAAAAAGCAGTTGCAAAGCAATTGCAAATACAAAGTAATTTTGGAGTAGAGGGGGAGAATGCTAACAATCAGGAAATGTCTCAAATAAAGGGAGCACCAAAGTTAAGTCTTGAAGGTAACTAGGAATATCAAGAGGTATACAGAAATGAATAAGAGGAACCTTCTGGTCATGGTGGACAGTCTGTGTAAAGTATGGAGATTGGAGATGAAGTATTGCTTGCAGACACCGCAAGTAGGGCAGTTTGACTGGAGTGGAAAGTGTGTGAGGGGAAATAATGCAAAACTGACTTGGAAAGATAGGCTGGAGCTGGATTTGAAAGGGCTTTAAATATGAAATAAGTGAGTTTTTTATTTTATCCTAAAGGTAATTGGGAGCCACTGAAGTTTTTTGAGCAGGGAAATGATACGGTCAGTTGTGTGCTTTAATTAGGGAAAGGACCAATAAGGACTCTATTGCAATATTACAAGTGAGAGATGATGAAGACTTGAAGTAAGGTGATGGCTTTGAGTGAGCAGAAGGAAATAGGTGAGAAAGATATTGTGCAGGTGAAAATTGACAAGACTTGGCAACTTATTGGATATATAGGGGGTAAAGGAAGCAAAGAGTCCAAGGATACTTTCAAAGTTGTGGGTTTGGGGGACTGGGATAGCAGTTTTGTCATTGACAGAAATAGGGAAATTAGGAGAAAGAGTGAGTTTAGTGTCCAGTCCAGTCATTTAATCCTTTTGGGTCCCACATTTCTTATCTGTAAAAATAAAATGGATTAGGTCCAAAATAAATAATTTTAGGATGTGACTGTAGTTAGGGAAGGAGCTGTCAGGAGATAAATTCTCTGATCATTGATAAAAAGAAGTAAACCTGACTGTATTCATGGTACCTGATAGTTCAACTGAATTAAGACTTAGCATATCACCATAGCTCAGACTCTTCACTCAATATTATTTTATAACGAGAGGTGGCATAACCTAGTGGATAGAAAGCCTGCTTTGGGGTCAGGAAGACCTACTTCATCTCATTCTTTTACACTCATACTGGCTACTTTCTAAGACTATGAGCTATTGATCTGCACAAGTGGAGAATCTCCATGCTGAGAGTTTCTCATATAGGTGAAATCTCAGCTCTGGACAAACAGCAATCCCTCCCCCCCCACACACTTAGTGCTCCCCTTCCCCAAAATATAATGTACTATAATTTCGACCTGGTATTTTTCTTGATTTATTTTAGTGGAGGGTCGGGGGGTGGGCAAGGTATGAATAGAAAATTAATAGAACTGGATTCAGAAGATCTGAGTTTCAATCCTGGCTTTGCCACTTTATTACTCATGTGACTTTGAGCAAGTTATTTAATGTCTCTGAGGCTCATTTTCCTCATCTGTAAAATAAGAGGATTGAGTCAAATGACATCTAAGGTCCATTCCAGGCCTATACATACATACATACATATGTACACACATACATACATATATGTATTTATGTATATATACACACAAAACACATATACATATATACACACATAATATACACACACATATATAAGTACACACGTATACCTATACACACATATATATGTTTCTTTGACTCCAATAACTCCAAAAATTATCCTACAACCATGGAGGTTTGCAGTTAATAATTTCAACTAAAAGTTTTTATGCTCAAGTATTAGTTTTTTGACCTTATGTATAGAAACAGCCTCAATAATAAATAAGTTTAGAAGTTTCAAAATAGGTGTTAGGTACCATAACCTTATATTCAGAAGAATATAAACTACTTGAAGTCATCACAGTTTCAATTTTGCTTTTCTATTCCTAGTGCTGAGCAGGGAATAGGCACTTACTAAATGCATGTTGATTTGCTGGAAAGAGAGCTGGACTTACGACCCGGGAGATGTGGGCTGTAATTACACGTCTGCCTCTAACTACGTGTATTACCTTGAACAAAACACTTAACCTATCTAGGACTTAGTTGTTGTTGTTTTCTATGTAGAAAGGGAAATGATGACACCTGCCCTGAATTCTTCATAAGAACAAATTGGAAAGTGTAAAAGTAATTTTAAGAATAGTATAAATTATACAAATGTAATAAATTAAATTAGGATGACATTACTAACTCAGTTCATGTAGAAACAATCCAAATGAGCCTAAGAAATCTTCTATATACCTTTCACTTATACATGAGGGAAATATATTTTAAATGTCAGATCATTTATTATTGTGATTCAAAGAACACAACTTGTTTTTGATGCAGCAGTATACTTTAGCAAAGAATGGTCAAATGTCCATCTTTTAAAAAATGTTTAAAAGATAAAGGTAATGGAATACAGATTTAAAATTCAGTGATTAACACATTGTAGCTCCCCTTAAGGGATTTTTTTAAAAAATTGATTTTTTTATATAACTCTCATTTCTGAATATATCTTTTCCTTCTTTTCTCCCTAGAGAGTCATTCCTTTTAGCAAAGTAGACAAAAAGAAATGAGGGGGAAAAGGAGTTCAGTAAAATTACAAACACATTGAACAATTCTGGCAGCATATATAATGTTTCCCACCCATTAGTACCCACTGTTGCAAAGAAGAAGGGAAGTGTTTGGGGCAGCTAGGTGCACAGTGGATAGAGTACCGGCCCTAGAGTCATGACCCGAGTTCAAATTGAGCCTCAGACATATACCACTTACTAGCTCTGTGACCCTGGGCAAATCACCTAACTCCATTGCCTAACAAAAACTACAAAAAAAAAAAAAAAAAAAAGAGAGAGAGACAGAGAGAGATAAGAAGAAGGGAAGTGTGTTTTTCATTTCTTCTCTGGTGTCATTAAAATTCACAGAATTATTTTTCATTGTTTCCATTTACATTTCTGAAATAATTATATATATTTTTGTCCTGGTTCTTCTTATTTCATTCTTCATCAGCTCATGGGAGTTTTAAGAAGTATTTTTTCATTAAAATCATCTTTCAAATGATAAACCCCTAGAGTTCAATTCATCTAAGTTATCACTGAAAAGATTGTTGGGCTTTGTTCTGTGGCCATTGGCAAAACCACACCATTGATTACTTAAGTGTTTTTTGTTTCTTCAAGAGGAAGTACTTCAGAATCTCTTCCAAAATTTCAATATAATTAGAACAGAAGTAAGAAAAGGCATGAGATTAAGGAAATAAGAGTTCAGTCTTGATTAAGCCTTGGCATTCACCAGGAGCTTTGGTAGTGAATTGCAAGAGAACTTAGAATGATTATATATTTCAGAGAGGTTTGGTGAGTTTGAGATCAGTTGCCCACAGAAGCAGTTAGTAACTTAGTGACATCATTACTTAAATTTGGATGATTTGAAATGACTTATAAAAGGTGTCAGATGTTATATGGTTTTGCTATATAAAAAATAAAATTATTCTCAACCAACAGATCTGAATATAATATAATGGAAAACTAAGTTCTAGTTTTCACTTAGTAACTGTATGACCCCAGACAATTCAAACTTTCTGGGCTCTTTTCCCATTTATAAAATGGGATTGGGGGTAGGGAAGAGTGATACTTGCCTTACCTTCTATAAAGAATCCAGCTCTCATCCTGTATCTATGTCAAGTGAGGATTGGAATTGGGGATGTCTAACCTGGAAAAGAGAAGTACTGGGGGGGGGCATATTCTAGATATCTTCTAGTTTTTACCCCTAAACCAACCTATCTTCTTAATGTCCCAATTTCTGTCCAGAGCATCCCTTTCCTTCTATTTATTCAGGTGGTGCTTTTGCTCATATCTCAGGAGACGAGTTATATATTTTGAGGTTGTCTAAGGAAATTCTGGGCAAGAGTAGAATGAGTCACAGCATAAGAGATTTAGAGTAGGAAGGCAATGAAGTGTGATTGGGGCAGAATGGGGACTAGTGGGGGTCTGCCACCAAGACTGAACCTGTTCCATTTAAACCCAGCACTAAACTGCAGGATTATGGACATTTGAAAAAAGTGAATCTTACAGTGGTGAAAGGACTTCCTTAAGTGTTACACAATTGCTAGGAGTAAGACTCAGGTCTTCTGATTTCAAGACCTTTGACTGCTTTGTGCACTCTATCATACTTACCTCTTATTCTAAGAAGGAGAAAAACAAAGGATAGAGGTGTATGCTGCTGTTTGGGTGAAACATTTTGTCTCCCACCTCAAATTCAGGAATTAACACTACTCCGATTGATCTCAGCAACTGGAATTAAGTAAATAGCACAAAGATTCAGGGTAGAAGGACAAGGAAAGAGGATGAGAGAGAAGAGCCCAAGCTCTAAACAAAAGTAAAAATTTGGAGGCTATAGATAAAATGGGGTCTTAAGCTGAAGTATACATTTGGGGAGATATATCTAGAAAGTTTCATATGAAAAAACATAGAGGTGTTAGCTGAGGGCAAGTTCAACAAGTCAACAATGTAATTTGGCTGGCAAAAATGGCAACTGTGATCTTAATATAGCATCCAATAGTCCTGTTAGACTGCTTTGACTAGACTACTGCTGAGATAGTGTTTAGTTCTAGGGGCTTTATTTTAAGAGACATATTGATAAACTGGCATGAATTTGGAAGAAGATTACTAGGAGAGTGTGAAGGCATGACATATGAAGGTCAAGCAAAGGAAATGAAGATTTTTAGCAGGACCAGAAGGAGAATTAAAGGGGTCATGATAGCAGTTTTCAAATATTTGAAGGGTTTTTATGTGAAAGAGGAATAAATTTTATTATGCTTATTATTATCAAAGGGAGAACTAGAGAAAATACTTAAAAGCTTGGGGAGGCTGATTTTGGCTCCTCAATTAGAATGGTTTGAATCAGCTCCCTCTTAAGTAGTATCTGGAGGTATACAAAGAGAATGTGGAATAAAAATTCCAATTCCATCCATTTCAGTGAATTATTAGACTGTGGTGGGTATGCAAAGATGGAAAATGACAGGCTCCCCACCCTTGAAGAACTTATAATTTAGTGGGTCTTTGTGTTGACATTTAAATATAATTCAATATTTTTAGAAAAGTTTATAGGAAAGTTGAAGGAAGGGCAAGATTTCAAGAGAAGATGTAGTAGGAGTTTACTTTAGAAGCTCAGGCTCATGTCTATAAATACAGA
>NW_020954596.1:51668067-51677451 GCF_900497805.2 Vombatus ursinus
CTGGTCCTGGAATTTCTCACCAATACATAGTTAACTCATAAGGACTTATTAAAGCTTCGTAACTTCCTCTTCCTTGTTACCCTTACTCTTATTAATTTCTTTGCTGTTGTCAGCACTTGAAACCCCTTATATCTTAAAAAAGTTTTTTTGAAAAGTCATGAAACTCTATTTTGTACTATGGTGAGTTAGCAGAGAAGAGAAACCAGAGTTTGAAGAAATGGGTGATACAGCAAAAAGAGAAGCTGGTGATCCCAAACAGGCTGATCCTGTCTTAAAAAAAAATGTATATCATCTGTGACTCATGTTATGCAGACAGGTGGCTTTGCTCTTTTTTTGGTGTCTCTTTTTGCACATTCAGGTAGCATAAATTGCTAGGAATTGCTCTGATACTTTATTCTAGATATATGATCACTGGAAAGGTAAATCCATTCCAAACTCCAAGCCAACAAAGAAGCAAATAAATTCAGAACAAGAGGAAATAAACTTGTTTTATTTGGGCTCAGAGAATAGAACTCAGAGTACTGAGTAGAATTTGTTAAGAGGCAAATTTAGGGTTGATGTATCAAAACATTTTCTTTCTTTTTTTTAGGCAGTTGGGGTTAAGTGCCTTGCCCAGGGTCATACAGTTAGTAAGTATCAAGTGTTTGGTCTGAAACCAGATTTGAACTCAGGTCCTCCTGACTCCAAGGCTAGTACTCTACCCACTGCACCACCTAGCTGCCCCTTAAAATACTTTCTTAAGAATTAGAGATATTCAATAATGGAATGAATAGCTTAGGTTCCATTTTAATTGGAAATCTTTAAAAAAAGGAACTAAATGACTATTTTTGGGACCAGTATAGGGGGATTGTTTTTCAAGTGTGAGTTGGAATGGATGGTTATTGGCAGCCTTTTCAACTGTGAATTAATATGCTTCTGTGATTCTGGCATGAAAATAAAATAGTGTACCTATGCAGTTGGCCTAGGACAAAAGAAATTCCTTGGGGTTTATTTACACTGCTAGAGACTTGTACCACAAACACACACACACACACACACACACACACACACACAGACACACACTCACACATACCTGCTTGAAACCATCTTTATATGTTCATCTTTTGTTTTCAAAGAGGACCAATAATATCATGGATTGTATTGACTTGTTTTGTTTTGTATTGTACTGTATTGTATTGTATTGACAATTATTGACTTGTTCATGAATTGGATTTAAGTGAGGCAGAGTTGCACAAAGTCATCAGCCTCACTCTCTTTTCCAGAGTCATCCAAGTTCAGTGGCAAGAAAAAAGTCAGAATGACTGGCAATGGCCGGGGATGTAGTGGATGACGTTGCTGTCTTTGATGCCTGACCAAATTCTAAGCACTTCACCTTCATAATCATTGGAACAAATTGTTCTCATCCACTCATTTCACCAGGGCAGGTATTTACATGTTTGGGGTAGACAAATAACTCTCGGCCCTTCAGAAATGAGGAACACAGCAGTCTTAATTACACAAGAGATATTTGTTGTTTTACTTTCATGTACCGATGCTTATCCATTAGGTCCAAGATCTTAACTCTTGTTCTTGACTTTCTATATACTTTGCTGTAGAAAAGAATTGCAAAGGACTTTAGACTAGGAAAAACACTTATTTCTTACTATATTCAGTTTAACTAAAAAGGAAGTTTTAAATATGCTTCCATAAAAGTCACAAAAATAGACAACTAGAGGGTTAGAGAAAGATTTAAGAAAAAAAGTGTAAAAAAGCCTGAGTGTTTCCCTTATAGAAGGAAAAGGTCACTGAATATGTGATAATTTTCTTAAAGTATAAGAAGTACTTCTGAACAGAAAATGATCACCAGTTGTTTTCAAAATCTTTACTGAACACAGAATAAGAGAAAATGGTCTTAAATTGCAGTTCAACAATAAAAAGGATGAGTTTAATGACAGGGAGATTTGTTAACTATCCAAATATTGGCTAATTTGTTCAATTCAGTTCAATAACTTGTGATTTCATTGAAAAAATGGCTTAACCATTTTTTTATTGTTTTTCAAAACAATCCTGGGAGGTAAGTGTTATTATTATTCCCATTTTACAGATGAGGAAACTGAGTCAAATAGAAGTTTAAGTCACTTCCTGAGGCTCACACAGCTAGTAAGTATCTGCAGCTGGATTTGAACTCAAGTCTTCTTAATCCCAGCCAGCTCTGGTACTCTCTACTGCACCACTTAACTACACCTAAATAAGAATAACTTATCTACAGGATAAAGTATCACCTTTAAGGCTCTTTAAGGACTCTTCTCTAACTTAGTGGTTCTACATAGTTTAATGAATTTACATCACTATTCTAATTTCTGTGGGGCTGTTTTCTACCACTGAAATTGTCAGCTGTAATTGCGATATAATTTTTTTTTATTTCTATGACAGCAAACTTCTTAAGCTCACTATTTAAAAATACTAATGATCTATGAAGAACTATGCACTTCTATTCCAGTTTGACCAAAAAAAGGGCCTTTTTCCTTTAAACCCTGGCAGTGTTGGAAAAGTCCATAGCAAGAGAGATTGTCATAGAAAAAGCACCTTGAAAAAGCTTTAGTGTCATTTATGTGACCAGTATGTGACCCTTCTGGCACTGTGCTTGATTGAAGCTGACACTTTCCAATTCATAATAGCCCAAATTAGAAAAAGAACCCCCAAGAAAAGAATAGCAATTGTTACTTGCTGATTCCTGATTATTACTGAAAATGATAATGATTATCTTGCCTCTGAACCTTAAATTAATTATGCTAGTTAATTATTGTCCTATACCCTAGGCTATCTTCAACCTATGATTTACTTGGAACCACCTAGGACTTTTGTTGGTCACCTTATTGAAATATGGCTGATGCCATATTTCAAAGATAACTGAAGAACGAATTTTTCTTTTAGACTGCTACAAATTTAAGGAGTTTAAGGTCATTCATTTTTCAGCTGTAGCCCCTAGACAATTTTTAACAGTCATAATCTACAATTCACAAAATTCTTGTCCAGCTCTAAATCTATGATTGTTTTTAGTCTGTGATTTGAATTTGGATGAATTCAGAGATCTTCCAGTTTATGTCACTCCTTTCATTTTACACATGAGGAAACTGAAGTCCAGAGAGTGCCATTTTCTCAAGGTTACATAGGTCAAAATAACAGGATTGGGATTTAAACATAGGCTTAACACATATTATCTTTCAAAGTAAAGAAGAATAGAAAGGGAGAGACTGCATTAACTATTACCTCAGGATCCAGGAAATATGGGTGCTCTTGAGCCTTAGAGCCAATAGATATTTGGTATATTGCTTTACTCAGACATCCCCTGCTAGATCAAGGTTTTTTTTGGGGGGGAGGGAGATTCTGAGGCTCCCCCTTTTTTAGCCCTTTCCTTCCTCTGGCTGACTTGAGCTCAGATGTGGAGGCAGGACCCAGGAAATCTATCTTTCTTATAGAGCTTTTGGATTGGTCCATGTTCCAAGTTGTTCCTGATGTTCCCAGTAAGTAGTGTTCTGCTGGAGCTGCACTAAAGGCCCTAGGAACTGCCTACTGCCATCCCAGAGAAGGCAGGGATAAGCAGAGGTAATGGTGTCTCCTGCCTTAATCTGTCCCTAGCTAACCAAAGCCCAGAAAATTTGTAGCTGCCTAGCACTATCTCAACCATGGGTGTTAGGATCTGATATCCCTCGGTCCTCTACCAAAATCAGCCCATGGTTATTGCTAAAAGCTTTTGGAACCCACTGTCCTATAATATGTAGGGGCTCAAGTGCAGTTTCTCCAGGGAGTTTTCCTATGGTTCTGTTCTACCTTAGAGAAGGCAGGTGTCAGAGTGCTGAGACCTCATCTCTGATTCAGCCCCAATCAGTCTGTCTGGAAGTCAGTCAGTCAACAAGCATTTATTAAGCACTTAATATGTGCTCAAGTGAAATGAGGATACAAGCAATACAAGGATATTAGCAAAGAGAAAAGACCCTTTCCTCAGAGAGCTTCAGTTCTAATGGGGGAAGAGAGCACATAGAAGAGGAGCTGAAAAGTTGGGGGAAGGGGAGAATGTACCTGGACAGGGGTATGGTTATTAAGTCCAGAGAATGAGGGATGGGTGGTCTGGGAGACGTTCTTCAAAATGGAGGTTCTGGGAAAGACTCTCTAATGGGGGAAAGAACTGTACAAACATGTGGGAGCAGAGGCATGAGGCAGGACTCATTGTCTTGTCTCTTTTCTTACCCGCTAGATCACATACATATCCCTTTCCTCATCCCACATTGGATCAAAGCCTTTCACTTGGCACCTGGTTAAATACTATTCTTGTTCCCAAATAGAAAAATGAGTAGTAAATTAAAGAGAACCTACAACTTGATAAAGAAAAACAAGGACAATTTGTGTACAGTATAATCATAATCGTCATCATCATCATAGCTAGATTTTACAGACTATTTTAAGGTTTGCAAATCACTTTGCATGCATTCTGCCATTTGATTCTCACAAGGATTCTGTGTGGTAGGTGCTGTTATTACCCAAATTTTACAGATAAGGAAACTAAGGTTGAGGGAGGTTGTGAGTTGTCTGGAGTCACAACTAATAAATGTCTCAAACAAGATCTGAACCCACATCTTCCTGAATGTATCAGCTACCTATATAGGGAGAAGGGTTTAGTCTCCAAGCCTGTTTATCACAAACTCTGAATGCATTAGGATGCTTTAAAATGGGGAGGGGGGAGGAAACTAAAACACAAACCACACAAATTATTGTCCATTCCACTGCCAAGCTTAAATTAAAAGCATTGATTTTCTTTTTTTTTCCTACCTCTTTTACAGTTACAGTGAAGAACCTACAGTATGAGGATTTATAGCTAATTGATTACCCCGACCCACATTCCTAATTAATGGTGACTTTGAATGCAAAACCAGAATTGCTTCCTTGAGGCTAGGTTATAGTATGCATAAATCGAAGGGAAGCTCATGCTATAATGGTTAGAAAGCTATTCTGACAAATTGTACATATAAATAAAAACCCACAGACACCCACAAAAAAGATGAAAACCATATGTATGTTGAACCAATGAAACAAATAATTAATGGAGGTGTTAAAACAGAGACTGTCAGTACCCAGTGTATAATTCCAGGGAACCTCATTATTTATGTACCTTTTGGGGTACACTTCTATGAGGTTTCTACAAAGTGTACATTCATTCAAATTCCTCTTCTTGTACTGTTTCTTCTCACTGAATCCCTATGTAAGGAATAGAGATCCTTAGAGTGGAAGTCAGGCCATTAAGTGAGGCAAGTAGGGGATGAGATGTAGTTCCGTGCCAATATTCTTCCCCTCTCCGTTCATAGGATCATAGATTTAGACCTGGAAGGGACTTTAGAGATCATCTCAGTCCAACCCCTTCATGTTGCTGACAAGAAAAGTGAGACTGAAGTTCAGTATATATCCCATGGTTACAAACCCAGTAAGTATCATGGGTAGATTGTGAACCCTGGTCCTCCTGGTTCCTACCAGCATTCCATCCACTATATTATTCTGCAGGGATGTGCTGGTAAATGTTTAATGTCCAGTTCTTTAAAAAAAAAAAAAGTAAGCCGGGCACATTTTAAAAGTTAATCTACCTTATTAGCACTTTCCTCCATCACTTCTTAAGTTTAGACAATCAGCAAAACAATAAATCAAGCACTGATCTACAGCCTTCACCAATTTCTGAGGTGTAAATACTCACACACAAAATTTAACAATAGGTTTTTGAAAGCAAGTACAAGCTGTCTCTAGCCCATTCCCACGCATGCTGCCTTTCCTTCTGGCAATCTGATAAAAAACAAACAAACAACAAAACAACACCAACAAAACCCAGTAAGCTTACAGAATAGAATTTCTCCTGGATTCATATGCAGCCAGTGTCACCACAAAAGTTATTCATTCAACCAGATCCATTACACAAAGCACTTCAGGATTTCAAGGATTAGTGATTTCTTTGGTCTGGGAACTCTCTACATTAGCATATAACACAAATCTGATATGTTAATATAGATTGTGGTTCATAATTACTGGGGCCAAAATTCATTCCTAATAGCCAACCTTCTGTTGATGATTCTCATCAAACATAGCTAGGTTGATCCTTACCCAAGATACCTACAGTTCATTGCTGGGTCATGGAGTCACTGAAGCCTGGTAGGACTCAAAAGGGCCTGGAATCCATTGGAATAGTGTTTAAGAACCCAGGATCTGTGTGGCAGGACAATGAGTTGTCATGATAGGACTTTGGCTGAGGATAAACATTAAAGCATGATATATACATGAGTTAAATTCCAGTAGATGGTCTACTTCTTGGGGGCAAGGACTATTTTTTCAGTTTGTCTTTCTATTCCTAGCACCTGATGCTATATCTTGCGCATGGTGGGCACTCAATAAATGCTTTTTTTGTCATCTATATTTCCATTTATCCATCTAGGACAAAATATATATTTCCTAATTAATAAAGTAAATCTTCCTGTTATAACAGGAATAAGCCTTGTTATAACACAATCAGTTACATCACAGAATTCAATATTACCTTTTTCCATTTTGGATCTGGCTTTAGTAATAAAAAATATCACAATCGTGTTGAAATGGTTTCATCTGTGATAGGGTACTGTGGTATGGACTCTGAGGATGGAATTATAGCAAAATCCTGGTGTATATATGGAGCTCAATTGTTCTGCTTAGAAAGGAGAATGGACTTGCATAAATATCAGGGCATACTTACAAACATGGAGGTATGGTGAAGGAAGGCAGCATGATGTAGTAGGAAGTACATTGGACAGGATGTCAGAGATCTAGGTGTTAGTTTCCAGCTCTACTACTAAGAAACTTATCTCTCTCGCCTCAGTTTCCTCACTTGCAGAATTAAAGCAAGGTTTCTTAACCTCTTTTGTGCCATAAACCTCTTTGGCAGTTCGGTAAACCCATGGTCTCAAAATGATGTTTTAAAATGCATAAAATAAAATATACAGGATTACAAACAGGAAATATAATGATCAATACACATACTCACAGACACAGACACACACACACACAGACACAGACACAGACACACACACACACACACACACACACACATATATGTATATATATTTAAAATCCAACTTCCTGGACTCTGGGTTAAGAACCTCCGGTCCAGATAACCTCAATGTGGCACAATGAATAGCCCTGGGCCTGGAGTTAAGAAAACCACAGTTCAAATTCAGTCTCATATATTTACTAGATTTGTGATTCTGGGTAAGTCACTTAACCTCTGTCTGTCTCAGTTTCCTCAATTGTAAAAAATGAGCATAATAATAATAAGTACCTACCTCAAAGAGTTGTTTTGAGGATCAAATGGGATATATTTGTACAGTGCTTAACATAGTGCCTGGCATATAGTAGATGCTTAATAAATGTTTGTTGCCTCCCCGCCTTCCTGTCAACATTATTCCTACTGTGCTTGGGGCATGCTTTGCCCTCGGTGTATGTGAAAAAAAAAAACCCCAAACTACACATATCTGGGGATGGGGGGTCAGGCATTAGGATTTCCTCATATAGGCAAAATGCGGAGGATCTTATCTCTGGTTTTGGCATAGATGGGACCTTGAGGCTTAGGACTAGTTTGTTCATTCTTTCCTCCAATCTTGTATAGACCTAGATAAAAGGAAAGAATATATTTGTGGCAGGAAGGGCAGAAGAAAACTGCCCCCCAGATGGACTGAGAAACACGTATTCTTCATTGGGTAGAAAGGTAAATTGAGTTGATGAGTTGTTGTTTAAGCTTTGATTCTAAGTGAAAGAACTCCATTTGTCATGCAGATATCTTGATTGCTCAAGGCAAACAAGTTCGTGATAACCACTTGGAAATTCCATTTGTTAACTAGACTTATGTGCTTGCTTAGGACCTCATGTACTTTTTCCTTTAAAAACAACAGCTCATATTTGAGACGGAAAAAGTCTCAAAAATAAGATTTATCTTTGTTCTGTTAGTTTCCACTCTGCTCTCAGGGAGACTTATCTATAATGCATTGTGTCTAGACAGTGTTCTCTTAGGCATTTCATTTACCCGTTTCAGTGCTGTTATGTTTCATTTCCTACACTGCAGGAAAGAAGAGAGAGCCACCAGTCTGCATTTAGTAGAACCTTAATTCTAGTCATTGACTTACTGGTTGTCACTAAATAGCAACTCCAAATTATTACTTTAAAAAAGCATATTCTCTTTTACTTTAAAAATATGCTATAATGAGGATGGTGGATGGATTACTAATGTGGCTGTGCCTTAGAGAAGGGCAGCAATTCCAATGCATTGTAACCGAACTCAACAGCTATACAAAAAATGAATGACAAAAAAGCATGTAGAACCCTCACACAGACAGATTTTGATCTTAGAGGACTGGTAAGAATAATAGCATACTCAGCAGAAGCCTTCAAAGCAGTAATCACTCATTACTCTTTGACCTTTGGCTAACTTTAAAAATCTCCTCCAGTGATCCATTAGATCTGTCTTTTCACTGATGCAAGTGCTCTTTCCAGTGATAGTTGAAAGTCACTTGTGCTTGCCCATCTCCTTTGAGGCTCTTGTCAGCCTCCCTTTTTAATCATACATGTCTGTGATGATATCTTTATGCAAGTTCTAATTCACAGGTCATTGCTGGTGATAGATACACTTTACTTGACCTGTTTAACTCAACCTACCTAGCCTCAGAGGCAGTATTTAGAAGTTATTAGGTGGTAAAATCTGATTTAGTTTAAAAAAATTTGCTCTGACCTCATGCATACCTGCATTTGCCAGTTTTCCACCCTCTTTCTTCTTGGATAGCCTCATCCCCTTCTACTGTTCTTTGGTCAAACACTGTTCATTTGGTCACAGGACAAACACTTGCCTATAGTAGATATATTCTACAAAAGCTCTATTTTCAGTCAACGAGTATTTATTAAATATTTGCTATGTGCCAGACATTGTGCTAAGTGCTGAGGATAAACATACAGGCAAAAGGCACAGTCCTTGCCCTCAAAAAGCTGAAATTCTAATGGGAAAGACAACACAAGAATGGAAGCTATAAAGTGAGAGGGGGCAGGGAAAGGTATTCAAGTAGCAAAGTCTGAAGAGTCAGAAGCAGAATTAGGAAAGGAAAGAAGGATGGGCTGGCCTTGGGTCCTTCCTCAAAATGGAAGATCTGGGAGGAATTCACTAATGAGAGAAGGGGGCAGCAGGGGTGAAGAGATGTTCCAGGGTGAGGAGGCCACAGATGCTTAGGTAAGTTCCAGATTGAAAAGGCAGGTGAGGTATAATGGCAAAGTTCAGAGAGTCAGAAGAAGAGGCATCTATCTATCTATCTATCTATCTATCTATCTATCTATCTATCTATCTATCTATCTATCTAT
>NW_020954596.1:51677461-51697124 GCF_900497805.2 Vombatus ursinus
TATCTATCTATCTATCTATCTATCTATCTATCTATCTATCTATCTATTCATCTATCTATTTATCTATTGTAAGTACAACTTTTTCATATCTCTGTGTGTACCAGTATTGCGTTTAGTGCTGGGACGTGGGTGGACTGGGGCATGAGGTAAACAGGATACCAAAGGATGACAGAAATATCACATTAATATGATACCATCAGGGCATGGACTGTTCTTCATAAATATTTTTTCTTGACAATTGAAACTAAGCACACAAACTTGCCCAATTTTAACTACTATGAATAAGAAATTTCACAACACAAGTTATTGTAAACTATAGTGTATTATTAAATCTAGAACACTTAAGTATAGGCTGGTCTTAAGAAAACCAGACACAAAACAGAAAAGAGGACAAAACTAAATGTAAATTGGGCACTATTTACTGCTTTTCACTGAATGAATGAATGAGTGACAACTCATTTATTAAGCACTTGCTATGTGCTAGGCACTGGGGATCCAAATCCCAAATATCAAACTTACAGTTGAATGAAGGATGGGAGTGGCCTGAGAAGGATGAGTTGGTTTCACATAGATGGTGAATAAAACAGTAGGGAAGTCAACTGACAGGCCCATTCCAGAACCAATGTTACTGTTAATTTGATTAGATTCCAGAGCAAGAGGTGGAAGAGGGTTGGAAAATGTCCAGGGTAAAAGTGGATGATTAGGTCTGGAGCTAGCTACATTTAAGGAAGTCTTACCTATTAGGTTAGCCCAGTCCCAGGACAAGAGGTCTAATGTTCTTCTGTGGAGTAGCTTCTGTAGGTTTGGTTGGTGGGTGTAGTAGCAGATTAGAAAATGGGACCCTGTGGATCAATTGGTTTACTGTAGGTCTTCCTTGACTTTTTCTCACAGCTCTGTGGATATTGGTTAGTGCTGATTTTTGGATAAATAAGATTATATTGCCAGAGTTGTAATTGATTCATACCAGATTGAATAATCATTTATTGGATTTCTATTGCCCTTTTCTCCTCCAGAGACACTTGACACATGCTAATGTATCCTGAGATGTTGATCATTCTATAGCATTTATTTCCCACCTAGAGGGACTTTAATAAATTCAGCTGACTGTCATTGCCTATCCAAAGAAATACAGAATCCTTAGCTAGGCCTTTAAGATCTTCCAAAGCTTGTCTCCTAATTACTTCTCTAGTCTCCTACCTTTTTCTCCAGTATGATACATCCTAATTGAACCAAAATGTAGCTTTCCACAATCAAATCCTGACTTCTCCTACTTCCATCTTTCTTCAAAGAGCTGCTATCTTTGGAATGGACTCTTTTCTTTCTTTATGGACATCCTTCCCTTCCTTCAAGTTTCACCTCAGAGGATATTGTTTCCATAGAGCTTTCCCTGATCCTACTTGTTAGAAGTGATTTTTCCTTGAATCTCTTTGATAGGGCCATTCTGTTGAATTTACACTCTAAGTAATTAGTATTAGAGTTGTGCGCCTATCTAACATTATTGTCCTCTATCCAAAGCTAATTGAAGGCAAGGATTATTCCTTTTGTCATCTTCATACCCCCTAGAGTTTAGCACAGTATCTTCTATACATTAGGTGCTTTACAAATGTTGAATGGAATGGCTTAAAGTAGTAGGAAGCTAATACTAATATGAAGGTAGTGAGCTTAGGAAAAATTGTAAATCACTCCTCATGTGACTTGGGTGGTAGTCAGGAGGGGAACTTGCCCACTTTCAGTATAATATCCTTGTGTTCCAACACTTCAGTGTACTGTAATCCATAATTTACAGGGGTTAATCTGATAAACTGGAATAATAAAATATTAATGCTGAAAGAGAACTTAGAAGTCCATCTTACTCAGAAGTTCTTAACTGTTTTGAATGTCATGTACCACTTTGCCAGACTGGTGAAATCCATAGGCCCCTTCTCATAATAATGCTTTTATATGCTTAAAAGAAAATACATGGGATTACAAATGAAACCAATTCTATTGAAATACAAAGATCACATCTTTTAAAAACCTAGTTTATCAAACTCAATAGTTGGGCGCTTTTGATCTAGTCCTAACTTCCTTATTTACAGATGAGTAATGGAAATACAGAGAAGTGACCATCTCATTGGATCAAACACAAAGAAATGGGCAGGGCCAGCACTGAGTGGTAGGTTACTTGCATTTTTAACTGTGTTTTTCTGCAGAAAATGCAAAGGAGTGGAGCTAATGGGTTGGGAGTATTTTAGAGCAGGTCTTCTTAAACTTTTTCCACTCATGACCTCTTTTGGCCTGAGAAAATTTTACTGACTCCGGGTATAATAAAATAGCATTCAAATCAAACATTTACTGATAACAAATCATAAAGAAATTTATTTTAACACAATTCTTTGGTATACATATAATTTTACCATTTATTAACAATGAGAGCAAATTTGCATACTAGTGAGATGGATGTGCTTGTTCATTTTTACATAAAGAATTAAATCTTGATGGAATATTTGATACTGCAGGACATAGATCACCTTCAACATTTTTCAGATTTTTTTGATTTTATAATCATCAATGCTGAGAATACCATTTTGCATAAATGCATACATGGCAGAAATATGTTTAGGGCCATTTTGGAAATTTTTGGAAATTCTGTCCTAACCCAAGCCAAAATTCATTTAACAATTTTATATGTACAGTAAAAATATTGCAATTCATAACATACAATAGTCTTGAATCTTAGCCAAGGTGTTTCTGGCAGTGTTCATTGATGGCGAGTGGTGTGATGGCATGTGTAGTGGAGAGTGTGCATGTTGTGTGTTCGGAACTAAGGCTGCAGTGATGTTGCTCGATGTAACACAGGCAAGTACTTCAAGAAACACCTTGGATTCATTACGCTTTTGATTTTGAATTAATTTTTGGTCATTGCGTGTTCAGAAACCTTTTACTGTTGCCAAATTTTTCATGACCCCCATATTCAGTTATGGGATCCCAAATGGGGTTGTGACCCATAGTTTTAGAAGCGCTATAAATTTAGAGTAAGTAGGTCTTTCTCTGCCTTGCAAATTTAGGCTGATGCCTACCCTTTTTACCCATAGGCTTAGTCCTAGTGGCAATTATGGCTTTGCTACTGCGGGCTTCACTTTCCTTATTTAGGAAATGGGTGAGTTGGACTAGGAGCTCCTAAGGTCCTTTTCAGCTTTAACCTATGTAGGCATGTGTCATCAGGTAGTGATGGGATAAAAGAAGTGAGAAGTGGGGATAAGAGGAACTGTGATCTCACATAGGTCTTTGCTCCTCATATTCTCTGAGTTCTATGACCAGGTGGTAGGAGCAGTAGTGGTTATTAAGCTGATGGGGAAGGAATATCAGCATTCCTCAGGGTTACTGGTTGTTGGACAAGTAAACACACCAACTATGCCATTTCTTAGAAAGGAGACACAGGAGGGCTTCTAGCTCCTGTCTCACTAGCAGGTTCACTTTTGATCTGGTCAGATAGGAAGACAAGAATGGGTCATAATAAGGGGTTAAATAAACTTACTTTGTTTTAGTCTTCTCAAAGGGAGTTTGCTGATAACGGGAGCACCAACTCTTGCAGCATTCCCTAACAATCCTTCTCACAGGGGCTGGTGTGAAGAAGGGACAGCTACCCCTTGTCTCGATGGGGTCAATCGAGACCAGCACAACTTGTGCTCTCGCCAAAACCCCTCAAGCCTCAATGGGGGCCGGTTGAGGCAAACACACAGATTCCCCCTCCTAAGCCTTGATGGGGGTCAATCAAGGCACATACAGCATTCTGCCTGCCCATTCACCCCTATGGGGGTCCTCAGGCACTGACCAGGGACCACTTGCTTTATAGGGCAACAGACAGGGCATATTGCTAGCAATAGCCTCACAATTTTACATTACCTCACTCCTATATCTACTGTAACTGCACAGTAGAAACTGTTTTGAACCATGATCGTGAGAACTCATATCTAACAGCTGGGAAGTAGAGATTGTTATGGCTATGGATCCTGGGAAGAAAACTCTAAAAAAGAATGACAAAAAATCCACTTTACACACACTGAAATTCACCTTACTTACACTGATCTTTTTTCTGTTTACCTGCATGGAAATCACACATCAAACCCTACACACACACACTCTCTCTATGTGTGTATATGAGTGTGATGTGTATATGTACGTATACATATGTATGTTTGCATATATATGTATATATAACATGTTTGCACGTGTATGTATATATACATATATGTTTGCATGTGTATGTGTATATACACATATACCTATACATATATACATATATACATACACCTATACATACATATACACATATACATACATATATACATATACATATATACATATATGTGTGTATGTGTATATATGTATGTATATATGTGTGTGTATACATATATATACATATATACATATATACATATACATATATATATATATATACATATACAACACATATACACATGTATCCATAGGTATGGCCATTAGTTCTGTAGAACCTGACAATAGAAGTACATATGAATACCTTTAGGGCAAGTGATTGACCTCTGCAGGTCATTAGGCTTGCCTCATCAATATGAGGTGGTGTGATGAGACAGGGTACAGTGCGGAAAGGAGGAAATGGGGGAAACAGGCCAGTGTCCAAACAGATTCTGAAGGGCTCAAACCATTGAGAGAAGGGCAACTCCCAGACAAACTTCTTCTTGCAGACTTATAATTTAAGTTTGTACACCTGGTAAATGATGCAGCACAGACAGACCGGTTTATTGAAAATGCAATCATCATTAATACTTAGTCTACAGAAAAAGAGTATTATGATCTCCCCCTCTACCCCAGCAACATCTAAGAATTTGCACTGATAGAGATGTCAGGAAGTTCTTGGTCTTTCATTTCAGTCATGTTTGGCTCTTCGTGACCGCATTTGGGGTTTTCTTGGCAAAGGTGCTGGAGTGGTTTGCCATTTCCTTTTTGGGTTCATTTTATAGATGAGGAAACTGAGGCAAACAGGGTTAAGTGACTTGTCCAGAGTAACATGGCTAGTAAGTGTCTGAGGCCAGATTTGAACTCAGGAAGATGAGTCTTCCTCACTCCAGGCCTGGTACTTTATCCGCTGAACCACTTAGCTGCCCCATTGTCAGGAAGACTAGTGTCTTATTACTAGATATTTTAGAATTTTGGTGGAAGAAGTAGTGCATTCTGGTATCTCCATATTCCCAATGTTATTTTCTTTTCTTTTTCTTTCTTTCTTGCTTTTTTTTTAGGCAATTGGGGTTAAGTGACTTGCCCAGGGTCACACAGCTAGTAAGTGTCAAGTGTTTGGTCTGAGGCTGGATTTGAACTCAGGTCCTTCTGACTTCAGGGCTGGTGCTCTATCCACTCTGCCACCCAACTGTCCCTACACCCCCCCGCCAGTGTTATTTTCCCTTCAAAAGTGTAGAGAGAATTTTCCTTAGGTCATATCAGTATGTTCTTAGAGTGTTGCCAACGGTCAAAATAGCAATAACTAAAGGTAAAAGACATTTATTTAGGACTCTCAGGACTAGGTATTGTACAGAACATTGAGATCCTATGCTGCCTAAAATAGATAAACTATATTGCCCTTCTTCTGGGAGTTAAAAGCCTAATTTTGGAACTCTGGAAGAATCATAATAGAATAGGAAATGCTTTTTTTCCCCCGTGGGCCAAAGCCCTTGTTTTGCATTTGATATATTCCCTACTGGTCCCAGGAACACAAAGAATGTGGAATTAATTTAGTCTACTGACAAAGCATCATGAGCTTAGCCTGGCCACATTTAAAACAGAAATGGAAAATGTTTGTGGAAGATATATAAAACAAAACAAAACAAACAACACTGTCAACTCTTAAGGCAGATGGGGTCGTACATTTAGAGCTGGGAAGGATCACAGAAGCCATTGCTTTAAACTTTTTTTTTTAAACAACAGATGAGTAAGATGAAGCACAGAGAATTCAAGTTACCTTTTCAGGGTCACACAGTTAATATGTATCTGACCCTGGATTTCAACTGAAGTTTTCCCAAGTCCAAGTTCAGTGGTCTCTCCACTATGTCACCCTTTCTGATACACCCAAAGCAGGTTTCTGCTAACCTGCAGAGTAGTGGGTACCCATATGTACACATACATACACCTTGGCTGGTTTAAGGACAATTATAATTGTCCCCTTTGATTATTTGTCTACTCTTGAAATGTTTTCAAATATTTTTACACAAAATAGCTTCAGTAAATATAGACACATTTATGGTGAATATTTAAAACCGTAGGTTCAATATCTACCTGAACTTTTGAAGTTTAGTTTTTTATTTCCTCAACCTTCTGAAGCTTTTCCCAAAGCAATTAAGATTCTTGAGTCTTTCCTTCAAAAAGCTATTTTTAAATGGTAATTTGGTAGTGTCTATGAAAACAAACTACTTTTTGATATATTTAAAATAAGGATGGAAGAGTCTTACTTATTTTTAGTTAGGGCATTTCTGCTTAACCTCAGCAGATGCAAAACATTTCATTTGAAAACGATCAAGCAAAAAACCAACCAATAAACTGATTCTTGTTTTATTTCTTAAGAATTCATGTTTGCTTCCAATGAGAAATAAAATGTCTTTAGAAAGGCAGCTTCACAGATTCCAAAATGCAGCACTGAAATGATAGTGCTGTGAATATTAAGATACGCAGACATCTATTGCTCTTCCCAATTTGCTTAGGCAATAAAGGAGAACAAAGAGTTCCATCTTCAGCTGTGCTTTGGTACTGCAATCAATTATCTCCTTAGAGGCACAGTTTAGGACAGCATCCTTTTATTATGGATTTTTTCATTCTGGGGGTGAAGATTATGCAAGGAAGAGTTTGGCTATGTTTATAGGCACAAAATCTATAGGACAAAATCTATAGGGCAAGGCTGATGTATGCAATTTGCTAATTTGTCTGATATATATATTATTGCTGCATGATGGTTTCAGCCAGAGTTTAGGGATGTGCTTAATGAATGAGAACAAGGATTAAATAGTGTTTTGTGGCATTCCTCCCTTCCTCTGCTATTTTTATAATACAGATGAAATTCGTCTACAGTGAACATGAAGAGATATTTCAAAGGAGGAATATCACCGTTTGATAAAAAGCACTCTTGCATCTTACCCAATTGTTTTTCTCTATTACTGGATCTGTGATTTCATTAGTGCAGAAAGTTCCCAGTGAGGAAATTTCTCTACCAATATAGATAAACACTTTCTCTATAATTTATAGTCTTAGGGAGTTGTTTGGGGAGGTGATGGAGCACTGAGATGTTAAATGACTTATCCAGGGTCACACAACTAATATATGTCAGAGGCAAAATTTGAATCCAAGTCTTTATGATTTTGAGGCCAACTCTTGATCTGCTCTGCCATGTTACCTCTCATTTTCTTCTTGGTATCATAGCTTAGAGATGGAACAGGACTCAGAATTTATCTCTTACCTAAAACCTGAATTTTTTTCTACAATATCTCTGGAAACTAACTTCATTCTGCTATTGTTTGACTATCTAGAGTGATAAGAAATGCATTCCCTTATGAAAGCACTGATTCCATTTCTGGGCAATTCTAATAGTTAATGGTGATGAAATTTGTTTCTTTAACTTCCACTAGTTGAATCTAGTTCTGCTTACTGGGGCCAACTTGAACAAACCTAGTTCCTTATCCACAAATCCCTTCCATAATTCTTCAAATATTTAGAGAAGGCCATAATGATCACCTTATTTTCTCTGGATTAAATGTTCCCATTTCCTTCGATTTATTCTTACTTAGGAAGGTTTTGAGCCCCCTCATCATTTCTGTTATACTTGTCTAAATGTGTTCCAGTTTGTCATTTTTTTCCCCTCTGAAATGGTGCTCTGGTCAACCAAGCATAATTGCTTGGTTCAGACAGTCTAGATATTGTCTGAATTAGAAAGATTCCTCTTTCCCTTTTTCTGGACACTATGTAGTAATTAATAAGGACTGAAATTACATTTCTGGGGTGACTGTTCTCATACTCTTGACTCATATTGAGTTCTCAATTGGTTTAAAACAGGCTCCCCCCCTTTTTTTGATGAGGCAATTGGGGTTAAATGACTTGCCCAGGGTCACACAGCTAGTAAGTTTCAAGTGTCTGAGGCCGGATTTGAACTCAGGTCCTCCTGATTCCAAGGCTGGAGCTCTATCTACTGTGTCACCTAGCTGCCCCAAAACAGGCCCCTTTTAACATGAACTCCAATATAGCCATATCACCTCATCCTTCACTTATGAAGTTGGTTTTCAGTAACCAAATGCATTAATTTCATGAATTATCATCTAATTAGATTTCACTCAACATTTAAGTCTCTGGAGAACATTTTGAATTCTTCTTTCATCACCTAACATACTAGAATCCATCCTAGTTTATTGCAATCCCAAAATGTAAGTATCCCATTTATGACTTTTCCTAGTCATTGATAAAAATGTTACCCAGGACAGAGCGAAAGGCAACACTTTGTGACATTCCACTAGGACTCTCACTTCAGGTTACTAATCAGTTCATTTATTGACCATCCTGGGGTTTCTTTATCTAGTTCCTAGTCCATCTAATTGTACTATTATTTAGTCCACATATCTCCATCTTGTTCAGAAGGCTATCACAAGACTTTATCAAGTGTCCTTTTCAAATTCTGGTAAACAATGTCTATATACCCTGATTTGCAAATCTAGTGAATCCAAACAATTGAAAAAGGAAAGAACGAATAAATGAAATTAGTCTAACATGACTTGTTCTTAATAAAAGAGTTATGAAATTGAACTCAATAGTCATCTAGACCAAAGGTTCAAATGCTAGGGGCACAGGTCACATGTGGCCCTCAACATTCCTGAGTGCTGCCTGAAGCAGATTGAAATGCAATTGGGAAATGTTTAACAAAATAAAGAAGAATGCAATAAAGCATAGATAACATTAAAGAGTTTGACACCTCTGATCTAGACCAACCTGTCCAAAAAACAGTAACATAGTCTACAAGTAGCCATCCAGCCTCTTATTAAAAATGTCTAATTAACCAATACTAGCCCACAATGATCACCACAGCCTTTTCTGAATGTTTTAATTAATGTTTAATAATACATTCTGGAAATTTATCTATCATTCACATCAAGTACAAAAGTCTGTAGTCTGGCCTGTAATTCATTCCATTTAGGTGATAACTCATTTAAGGTAATTAAGTCCTCTTTTATTTTACTCTAATTTATCTTCTATTTCAATTCCTTCAATCATTTTTGTTTTTCTCCTTTCCAGTCTGAAAACCATTCTTGGTAGACAACACAGAATTAAAATTATCCTCCCATTCTAGTAACTAGATTTAGAGACTGCTGTAAATATAGTTCACCTACATTTTAGGAAAGCATTTAATAAAAACTCTCATGTTATTCTAGTGGAAAATGTAGAGATAGATAGGACAGAAGATAAGAAAATTAGGTGGATTTAGAATTGATTCATAGGATCATAGATTAGAGGGGGAAGGGATCTTAGAGCCTAAGTCCAACTCCCCAATTTTACAGATGAGGCACAGAGATGTTAAATGATGTCCACAGTCACACAGCTAATAAGTGTTTGAGGAAGGATTAGAACTCAGGTCCTACCCTCTATGCCAAGCTGCCAGACTCAAATGGTAGTATGATGGTTTCTTGGAAGGTTTCCAGTAGAAGGTCTGAGGGATTTGTGCTATTTAGCATTTTATCAATGACTTGAATA
The DNA here is from genome assembly GCF_900497805.2 of Vombatus ursinus. Classification (NCBI taxonomy): domain Eukaryota; kingdom Metazoa; phylum Chordata; class Mammalia; order Diprotodontia; family Vombatidae; genus Vombatus; species Vombatus ursinus. The sequence goes on from NW_020954596.1 coordinate 51,687,197, forward strand.
AAGGTGTATTTGAAGACCTTGTCAAATTTGTAAATAACATACACCTGCAAGGCAAAACTAATGCACAGGGTTAAAAAAAAGCCAAAAAACAAAAACCATAGACTAGAACATTGGACCAAATTAAATAAGATAAAATTTAATAAGTATAAATGTAAAATCTTATACATTGTTTCAAAAAATTACACAGATAGAAGATGGGGGAGGTGTCATTAGATAGGTTTGACTAACAAAATATCTTGGTAGACCTCAAGCTCCAAATAAATGGACTGTATGAAATAGCAAAAAAGTTCATGAAATACTACATTGTATTAAAAAGGCACATTTTCAAGGTATCAGCAGCTCATAGAACTGAAGCATGTAGACCTGGAAAGGACCAGGGAGCCCATCTTGTCCAATTCTTCCATTTTATAGATGAGGAAGCTGAGGCCCAGAGATGATAAATTACTTTTCTGAGGTTATACAGGTAGTAATAGAGCTGGGACTCAAGTCCAGGTTCTCTGACTCCAAATCTGGTGCTCTCTCCACTGTGCCAGTTGTGTGGTCCTGTCTTGGTCAGACCACATCTTTATATTCCATGCTAGGAGTGACATTTTAGGAAGGAAATTGATAAGCTGGAAAATGTTCAAATAAGGGTAATCATGATGGTGCTGGACCTTGGGTCCGTGACATAGGAGGATTGGTTGAAGGAACTGGGGATGTTTAGCCTAAAACAAAGAAGACCAAGGGGTGGAGATCGTGACAGTTATGTTCAAATATTTGTAAAGTTGTCATGTAGAAGGAAGATTAAACTTATTATGTTTGACCCCAGGAGAAAACGGTGGAAATTGCAAAGGCAAATTTTGGCTTCATGAATTGCTTTGAATTTTTCTCTTTGGCCAGCAGCTCCATTTTGATTAGACAGGCCCAACCTATAATAGTGATACATTTTTGAATTTCTGCATTGACAAGAAAACAAAATGGGAGGGGGTCATTTTAATAAATTGTTACAGTATACAGTAGTTAACCAAACATTGAATGGTTTTCCTAGTGAGTTCACTATTAATTGGAGGTCTTCAGGAAAAGGCTGAATGATCTCTTGTCAGATATGCTATAAGAGGTGGCTCCTTCGGGGACTTGGATATATAGGTCCCTTCCAACTCGGTCCTTCCATAATTTTGTCATCCTTACCAGTCAAATGAGATCCATGGGTTTTATTAAAACATTTCATTTTAATTCAGCAACCGGTTATTAAGCACCTACTTTATTAAATAGAGCACTGTGAAACATGCTGGGAGAGATTGATAACATTTCTTTCAAATTGTTGTGTTCTGGTACACTGTGCTGAGTTTTGGAGAGAGAGAGAGAGTGTGTGTGTGTGTGTGTGTGTGTGTGTGTGTATTTTTTCATTTGTGAAACAGACCACAGGGCTTTCTCTGTTACACATTGTTATATTACAACTAGCCTACTTGTCAAGAGGATATGCATTGAGCCTCATTACAGAGTTATTCTTCCTATTTTTGAGGTCATAGTCAGTGACCAAAAAACTGAGACGGAATTTCTCTCTTGAATGGTAGGCCTCACGGTGTCCTCATGCGGTCATTATGGACTGCTAGCATGGGGATTCTAGGTAGCACAGTGGATAGAGAATCAGGCCAGAAGACCTGAGCTCAAATACCGGCCTCAAACACTGACTAATAGTATGACCCTGGGTAAGTCACTTAGGCCCCAGTTGTCTCAATTTCCTCATCTGTAAAACTTAGGAAATAGAAGCACTTACTTCTCAGGGTTTTTGTGAGGATGAAATGAAATAATAATTATAAAGTACATAGCATAGCATCTGGGACATAGTAAGTGCTATATAAATATTACTGTTATTGTTGTTATTATTATTGTCATTTGATACATGCTTACCCTGAAACATGGGTAACTTTGGATGTTTCATTCATAACTTGGTTTGCCTAGAGAAAGACAACGTGGTGGTTAAATTTATTACCAAGGTGACATCAATTTTTTAAAACTTTAAAATTTCTAATCCTTTCTTCTGATCTTCAAATAAAGTTGCAGCAGAAAGAATCACACATTTGGGACAAATGTTGGTTTTCGCTAAAAGTCAAAATACAGGAAAAGAACCTCAAAGAATTTTCAGGTCCTTTTTACTTTTTTTTAGTTGTTTTTTATTTTATTTTTTTTTAGCTATAGCAGTGATCTTTAAAAACATTTTCATTGATTATATTCTGTTCCTCAGAATGTACCCTCAACGATAATTTACTACAGTCCAAAGCTTATTGGCCTCTGACACTGATGATTGATTCACTGTTTCTATCAGTTACTTAATTAAAATGAATTATTTATAACTTCTCCTGATGAAAGACCTAATTATTATGATAATCATAATAATCTAAGCCTTCAATGTTTTCTGAAGCATTCTGCCTAATGGGGTTATTAAATATATGTATAATTATAGCCTTATAAAAATTCTGAAACATGCTTTGACAGACATTTTAATTTATATTTAGACTTCTAAATGTATCAAATGAAGAAGGCACACTCTTCACCCTGCACTCAATTAATTCCTTAAATGTCATTTTCACTTCCTGATATAAATATGTGAAGGACTCTAATAAATGAAAAAGTAACCATTAGAAACCCCATGAAGCAGAATAGAATTTTATTACCAGACCCTCTTTTGATTTAGTTGAGGGACCTTTGCTTTATTAGGAAAATTTTCCTTCATGTTGTTCTCATTGTTCTGGACTCAAAACGGAAAGAACTAAGCTGAATGTTAATTATAATTATCTATAGATCAATAATTAGGAATGCTAGCACTTGGGATAAATTCACTTAGTAGAGGAGAAAGAAGGACAGTAGGTGCTATTATTTGGGGATAAGAGGTAACCTGTCTTTAGCCCTGACAGGTAATGGTGAGAAAGCTGGCCTGGGAAAAGAGTGTTTTGAAGATAGGACTTTGGCAATGGGAAGTCCAAGTTATTATGACACATAGTAGTACAGATGGAGACTGGGGCTGGGAATTGTGCCCTATCCCTATGTCTGTATACTCTAATTCTCTATTGTAGATCATTTGCTTAGACTTGAAGCTTTTCTCAGTTCCCAATCAAATGGACCCCAAGCTACTAAGCACAGGGCTAAAACCAATGTGTGTATGAATAAGTGTGTTACTGAATGCTAAAGGCACATTGGGAGGAATTTTTTTTTCCCATTGTTTGTTGTACTTAAGAGCTACCTACACAGTTGCTCAGTTAAGCCTTGATTTTGACCCAGAACTAAATCAATGTGTTTCAAGAGGCTTTCTGCCTTAGGGAGTTAGATTAAGCAGTGCTATGTTGGCAGATAACTGAGTCTGCACAACTGCAAAGAAATCAGACCAGGTTAAAGTTCAATTGGTTTGATTTGGCCCTAACTTGGTATTACAGAGAAACTATACTACTAAGACCTAAAAACAGCATATATTGCTTTTGGGACATGAGGATCATACTGAAGAAATAAAATCAATCCCATTTTTTTCTATTGTCTATGATTAAATAGATAACCTATAGATACTTGAAATTTAATTTCTTAGTTCCTTCTACTGTTTACTCCTTCATTTCTTTTTGAGCTCCATTCTTGGATTTTTTTCTCTACCAACCTTGAGTGGATTCCTCCAGGTTTTCAGCTTTTTCAGGGGCAACATTAAGGGCCTAGGTTTTTAGTACCATGATTCCTAATTCCCAGGTAGTATGCTTCCCATTATCAATCATCCAGTTGAACTCCATTACATTTAGAAAAGGGATTTACTGCAAATGTCTAGCAAGAACAATTAGTAAAAAAATATCTTCTCCCCACAAAAAAGACAGAGAATGGAATATCCCTTGTATGTAAAAAAGTCCTTGGGGAAAGTGGGCTCAAACAAAGATAATCAGTTAGTTTGAAATTATTTAATTTGTTGATGTTTAAAAACAAATATTTGTTAAGTGCTTATTATATGCCAAGCTAAGCAGTGGGGATATAAATAGAAATAGAAATAGAAATAAAAGCAAAAATAGTCCTTGTCCTCATAGAACTCACATTCTTATGAGGGAGCCAACATATACACACACACATATAACACACAGATAAGTATATATATATATGTTCATACAAATACATGCACACATGAACATACATATACAATACTTGTGAACATATATACATATATACCCAGTATATGTATGTATCTATGTATGTATATATAATACATATGCGTGCATGCGCATGTGTGTGTGCGCACACACACGCACGCGCACACACACACACACACACACACACACACACACTGAAAGGTAGGAAGGGGCTAGGATAGGAAGAGCTTTAAATACCAAATTAAGAAGTTCAGATTTGATCTTAAGTGTAATAAAGAACTCATTAAACAGGTGGGGTTGAGTGTGTGACATAGTTAGACTTCTGTTTTTAGCAAAATCACTTTGTGGAGGTTGGATTGAGGTGGGGAAAGCATTTAGGAAGGGCAACTGATTAGAAGTCTATTGTAATAATCCAGGCCAAAAGGTCATGCCTGAACTAGGGCAATGGTTGTGTAAGTGTGGAAGACAAACATATACAAAGGATGTTGAGAAGATAGAAAAGACAAGATTTGACAGGTCAGGGATGGGGAACCTGCAGCCTTGAGGTTACATGTGGCCCTTTAGGTCCTCAAGTGTGGCTCTTTGACAGAATCCAAACTTCAAGTTTGGACTCACTTGAGGACCTAGAGGGCCACATGTGGCCTCGAGGCCATAGGTTCCCCACCCCTGAGTTAAACCCTTTAGCTCATAATCTTTTTAACTTTATCCTACTCTCTATCCTATGCTCCCTTCCTTTTTGACATCTATAACTGGTTGTGGTACAGCCTACCTTGGGGTGCTGTGACAAAATAACATCACAATCATAATTTATATTTAGAAACAACTTTAAAGTTTTCCAAGTGTTTTCCTCACAACACGACTATCTTGTGAGATAGGTGGTGAAAGTGTTACTATTCTAATTTTGTAGTTGAGGATACTGAACTCTTGGGAGAATAATTTACCCACGGTCATATATCCAGTAAGTGACAGAACCAATATGAGAACTAAGATCTGCCTTGTCTCCTACTGTCATGTTCTAAATAGGATTCAGCACCTATACACGTAGCTTCACCAGAGCTGTTGAGTTACTTTGCTAGTATCAGCTTGTTTAGGTCTATTCCTCATAGAAGAAGGAATAAACAGCTTCCTTCACTGACCTAGTGCAGATTGTTCAAGTTGAGGGATGACGTCATGGAGGCAGGAGAAAGACCAATTTCCATGTATTTCCTTATTCCTTCTAGCATTAGGTGAGCTGGCATTAGTTGAGTTCTGGCCTCCGCTCTCTTTCTCCTAAATAGATTATGGCTACTTTCACCTTATTGATGTTTCCTTTATTCTTTCTCTATCTTTTGAATAAGCCACAGCCACATTTCCATTGAGTAGCACACAGCTACTTCCTAATATCCTTTTCCCATCCCTATCCAACTGATGGACATACCTGGTGAGGAAGGGGAGTGTATTGTGCCTCTAGGACCCTAACAGGCCAGTGGATGAAGGGTATATCATGTACCTTGGAGGAGTAGGTAATTAATTGATTCCAGTCTCAGCCAAGAGTGTGAAAAACTCAATAAACCTTTAAAAGATAGGGGGCATGATCTAAACACAACAACAGAAACCAGGAATCAAGAACAAGCAGTAGCATGGTCCAAAAGATCAACCCCTGGAAGTCTGCAGATTAGGCAAGAAAATTGGTAGGAGAATAAGAGAGAGGAAGGACTGCTTTAAACATGCACAGGCAGTGCCTGGTACATTATGGGCACTTCATAACAGCCATAGGCTGACTATTTCTCCTTTCATCTCAGTTGAAGGCAATATGGCTAATCTCTTGAACAAAGTTTCTAGACCCAAAAGACTGAGAATTAATTATTGGCCTAGATAAGTCCAATATGTTAAAAAAAATTCTTCCTAGAATCATGAAATAACTTTGTGAGGTCAGTTCTTATAGCTTAGTATGTCTGAGACACTTTTCACTATAAATGTAATTAAAATCAATAACCATTTATTAGGAATATGAAATCTGTGATTGTTGACATAAAAAGTTCCTGAAATTGCTGAAGCAATCTGTTGCCCATGTTTTAAAGAGTGTGGAGAAGTACAAAAGAGGAGGTATAAATGCAATAAGGATAAATGCAAAGTTCTACATTGGGGTTAAAAAATCACCCACACAGGTATGAGATGTAGATGAGTGGGAAGAAAACAGTTCTTGTGAATATCATGGAGGATAAATCAATATTTCTCTTGAGATGTCTTAGGTTCCACTCAGTGAACTTAGGTTACTGAATCTAGGCCAGAAAGGTAGTCCTGAAGATTTGACATGGGCTTGGTTGGTGGGTAAATTTTGAAAGAAAGGGAGTTCAAGGACAGGGGAGGTAAGAGGGAAATCAGGACAGAATATGGCCGCTCCAGCTCAGTCAACAAGTTCCCCTAATAAGACTGTATTGCCTTTAGGCGCTATATGATTCACAAGGCAAGATGGCATGGAGGAAGAGATCAGAGATGTGATCTGAGCACAGTAGTTAGTAGGAAGAAAGGCAGCTATAGGAATTTTTTTTTGGAGCTGGGTTCCTGAGACTGGGTTCCCCCAGTGCTTCTAGGAGAAGCTGAGTCACTACAGACCACAAATTCTCTCATCTGACTGAGTCCTTCTGAGACGCTATGAGTGGACCAGTACTTGGGAAATGAGTTTTATTGTATTAAACTCCTTTGCTCTTACCCCAGGGTGTAGTAGGAGTAGCAACAGCAACAGCCAAGTCTGAGCCCTGGGCACTTTGCATTATGTGTTAGAACTCTCAGGTCTGGAAGTTGTCTGTCTACAGTCTGGTGCCTAAGGCTCAGACTTGGCATATTTTGCCTAATGTTTGTAATGGTATATAGCCCAAGCAGAAGTTTAAATAAATTCTGATTTTATTCCTTTTTCTGAATCTCTGCCTACTAATAGAAATTACTATTTACAGTAGTTACACAGTTGGTGCTTACCACATGGTACCTACTTTATTAACTGACCGACAGACTGAGGCAGCACCATATTATGGTGGCCATTGGTATGCTACATTGGTACAAATGCTACTTTGGATAAGGATGTTAGAAAGAGATATTGTTTCAGAATGTGTATGGGGGTGGGTGGAGAGGGAGACAGTTCTAGAGGTGAGTTTTTATAGTTTTGCTTCTATGTGGAGTTTCGGATTGTGGTAAATCATTGGCCCTGAAATAGGATCTCTACAGAGGCTTAGTGAGAACAATAAGATCCATCTGGAAAGGAGTAAGGAAAAGATGTCCACACTTGTCTGGTTGCTTATGGAAGATACCATTTTACCATGTTCAGGTGACATAATGAATCTAGAAGTGTAGTAAGCTTTCCAGTGAATGGAGGCTCAAAATATTCCAATTGTTTAAATTTATACTAACCAAACTAACAATATGAGCACGCTCACCCAGAAAAGGTAGAGATGGAGGAAAGAGTTATGGATTGTTTAGAAATTAGACAATTTGACATACTCCTGGAGCACATGACTGCCCAGGTAAGGTTTTCTGTTTCTTTGTTTTATTTTTATTTTTGTTATATTTGTTTTTCAGATTGAGTAAGACCAGAATACAGCCAACAATGCTGCCTAGTAGTTAAATGAGAAAGACATAGCGACCTTCAGGCTCAATAAAGGTTAAGTCAAGTCAACTCAATAAGCATTTATTAAATGCTTACAATGTGCCAGCCCCTGTGTTTTATTGAATGGGGTGAGGTGACATGGTCATACTTGCATTTTAAGAAGCTCAGTTTGGCAGCTAAGTGGAGAATGCACTAGGATGAGTTAAGTTTATGATGTGGGTTCTCAAAAAGTTAACAAGAACTAAGCTGAATTAACAGAGGCATAGCGACTAGAATGAGGATATAATTTTTCTGTTGAGCTTACATCAGGAGTACTATGTTGAGTTCCAAAGGCCATATTTTAGTGTGGGTATTGACAAACAGGAAAAATTCAGAGGACATTGACTAAGGCATTGAGAGAACTCAAAATTGCTACAAAAGTGTTGGTTAAATTGTTGGGGAATATTTGACCTGGAGAAGAAAAGGATTAAATAGAAGCATGATCATTATTTTAAAATATTTGAAGGGCTATTTTGTGGAAGAGTGATTCACTTTATGATTGGGCCCAGAATGCTGAACTAGGAGCTAAGGGTAGAAATTACAAAGGAAGATTTTAGCTTAATGTAAAAAAAAAATCTTAACAATTAGAATTATCTCAAAGTTAAATGGCCTATCTTGGGGAACTGTGAATTCTTCATAATGGAAGGCTAGATGAGCACTAGTAGAGATTTCTGTTTAGGTATGGATTAATGTACACAACCTTTCCTGCTCTAACAACTTGTGAGGAAACTTTTCTGTCTCTTTCTCAGGACTATTTGAATTTTTTTCTTATAGTTTATGATTTAAGTTCAAGGGAAGAGCTTATACAAAATGTATAAGAGTGATTTTAGTCAATGGATGGGAGGTGTGAATGACCCTGACTTCCACCTGGTAAGGGCCTTTCTTTAGCTGAGCAGTGATGGCTATCCCTTGAAAAGTTGAGACTGAGAGAGAGAGAAACTTTCCATATTTGGCAGAATTCAGAAACTGTGACAAAAGGCTACAGTCACAGCTGACTGCTCACCTTGACCTTAACCAGAGGGCTTGGCTATTATCTTGGCTCAGTTGAAATTGTAAAGGTAAATGGTATTTTTCACATTGGCATTCGAGGCATGGCTCTATAGGAAGGAGTTCAAGCCTTTTTTATTTGACACAGAACAGAAAGTGATCCAGATAGTTTCCAACCAATTTCAGCTAAGGGAAAAAGAGGACACTTGTAATTTATTGTAAGCTTTAAGAATCAAGCATATTAAATTCTTTGGCTCTACTTAAATGAGCAGAATAAGATATTATGGGAATAAACCATTAGTTGCATATTAGAAGGGAAAGTTGTTATTCATTGTTAATATTTTCCATTTTATTCAATTTTCTTTCATTTAAAATAATTGTTTGTCAGATATTGGACATCATACCCACTAGTTACTTTAGTATACAAGAACCAACAAGTGCTGCTTTGGATAAGGGTGATAAAAAGAGGAATTGTTTCAGAATGTGTATGGGGGTTGGTGGTGGAAATGGAGGCAGTTCTAGAGATGGGTTTTTGTAGCTTTTCTCCTATGGTGAGTTTCTGGCCGTGCTAAATCATTGGCCCTGAAACGAGGTCTGTATGGAGGCCCAGTGAGAATACGAAAATCCACCTGGAAAGAAAGTAGACCAATTCAGGGTTTCTGGAAAGGAAGATTCAGGAATGGATTGAAATATCAGACTACATCCAAGAAAAATCAAACTGCACAGGAACAAGAGAGTGACTGATGAAGTCAGGAAGATGTGGATTAAGATTCTGCCTCTAACACTAATTGTATGACTGTGGGTAAGTGGCTTAACCTTTCTGAGTTTCTTCACTTATAAAATGGGATCATAGCACTTACAATAATAGTACTTACCTCACTGGGCCATGGTGAAACTCCAAGAGATGTCTGGAAGGCACTTTGTAAACTTGAAAGTGCTCTGTAAATGTCAGTTTTTTTGTTGCTATTGTTAAAAAGCTATTGTGACTAGTCTGTTGAATTTACTGAGGGAACTAGGACCTGAGGGCTGTTCTTATGTGCAGATAGCATCTACTTTGAGGTTTGAAAAAACATTTAACAAACATTATTTGATCTTCACTCAACCCTGTGATAGCAGTGCTCCTTATTATCCCCATTTTACAGAGGGAAAAACCAGAGAGCTTAAGTGATTTGCCCTTGGTCATCATCATCATCATCATCATCATCATCATCATCATCATCATCATCAT
>NW_020954596.1:51697134-51712106 GCF_900497805.2 Vombatus ursinus
ATCATCATCATCATCATCATCATCATCATCATCATCATCATCATCATATTAGCTAACATTTAGATAGCACTTACCATGTTCCAGGCACTTTGCAATTTTTTTCACTTGATCTTCACAACAACTCTGGGAGATAGGTGCTATTATTATCCTTATTTTACAAACAGAGGTTGAATGACTTGCCCAGCTAAGAAGTGTCTTATGTCAAAATTTAACTCAAGTCTTCCTGATTTAGGCCAGGGACTCTACTCACTGCTCTGCCATATGAGTGGGGTTAGAGTAGGGATCCAAATATAGTTCTATTCTGCCTCCAAGTATAGTGCTATGTGCAATCTATCCCTCAGCTTCCTATTTGGACTCCAAACCCTGCCAAATGACACTGGTGTATCACCCTATATGGTTGGTCCTCATTCTGAAGTGTGTCCTGGACCCTGGAGACTCTGATTTTTCTTATGTAAGTAAGTAAAACCTTGAATGTTTATTTTCTTCAATTTGGCTCATTTGCTATGAGTAGTTAGCTGTTAATGTCCAAGTTGTGAGTTTGATCACCAGTTGAGTTAGTTATCACATTTTCTTTAAATGTCCAATTATCTTATTCTGTGTATTTTCTTTTGACTTCCTTTCTTCTACAGGATAGGAATGGTTGGCAGGTTTTAATGGCATCTGTGCATCTTGGGCATTTGCAAAGCTTTCGTAATTGAACTAGTGACTACTCAAGCTTTGTATTTTGGTTTGGAAATTGTCTGGGGAACTTGTCAACACTGTTAAGTTGGGCTGTGACCAAAAATAGATGGACATTTTTAATGATATAGGAAGGAAGACAGTTATAGCTTTGGCCTGGAAAGATAACTCAAAGTCTAAGTGAAAACCATTTGTGTGGTCCATATGGTTAGCATCCAATTATCTTATTCCAAAGAAATAACAGTGCAGTCATATCTGAATGTTTGAATTTCTGAGCACTTTATAATTGTATCCCTCAAGCTCAAATAACATGTAAAAAGTAACAGTAGTCTTTTGGAGAAAATAATCAATAAACATTTATTAAGCACCGACTATGTTCCAGGCTCTGTGCTAAGCATTGGAATGCTCCACTCTTTGTCATTTGACTCAGGGAAATGAATCTAATTTCAGGCTAGGTTGGAAGGGAAGACAGGCCATAATAGGCTCAAGGGGCAGGAGGGAAGGCCCTTTATTTTTATTTTTTAAAAAAATACTTATTTATTTTTAGTTTTCAACATTCATTTCCATAAACTTTTGAGTTCTATTTTTTTCTTCCTTTCCCTGCCCTTCCCCCTCTCCAAGATGGCGTGCAATCTGATATAGGCTATACATATGCATTTATATTAAACATATTTTCATATTAGTCTTGCTGTAGAGAAGAATTATAACCAATGGGAAAAATCACGAGAAAGAAGAAAGAAAAAAAAAAGAGAAAGAGAGCAAACAGTATGCTTTGATCTACATTCAGACTCCATAGTTCTTTTCCTGGATGTGGATAGCAATTTCCACCATGAGTCTTTTGGAGTTGTCTTAGATTGTAAAGGTCTTTTATTTCATATATTGCAGGTAGTTGCCTACGTTGTTTACATGTAGGAATAGATATGCAGTTGTTCTTTGCTATTGTAATTTTGGAATTTAGATTATTACAGAACAAAGATCTTAGCTATTGAACCAAAAGATTTTTCCCCCCCAAAGCATTGTCACAGGATAGACACAAACTGTGATTTCTACCCTCCTGTGGAGGATTGTGTGTACTACAGCTAGACAGCAAAGGTGGGAGTTTTAACCAGGTTGGTTGCAGATTGGCACATGCAGATTTAGAGCTAAACGTGATCTTAGAGGTCATTTAATTAACTCTCTCATTAAATGGCTTGTATGACTGTATCCTACCGAAAAACCTTCTTAAAAATTGGAGTTGAAAAACTGATGGTGCATAAAAGGAGTCTTAAGATGTTTGAAAAGCAGGTTTGGTTCTCTGAGTGCAGGCCTGCCACATCAAACATTCAAAAGCACCCTTGGGCAATGAGTGATCCATTCAAACAAACAAGACTCTGACCACAAAGAGGACTCCAACTCTGAGTCCTGCTTTCTGTGTACCAAACTTGAAATGTGAATCATCTGAGGCAGAGCTAGTTCTGTTTTTGTGATTATTCATCCCTCTCCTGAAAAGGCACTGGTCTGAATGTTTGTCCAGATAATATTTCTCTCATGATTCAATTAGAACCTGGTCTACCAATAAATTTATTATTGTTAGTATTCCTCTACTTATTGGTGACTTTTAGGTTTTTCTAATGCTCCTTTTTGATCTTTTAGACCATAGTATGGTGAATTGTCCACTGGCCACCATGTTATTAGCTCTGCACTGAGTTCAACTGATATTAGTTTTAGGGATGCCTAAGAACCAATTAAATAGCAGATTTTTCTATCATGGTAAAGAAAAAAGACTCAATAGTGGGTTTTTTTTTAAATCTAGAGCGAGAAAGTGTGACATTTTTAAACACTAGAGAGCATAGGAATAAATGGAGTCTTCCTTAAAATAATAAGTAGCATCTACGTAAAACCTTCAGCAAGCATCATATGTAATGGGGACAAACTAGAAGCATTTCTGATAAGATCAGGAGTGAAACAAGGATATCCATTATCAATATTGTTGTTCAATATCGTACTCTAAACATTAGCTTTAGCAATAAAAGAAGAAAAAGAAATTGAAGGTATTAGAATAGGCAGAGCAAACAAAGCTTTCACTCTTTGCAGATGATATGATGATATACTTAGAGAATCTTAGAGAATCAAGTAAAAAACTACTTGAAATAATAAACAACTTTAGCAAAGCTGTGGGCTATAAAATAAACTCACATAAATCATTAGCATTTCTATATATTACCAACAAAGCTCAACAGCAAGAGATAGAAAGAGAAATTCCATTTAAAGATACTGTAGACATTATAAAATATTTAGGAGTCTGCCTACCGAAACAAACCCAGGAACTATATGAACATAATTACAAAACACTTTTCACACAAATAAAGTCAGATCTAAATAATTGGAAAAACATCAGTTGCTCATGGGTAGGCTGAACTAATATAATAAAAATGACCATTCAACATAAGCTAATTTACTTATTCAGTGTCATACCAATCAAACTACCAAAAATTATTTTATAGAGCTAGAAAAAATAATAACAAGATTCATTTGGAATAACGAAAGGTCCAGAATCAAGGGAACTAATGAAAAGAAATTCAGGGGGAAAGTGGCTTAGTCTTTCCAGATCTTAAATTGTATTATAAAGCAGCAATCATCAAAACTACTTGGTACTGGCTAAGAAATAGAGTGGTGGATTAATAGAATAGGTTAGGTATGCAAGACACAGTAGCCAATGACTGTGGTAATCTACTATTTGATAAACCCAAAGATCCCAGCTTCTGGGATAAGAACTCACTATTTGACAAAAACTGCTGAGAAAACTGGAAAAGAGTATGGCAGAAACTAAGCATAGACCAAAATCTCACACCACATACCAAAATAAAGTCAAAATGGGTTCATGATTTAGATATAAAGGCTGATACTATAAGCAAACTGGGAGAACAAGGAATAGTTTACCTATCAGATTTATGGAAAACAGAAGAATTAATGACCAAACAAAAGATAGAGAACATTATGAAATGCAAAATGGATAATTTTGATTACATTGAATTGAAAAGTTTTTGCACAAAGACAATGCAACCAAAATTAGAAGGAAAGTAGAAAATTGGGAAAGAATTTTTATAACCAGTTCTCTGATAAGGGCTTTATTTCTAAAATATATAGAGAATTAAGTTAAATTTATAAGAATACAAGTCATTCCCCTATTGATAAATGGTCAAAGGATATGAGTAAAAAGTTTTCAGATGAAGAAATTAAAGCCATCTATAGTCATATGAAAAAATGCTATGTATCACTTTTGATTAGAGAAATGCAAATCAAAACAACTCTGAGGTACAACATCACACCTATCATAAGGGCCAACATGACAAAACAGGAAAATGATAAATGTTGGAGAAGATGTGGGAAAATTGGAACACTAATGCATTATTGTTGGAGTTGTGAAATGATCCAACCATTTTGGAGAGCAATTTGGAACTATGCCCAAAGGACTATAAAAATGTGCATGCCCTTTTTTTTTTTTTTTGGTGAGGCAATTGGGGTTAAGTGAATTGCCCAAGGTCACACAGCTAGTACGTGTCAAGTGTTTGGTCTGAGGCTGGATTTGAAATCAGGTCCTCCTGACTTGAGGGCCGGTGCTCTATCCACTGCACCACCTAGCTGCCCTGAAATGTGCATGCCCTTTGGCCCAGCAATAGCACTTCTAGGGCTGTATCCCAAAGAGATCATATAAATGGGAAAAAGACCCACATGTACAAAAATATTTATAGCAACTATTTTTGTGGTAGCAAAGAATTGGAAATTGAGAGGATGCCCATCAATTGGGGAATGGCTGAGCAAGTTGTAGTATATGAATGTAATGGAATACTATTGTGCTGTAAGAAATGATGAGCAGGCAGACTTCAGAAAAACCTGGAAAGACTTGTATGAACTGGTACTGAGTGGAGTGAGCAGAAACAGGAGAACATTGTACACAGTAACAGCCATGTTGTATGATAACTAATCTTGATAGACTTAACCCTTCTCAGCAATGCAAAGGTCTCATAATTGAAAATGCTATACACATTCAAAGAAAGAACTAGGGAGCTTGAATGCAGATCGAAGTATACTATTTGCTATATTTTTCTTCTGTTTTGTTTTATTTTCTCTTTCTTGTGGTTCCTCCTATTGGTTCTAATTCTTCATTACAACATCACTAATGTGAAAATATGTTTAATAGGAATGTATATGTATAGCCTATATCAGATTGCATGCCATCTTGGGGAGAAAGATGTGGAGTGAGGGGGAGAAAAATTTAAAACTCAAAAGCTTATGGAATTGATTGTTGATAAATCAAAATAAATTTTAAAATAAGAAAGTGTGACAGTTTTTAATCTCATTCATTATAGGCCTTCTAGATTACTAGGCCTAGATCTGTAGAGCAGAGAAAGTATAAAACACAGTATAAGGCACTATATAAATATGGGTGGATTGACTTATTTTTCTCACTTATACTTCTTGTTATGCAAGAGAAAGAAATGTTCTTAGGACTTTTCTGGGGATCTTATATGAATTTTAGCTTTTAAAGCACTAAGATTCAGCAGAATCTATTTTATAAAAGGAAAGGAAAAAAACACTTTCCAGTGACAGTAGCCTTTAGGAGGTAGAATAGATTGGAGAAGCAAAGGAAATAAAGTAGATATCCATAGATTCATGAATGGCTGAACAAAGTGTGGTGTTGGATGTGATTCAGGGTTTCTTAACCTTTTTTTGTATTATGGACCCTTTGACTGTCTCTAGTGAAACCTATGGACCCTGTTAAGAATAATGTTTTTAAATGCATATAACAAAATACATGGGACTACATAGGAAACTAATTCAATGGAAATAGTTATCAATATGTATCTAAATATTTATATATACACACATATGTATATATGTGTATATGTGTGATTGTGTATATATATGTGTGTATATATGTATGTATATATTTGTGTGTGTGTATATGTATGTATGTATGTATGTATGTATATATTTAAAGCCACAAGTTTGTGGGCCACAATTTGAGAACTATGATGTAGTGGAATATTATTGTGTAGTATGAAGTGATGAAGGAATGAAAAGTGATGGATTTGCAGATAAGTTTTTTTTTGTTTTTTGGGGAGAAAGACATTAATAACTTGGAAGATCAGGATATCTTTCATATGGGAAGTGACTCTTGAGCTTAGGCTTGCAGGGTAATGGTGTTTCTAAAAGGTGGAGGGGAGTTTGAGAGTGTTCTCCAGGCATGGTGGACTGTATTAAGTCCTATTCCTAGCTCCTAATAATTGACTTCTTTCCCATATGATATATCCCAATATGTGAAGTATTGAATAGTGAGCCCTTAGTGGATATTAACTGACTTTCTCTACCTGTAGCATGTTTTAATGTCTGAAGACCAACTCAGGAGAGTTAGGGCCATTAGAAATGAAGGCCATGAGCATACTTTGACACCTTTGTTCTGTTTTGTCATACAGCCCCTTATGAGCTCATGACCACCTGTGCAGAAGAATAGGCCCCTTGGGGCTCCAGGAATATTTCCCGGAATTCAGCCAAAATCATGAACACAAGGCTCTATCTCTTTGAAAAAAGGTCCAATAGATAGACCAAGTTAGCAACGAAGGTAAGCCAAATATTCTCCTCTTATTCTCCTCCCCCCACCCCAAGCCCCTTCCCAACCATTCACTTAAAGATCTCAAATTATATGTCTGATATAGTATCATATAACATTACTTACACACCATTCACTGCCTGAGACCCTCTGGGAAGAGAAGAAAATTGGTGAAATAACATTATTGACATAGGTCAGTGACAGGACCTTTCCCATACAAAAAGGGAAAGCTGGGAAGCCACTGGTATGACCTCCTCCTCCACTGATTTGACATTGGTGGTTTGCTTTTATCCTCTACTCTGGTCTAACACTATCTTTCATTAATTTTACATTAACTAATTTTATAATTTAACTTATATAAGTTTTGTGCACAGACCTCATTTTGCCTTTCTAAGTATGGACGCAGATTTACCATCAAACCACTTATAAAGGTGTTTATCAAATGCAGGGTTTGGAAATGGGTAGTTATTTTCATTAATTCTTTTTCATTCTAGTAAACAATCCTATGAACCTAGAATAAATATCAATAATTCAAGGACAGGCTTTACAGAGGCATAAAAGTACATGTATTATGTCTAAAGAACAGAAAGTGGGTGAATTTGGCTGGATAAAATGCACGAAGGGGAGAAATATGCAATAAAACTGGAAAGGTAGACAGAAGCCACACTCTGAAAGGCTTTAAATACCAAACGGGAATTTTCAACTAGAGGCAATAGGGAGCCACTGGGACCTCTTGATCAGAGCAGTGACATGATTGGTACTGTGTTTTAGGAATATCATTTTGTGGGAGATAAGTTGGAGAATGGAAAGATTGGATGCAAGAAGATAAATTAGTATTACTAAAACTAGGATGGTATTCATGGGAGTAGAGTGAAAGGTATACTTTCCAAAAGGTTAGCCATCAGGTAATTTTTTTTGTCCACAAAAACTCATTAAGCCATGTACCAAGGCACAGAAGGGTTGTAATCCACATTGGTGTGGAGAGGTAGGTCCTGTTGAAAGAGTGCTGGGTCTAGAGTCAGAACACCTAGCTTTGAGTTTAGATCTTCTACTTATTGCTTCTATGACCTATTGACAGGTTATGAAAACTTTCTTGACCTCAGGTTTTTCATCTGTAAAATGAAAGAGTTGGACTAACTGGCCCTGGGGGTTCATTTTTGCTCAAAATGCTGTCTGATATTTTCTTTGGTCCTCTTCAGTAACTCCCATTATTACTATATCTTACGAACATGACTTTGGTCATACAGGCAGGTTAACTCCTTGACTGCTTTCCAATTTAAATACTTTTAATTGGTTGCCTCATAGCCATCCCTTTTCTCCACTCACTTGGACCTCACTATAGTCCTTATCACTTCATACCTAGAATATAGCCTTCTAATTGAATTCTCTGTCTTTATTTTCTCACCTCTCCAATCCATCTTCTGCATAGCTGCCAAAACATTCTTTCTCAAGCACAGTTTTGACACTATCATCTCGTCCTCCAATCAAGAATATTCAGTGAATCCCTATTTCTCCTAAGATAAAATTCAAAGCCCTCAACTTTCCATTTGAATTCCTTCACAGTTTGGTTCCAACCCACATTTCTAAATTTATTTTATAATTCCCTCCTTTATGCATACTATAATCCAGCACACCAGGTTTGTTTCCTATTCTCCAAATATTTCTTCTTCTAACTCTATGCTTTGCATTGCCTATTTTTTCTGTGTCCAAAATGTATTCTTTTCTTCCTTTTGCCTCTTGAAATGCTTAGCTTCAAGGTACAATCCAGTGCCATCTTCTATGGGAAACCTTTACTAGCACTGTTCATTCTCTCTCTCTGTCTCTCTCTGTCTCTCTCTTCTCTCTCTCTCTTTCTCTCTCTCTCTCCTTCTTCCTACCCCCCACCTAGTGAAAACCTTTGAAATTAAGCCAGAATGGTTTTCCAATGAAAGAATAAATAGTCCTGATTATGAATTACTAAAAAATGTTAACCCACTAAATTATACAAAAGCAATTAGATTCCTAATTGTAAAGCCCAAGATGAGTGTCTATTATAGCACAGAAAACTTAAAAAATCTCTAGGTTGAACAAACTGTCAAAGAGCAAAGCAACTGTGAATTTTAGAATCAATGCTAATTCAAAAGGGCCTTTTTGGGGGGAGGAGGAAGGATGAGGGAGGTAGATATTTTGCTAGTACAGAAGATTTTGTGTACAATATCTGTTGAAAATATAGATTC
Organism: Vombatus ursinus; assembly: GCF_900497805.2. Classification (NCBI taxonomy): domain Eukaryota; kingdom Metazoa; phylum Chordata; class Mammalia; order Diprotodontia; family Vombatidae; genus Vombatus; species Vombatus ursinus. The sequence continues at coordinate 51,705,619 of NW_020954596.1, forward strand.
TTTTTGGAGTGATGTTGTTGCAGTGAAAAAAAAATTAAAAAATTCTGGATCTGGAGTCAGGAGGCCTGAATTACAATCATCTATTATCTGGGTGACCACTGGCAATTCATTTAACTTTTCTGAGCATCAGTTCCTGCATATGAGAAATAGGGAAAATAATATTATATTTATATTGCTTACCTTATAAGGTTTTGAGCTTTGTAAATATTATAAGCCCAGAGAATGTGAGCTTCAATTACTTATAATTTGTATTTATATTTTATTGATGTCAGAAATTCTGGAGACATTGATCTTAATGGCATTTTAAATTCAATGACATAGGTTCAAAATGTTGCATCAAGGTCTGAACCAAGATGGTAAATGCGCAGAGTTTTATAATGTTATTATTTTGTTTTTTAGAAGGATAGAGAATTCTGGGCATCTGATGGCTTTGATTCTCCTATGAGGTAATTGCATTATTAATACTTATACACTCCTTACCTTCAAAGGGGTGGCATGAAGATTAACATAATATTCTATGTGAAATTCTTTGCATTCCTTAAAAGCATATAAATCCAACTTATATGATACCTTTGTAGCCATAATAGTTAGGCAGTCTATTTACTGTAGTTGTAATAACTATGGTCCAGTTTTCTTATGTACTAAATGGTCAGTGTTGACCTTCATGGAGCAGTGATGAAGACCGGGTCTAAGTTTACCACTGTAAAGTACTAGGAGCTAATATCTAAAGGTTCTGAGGCAAAATCTTAAATATTTTTTCTTTGAATAAGTTAATCTAGATTTTTGTATCTGGTATGCCAGTAAATCTAGATTCTGTGATTTAATAGGAGTTTGTTTCCCATACTCTGAATAAGAATGTACAAGCAGAGTCCCAAACAAAGTTTCATCTTCCCAGAAGCTGCTAAAGGATCTCTTCAATATATCTTCTACAAATATATTTTATCTATATCTATATACACACACATATAGACATACACATATACATATATGTATACATACACAAACATAGACATACAAATATATCTATACATACACATACATATATGTATGGCTATATGTGTTATTATATTTGAAGATGTTCTAATACTCTACAGTGTGTGCTTACATATAAAACTGTCAGAGGAAGTATAAAACTCCAAATATCTGGCTAAAAAAAGTATACACTACTTTCTGGTCCCCTTCCATGAGCCCAAATGGATCCATGTAGCCATCTTTTCCTGAGATACCATCAAGAGTATGTCGGAGCCAGCTCCAACCAACTCAGGAGAGTCAATTGCCGAATGAACAGCATGAGTGGTGAAAGGTTACAAATTGGGGCTTAATTTATTGTTTTTTTAATTGTCTAGACTTAAGAAACGGTTGGAGAAAATGTTAATGATGCAGATTAAACTTAAAACTGAGTCTCACACGTCATTTTTTGTTGTTGTAGTTGTTGTCGTTGTTGTGTCGGAGACCTTGATGTTAAACATTTTCCAGCACACCCCTAAGAATGGTGTTCTCTCATTGCAACAATGAGTCTATAACTCCATCTTTCCATACGGGTGAAAATAGCTTTCTCTATGTTTTCATCAATTGAATTCAATAAACATTTATTAAGCATCAACTGTGTACCAGGTACTGTGCTAGGTAACAGAGATATAAAGACAAAAAAAAGGAAATAGTTCTTTTCTTCAAGAAGCTTACATTCTACTTGGAGAAAACCACATACACATAGATGAGTAAATAAAAATAGAAAAACAAAAGCAAAGTAGTGGGAGGGGTAGGTAGGAAAGTATTTTCTCTGGCTACAGTAGACATGTTTGGGAGTGGATAAGAAGGTAATGGTGAAAGAGTTCCTCAAATAAAAAAAAATAGAATGATTATAGATTTGACGTTGAATTAATTGCCACATTAAACAAATGAAAAGGGATATTTGAACTTCTTATCAGTAGATAACAAAGGTGTCAGGTTGTCCAAGTTTCTTGACTAGTTTCAACTGTAGCTACTCCATGGTAGAGTATTGTAATAATTCCAAATGACCCTTCATCTGTTCTATTTATATGCCATATGTGTTTGTACAGCAAACAAAACACCGATAAGATACAGAGGGAAGAACAAATGAATTTCATGCACACCTAATAAATTCCATTTACTGAAAGTCACATTTTTTAGACTTACTCCAAACCATTTTTTGTTCCTATACTCTTTCTCATGCTACCTAGTCAATATGCAATATGGAAAGGAATAATTTCTAGAGTTTATTATGCATAATCATCTAAAAAATAAAATAAAATGTTTAATTTTTCATAAAGAAAACTTTATTTAATACATAACAATTTTTTTTAGTATCATGGGGATAGGAAAGAAGAAAATACTGGGATATGATTCTCCAAGGGTATGCCAAAAATTTTGTGACCTCATTTATTGTCAGAGGCAGCTAGGTGTTGGGCCTAGAGTCAGGAAGACTGAAGTTCAAATCCAGGCTCAGACACCTAATATTTGTGTGACTTAACCTGAGTTTCTTCAAAAGTAAAAAAAGATGATCATAATAGCATCCACTTTGCAGGGTTGCTGTGATGAGGTGAGATAATATTTTTGAAGTATTTAGACAGTACATGGCGTATAGTAGGTGCTTAATAAATAATTGTTCTCCTTTCCTTATACCCTTACCCTTAAAACCTTAAATGTGAGAAGTGATCTTTTCACATCAAAGTTCAAGGTCATGAAAGAGATTGCTTTGTTTTTATTACTTTTGTTTGCCCAATAATGGCTACTGATCTGCTTGATTCTTCTCTCTTGTGCTACTGCAAGACAGAATTCTATCCCTGGCTGCAACAAAGAGAATGCCCTTTCTCAATCTCCCTCCCCGATTCTCTGCTCAAACCAGGTTCATGGACAATACAATATGAGGCCACTTTCTGATTTGCATGTCAGAAGGAGAATTGAGTTCATTATTATGTGAAATAGTTATTGGACATGAATAGTGTGATTAATTATACATAATGAGAAAAGATAATTAAACACAATTCCCTGAATTCATAGAAGATAAGGAGGATGGATATAGCAGAGGAAATATGTGCATGAAAATAATCCAGAATTTATCTCCCCTGCACTACTGAATTAATCTATTCACTCATCCAGTAATAGAGAAGAATATATCACCAATGTATTTCCAACTTCAATTAGTTATCGTGCCTTCCCTCTGTTACTAATTCTCTATGTATACTGTGTATAGCTTGGTATGTATATGTGAGTGTGTGTGTGTGTGTGTGTGTATAATTTGTTTGCATATTGTTTCCAGCAGTAAATTGTAAGCTCCTTGAAGGCAGGCTCTATCTTTTGCCCCTTTTTGCGTCCCCAGGGTTTAGCACAGTGCCTGGAACATAGAGGGCACTTAATAAATGCTCATAGATTGATCAATTGATTTGTTAAAGGTTGTAACAACCATTCATAGGGACATAGATTTGGAGCTGAAAGGGACCTTAGAGGGCACCTTGTCTAACCCCTTCATTTTATAGATAAGGAACCATAGGTCTAAGGAGATTAAATCACATGCCCAAGGACACACAAGTGGTAAGAAAATTTGAACCCAGATTCTCTGACTCTTAAGCCAACATTCATTTCACTGGGTCTCTGGAATACACACACACACACACACACACACACACACACACACACACACATGCGTACACATACATATATAATTTTAGAAATATTTAACTACTGACTTCTTATATATAGAAGGAAGGCAAATAGAACTTTGCCTCAGGCGATAAAACTTTGAGGGTGATAAGCCATATGAGGTAGCTATAGAATCAACTGAGCTTACCTTCTATATGTCAAGGATAGTTGGAATAAGGAATTACTGAATGATCTGCTTCTGCCTTTCTCCCTATACCCTAGCAATTTCTATCTCAGGTGTATTCTTCCTTTGCCTGGTTCCCTTTCATGTCCTTCTGTCCTTGACCCTCAACTCTTTCCAAGCAGTAGCCTCTCCAGCAGTAGAGGCTCTCTACCCACTTTGCCATCTCAGGACCTGATTCAAATGAATTCTGAAGGTATGCTTTGTGCTTTTTAGGGCCAGGCACATTTTGACCTGTTTGTCCAGCATGCAGAAATATGCCCATGGGTCTGCTTCTGAGATCCCTGTGATGTGCCATCACTGTGAATCCCATTACTGGAGATATGAAGGAAAGATTTGGAATTGAATGAGTTAGAGTTGGTTTTGTTTTGTTTATTAATTTATTGGGGTTCCTGAAGTACAACATGCTCTCAATAAATACAGCAGCATCAGAGTAAGAATTCTCTTGCTGTGGCAATCGAAGTGTGTCGTAGAGCACGCCATCATACCATGAGTTTAAAAACATGACAGGCTTTGGAGTAATAAAAAAAAATGTAATGAAGACATTTCATTATGGGACTCCGGGAGCCATGCAACCATTTCTTTGAATTATGGAATCAATGGTGGATCTGACACTTTGTGATGAAAACACTAAAACCCTGCAGCTGGTTACTAGTTGGTAGGACATAGGCATACTGTGTAATTAATAAAGATGGGTCATTACAGAAACCAGAAAATACAATTAAATCAACTGCACATACAGATTTTCCACTGAAGGGTGAATCTTGTGTTGCAAGGGCTGAAATATTAAAAAAACAAACTTGCTTTGGACTAAAATAACATGTTTTCATAGTTATAGATTGAGATTTTATTTGTTCTCTCATCTTCGATAGTAACCCTATTCACTGCCTTAAATTAGAGAAATATTGGCACAGGCTTTAGTGCAAGCTTGACCATGAGCACAGACTTGAGTATGTAATGAAACTGTGCTACTGATAAATGTTAAATGCAAATGCAGACAAAAAACAAAGCATTGTTATTGGACTTCTTCTTGCTATTAACACCCACTCTCTTCAGTACATCAATTCTCCTTCACTGGCAGATCATAGTATGACAGAAGCATAGAGTTTGAGTTAGAAGGGACTCCATAGGCCATTCAGTCTCACTTTTAATTTTAGGGATGGGAAAACTGAGGCCCAGGGGTGTTTCTAACTGATTTCTCAAATGGGTTTAAGAGTCAATCTCTCAGGACGGGTCTGAATTTTTCCTGTATGTATCGTTTGTCCATAACTGTTTTTATGTTATATCCTCAATTAGATATGGGGCTCCCCAAGAGCTTTTGTTGGTATCCACTGTGCTTAGCACGGGTGCCGGCACAAAGTAGGCACTTAACAGATGCTTATTGACCAGTTTACCAACTTTGTTGTTGTTCAGTTATGTCTGATTCTTTGTGACCCCCTGGACCATAGCACACCAGGCCCTTCTATCTTCCATTATCTCTTGAAATCTGTCCAAGTTTATGTTCCTTATTTCCATGATACCATCTATTCATTTCATCCTCTGCTTTCTCTTTTTCCTTTTTCTTTCTTCCTTCAATCTTTCCCCAAATCAGTGTCTTTTCTAATGACTCTCATCTTCTCATTTAAGCTTCAGCTTCAGTATTTGACCTTCCAGTGAATAGCCTGATTCGTTTCTTTAAGTTTTAACTGATTTGATATCCTTGTTGTTCAAGGGACTCTCGAAAGTCTTCTCTAGCACCACAATTCAAAAGCATCGGTTCTGCAGTGCTCAGTTTTCCTTGTAGTTCAGCTCTCACAGCCATATACTGCTACTGGAAAAACCACAGCTTCAACTATATGGGCCTTTGTCAGCAAGACGGTGTTTTTGCTTTTTAGTATGCTATCCAGGTTTGCCATAGTTTTCCTTCCAAGGAGCAAGCATCTTTTAATTTTATGGCTGCAGTCATCGTTTGCAGTGATATTTGAGCCCAAGAATATAAAATCTGATACTATTTCCATTTCTTCTCCTTATATTTCCCAGGAAGTGATGGGACCAGTTGCCAAGATCTTATTTTTTTTTTTTTTATGTTAAGCCTCAAGCCAGCTTTTACACACTCTACTTTTACCCTCATCTAGAGGCTTCTTAATTCCTTTCCACTTTCTGCCATCAGAGTAGAATCATCTGCATATCAAATTGTTGATATTTCAAAAACCTTAATTCCAGCTTTTGATTAATCCAGGCTGGCATCTCACATGATGTTTTCTGCATATAAGTTAATTAATAAGGTGACAATATTCAGCTTTATGGTACCCCTTTTCCAATCTTAAACCACTCAGTCATTCCACATTCAGTTCTAACTATTGTTTCTTGGCCTGCATACAGGCTCCTCAGGAGACAAGTAAGATAATCTCATACTATCTCTTTGAGGACTTGCCACATTTTGTTGTGATCCACACAGTCAAAGACTTTAGTGTAGTCAATAAAGAAGAAGGAGTAGGTGTTTTTCTGGAGCTCCCTTGCTTTCTCCATAATCTAGCAAATGTTGGCAATTTGGTCCCTAGTTCTTCTGCCTCTTCAAAAACCAGCCTGCTCTTCTGGTAGTTCTTGGTTCACATATTGCCGAAGTCTAGTTTGCAGAATCTTAAACATAACCTTCCTGACATGTGAA
>NW_020954596.1:51712116-51736183 GCF_900497805.2 Vombatus ursinus
ATGTGAAATGAGTGCAATTGCTCAGTAATTTGAACATTACCCTTCTTAGGATTGGAAAATAAACTGATCTTTTCCAATCCAGCATGTTTTCTAAATTTCCTGGCATATTGAGTGCAGCACCTTAACAGCATCATCTTTTAGGATTCTAAATAGTTCAGCTGGAATTCCATCACCTCCACTAGCCTAATTGTTAGCAATGTTTCTCGAGACCTACTTGACTTCATTCTCCAGAATGTCTAACTCTAGATCAGCAACCACACCATCATGGATATTGGTCATGTTAGGATCTTTCTTGTATAGTTCTTTTGTGTATTTTTGACACCTCTTCTTAAATCTCTTCTACTTTTGTCTTTTATCATGCTTATTTTTTTTTTGCATGAAATGATATCTCTAAGATTCTTGAAGAGATCTCTTGTCATTCCCTTTCTCTTGTGTTGTTTCTTTGTATTGCTTACTTAAGAAAACCTTCTTATCTTTTCCTTGATATTCTCTGGAATTCTACATTCAGCTTACTGACCACTATATGATTAACATTGTTTTCTTCACAGAGTTTACTATATAGTTCAACAAATTTAGCAAACTTTTATTGGATACCTAGTGTGCTGGCACTGGGTTAGGCACTGAAGAGATAGGAAGTTTAAATAAGCCAATTATTGTTCATCCTTATTTTTTGAAGAAGACAAATGATATCATGATATTGGGGTAAAATAGTGGATGTTGGGTGATGTCTTGGCTTACTCATGACTTGGATTTAAGTGAGGCAGGATGACTGGTGATGACCTAGGATGCAGTGGATGACATTAGTGTCTTTGATGTCTAACCTAGCTCTAAGCGCTCCACCAGGCCTGCTTCAGCTGCCTTCATGGCTGTTGGAACAAATTGTTCTCATCCACCCATTTCACTGGGGGAAGTCTTCATATGCTTGGGGTCGAAATCCCTCTAACTCGATGATGAGTTTGAGGCCTGTTGGTTACCCTCAACCTAGTTTAGTCCATCTGCTGAGATGGTTTACCAGAGTGTGGCTGCTGCATATGCTATAACTTCTTGGAGCCACAGGTAAGAGCTGGATGAAGGTACATACCAAAGATGGATTGGCAGCCCTGAAAAGGGCTCAGCAAGCCCTCACACCAGAGATGCTAGTCTTCCATGAACACTCCATATACCCAGATAAGCCAATAGCTCCTATTTAAAAGGATCTTAGACTACCATATTGGGAGAAGACTTTAAATGCTTAAGTAGACCTGCAACCTGTTATTGATTTTCTGTTATTGATTTTCTCTCTCCTGGCACAGACTGCAACCACTTCATGTTTTCTTATTCTGTATGATTATTGTGCATGTACCCTCATAAATTCTCTATAGAAAATCTGCCCCACTTATTGGAGGCCATCCTCTGTTCATTGAATTGCTTCAGAGTACCAGAATAGCCCATGGTCAGGTGATGGTGGGGAATCTATCTTTTTACTACATGACTAGCCCACTTCCTTTTCTGGGCATCATGTTTGGATGGTGTCTTTTGGGCCATTTATTAATGAATGAATTAATGAAAAGCTATTTATTAAGTTCTTACTGGGTGGTGAGTTCTGAGGAGACAAATACAAAATTTTAGCAAGATGAGGCTTTATATTTTTACTATTCCTCTTTGGCCACGTGGGTTAGTGACTGAGTTTTAATTCAGAGCAACACTGCTAGGGCAAAAATTTATATTGAAATAAATATGTTATATCAAAGCATAAATATAGTTTAAAATTAATCTGTCCCTTCTACTACTGTTTCTGATGCTTAAGCAAATTTGAAAAACAAGACCCCAAAATAAAGCCATTACTATATAGCTACATAGTCTGACAAAACAAATTTCCTCTTTGGCTATGTTCTAAAGGTATGCCTCTTTATGCAGGTACTTTATCTTCATATTTTTGAACTTAATGATTCATCATTGTGTTGATCAGAGTTCTAAAGTCTTTCAAAGTTGTTTTTCTCTATAATGTAGTTATTATTGTATAAATTGTTCTGCTAGTTCTGCTCACTTCACTCTGCATCAGTTCATAGAGATCTTCCCAGTTTCCCATGAAACTCTACATTTTGTAATTTTTCATGGTCAATAATAATTTATTATATCCACATACAACAATATGTTTAACCTTTCCCCAATAGGAGTACAGCTCCATAGTTTCCAATTTTTTAATTTCGTGAAAAGAGATGATATAATTTTTTCCTTTCTCTCTTTTTTTTTGTGAATATAGATCCTTTCTTCTTTTTGATTTCTTTAGGGGTATTGGCCTAGTAGAGGTATAATTAGGCACATTTTAGTAACATTTGGGGCATTGTTCTGAGGAACTTACATTCTAATTGGAAGAGACAACATAATGGGAATTAGTGACTGGGGAGGAGTATTTTGGTTCAGAAAGTTGCAGGAATGATAAGTGAAGCTAAGTGAAGTGAATGGTAAGTGAAACAGTGAAGTGAAATCTAAGATGAAAGGTTCTTTTTGGGTGGAATCAGAAAGGAAGTACTAGTCATGAGGCATATTATGAGCAAATACTTACAAGTTGGAAAGAGTAGGGTATTTTGTGGGGTGGGGACAGAAGGCAGTCATAAAGTAGACCTACTTTGTTGACATTGTAAGTAGAGAGAGGGAAGTATCATAAGATAAGCTTAGAATGCTAGAGTTGCACCAAAGTTTTGGACTTTGAATGCCAGGCAAAAGGAGTTGGAACTTTATTCACTAAAAAAGTTGAGCAGAGGAATAATGGAACCAAATCTATGCATAATGAAAAATAGTCTGAAGCTATATGAAGGATGGATTGGAGAGCTCAGGAAGTAAGGTTTAGAAGACCTTTTAGGTGGTTGCTACAGTAGGTCAAATAAACGCTGTTAACAGCCTGTTTTAGGGTGAAAGGGAATAGAAAGGAGGGAAGAAGGTTAAAGATATTTTGAAGGTTAAATCAACAGAACTTGGTGATTGGCTAACAGATGGAGAGGGAAGTAATGAAAGTTGAACATGGGAGACTATAAACCCATGATAGAGATAGAATAGTGAAGTCAGAAGTTATCAATCAGAACGAGAGAGCAGACATTAATGTGCATGAAACAATAGTGAACAGAAACTAGCCCATTAGTTGCTAAATAGCAAGGGGCTGATTAGGTTTGTTAGAACAGTACATAGAACAGGCAATGCAATTTAAGGGAAAGAAAGAAGAGGGCATCACGAAACTTGTATTCTGGTCTTGGCTCAGCTGCTTACTAGCTGTAGGCAAATCACATTATATCACCCTTTTGAGCCTCAGTTTCCTCATCTGTAAAAGGAGAAACTTGGTCTTGTATAAATGGGAAAAGATCTAGATTTGGAGTCAGAAAACCTGAATTTGAGTGCCAGTCTTGTTAAGCAAAAAACCTGTATGACTAGGAACAAGTTACCATATCTCTTGGGTCCTCAGTTTCTTCATCTAGAAAATGAAGGGATTGGTCTAGGTAACTTCCAGAGTTATTTGGAGTTCTAAAATCCTATGATCAAAATAACTAGATGATAACAAAGACCCTTCCAAAGGTCTGAGAGTCTATGATTCTACAGAGATCAGTGAGGATGGGAAAAGTCAAGAAAGGATTCATGAAGGAGTTAGAGCTTGATCTGAGTGAATGATGAGAAGGATATGAACAGGCAGATGGTAAAGATGAAGGCATTCCAGGTGTAGACAGTAGCATCAACAAAGTCAAAGGGTAGGAATAATATGACGTGTGAGTCTAGTCTCCTAACTCCTATGTCAATGATTGTTTCAACATATTCTCTTGTCCCTTCAGAATTAGCCCTCTAGCTTTCTCCTGTTGACTTGTGAGCAAAGATTAGATATTTGGATTATTGATCCTCCTGAACCCTGAGAATTTCAGAAGTTTCAAAGGATTTAGAGCTGGAAGGGACTTTAGAGATCATCTGGTACAGAGGTGGGGAACCTTCTGTCTAGAGGGCCACACGGGGTCTTGAGGCTGTAGGTTCCCTACCCCTGAAGTTCAACTACCTTTTACAAATGGGGAAACTGAGGCCCAGAGAAACTTATAAGAGGGGAAATAGACCTACCTGCTACAGCTGAAGCAAGTCAAGAAATGATAGAATTGATGAGCAAAGTTCATTCACTCAGAAATCTGTTCTGAACCAGAGAATTATATGTTTGGGATGTTTGTGTAATAGTGTAGTCCATGACAGAGCTATAGAAAAGCACTGGAGTGAGACTGATAGATTGCACTGTTACTTTCAAAAAGAGCAGCTAGGTGGTGAAGTGGATAGAGTGTTGGATCTGGAGTCAGAAAGACCTGAGTTTAAATTCCACCTCAGATTCTTACTGTGTGACCTTAGGCAAATCACTTAACTTCTGTCTGCCTGAATTTCTGCAACTATAAAATAGGATCATTATTGTACCTGCATTGCAGGGTTTTTGTGAGCTTCACATGAGATAATATTTGTAAAAAGGACTTAGCACAGTGCCTGGCGGAGAGTAGGTACTATTTATTCCTTTTCTCTACCTCACTTTTGGAGGAAAAATGAACCAAAGAAGAAAGATTACAGCTTCTCTGGAGAAAATATGGTTCTGTAGTTCATAGAGAGATTGCATGTGAGGAAAGAGTGAGCAAGAATTTGGTGAAGCAGTGTAGTTTGGGGGCTAAAGGATATATTCCTCTTTTATACTGATCTCCTGGGTAGTCATGGGACACGTATATGTGTGTGTGTGTGTGTGTGTGTGTGTGTGTGTGCGTGTGTGTGTATGTATGTGTCCCCCAGGGGTCATCTTGTGGTCAGGTTGTTCATTGTCCTAGAACCAGGCACATTTTTATCTAGTGAGAAAAGGCTCAGATCTGAGGATCATTCTGCATTTTCTTCTGTTTCATGGGTTGTATGATAATGAGAAGATATGGTCTGGTCAAGTGATGAGGCCAAATGGTTGACTAGTAGACAACTTGAGTACTCCACTGGCATTTTTGTGACACCTGGTGAAAGTGAAGGAAGTGAAGGAAGCCACCAGCTCATTGAATGGACCCTGGATGGTGAACTTATGGGAAGATATGCATGTGAATTACTGCAAAGGGGCAGGTATTCAATATACATCACTGGAGAAAGCATCCAAGTAAATTAAATCACTGATCCATTTGAGCATTTGGACAAAGGAAAAAAATACTCAGTACCATCAAGTTCTCTTAACTACTTCCCCTCCCTGCCTCATAGAAACAAGTTCCTAGCATTTGGATGGGGTAGAGAGGAGAAGGGAACACACATTTATTAAGTGCCTACTATTTTCTAGGCACTGTCCTAAGTACTTTACAAATATTAGCTCACTTGACTGAGTCAAAGATAGGAGGACCTTGTAGTCATTTAAGAACCTGTTGAAATAGTTTAGAGAACTGGAAATTGAGCATATTACATGGTAGCAGTAAGAACAGAAAGGTAGGGATGGATAAGGGAGAGATTGCGGAAGTAAAATTAATAGGATTTGGTAATTGATTAGATGTGGGAGGTAAAAGTCAAGTAAAAAGCAAACTAAGTAAAAATAAAAAAATAAAAATCCTAAAGAACATCTTTTTAAAAATGGACATAAGTGTATTGCTCAATTCTAGAATACTAAAATACACATACCTTAAAAAAACCTGCAAGACAGTTCTTGGGCATGTGTTCCTCTGTGTCCTTGAATGGATATCTGTGCTTCTTATTTGAGAACAGGCATTGGTTGGACAAAATTTCAAAATGCTGGTCCAAATATTTCTGGTGCAAGTCAAGCTTTAATTTTTTTTTCACTTTTTAAGATTAACAATATGCAAATCAGGAAGAAATCTAAATTATGGCTATTCCCACTGATGCTGGGAAATAGGTTTTCTTTTAGTATCTCATAATCCTTGGAGATGTGACAGGACTCAGACATCTTTTTCCAAATTAGCTCATCTCTACTATAAATATGTCATGACCATATGCTAGCCGTGTTAGCAAAATCAATTTTTTCCACCATTGTACCTTATGTAATCTTGCCCAGTGTTGTGAGTATTTCTGTTTAAGAATCTCACGTAGTTCCATGAAAAATTCTCTGTGCTACATGACTTCATTGAGTGGCTTTCAAAGTTTTCAGTGATTTTATTTATCAATCAACATATTTATTAAATATAAATTGCAAGCAAGGAATCAGATCAGATATTGTGGGGGAATCAGAGGTGACTGATAGAGGAAGCATATTGTGATGGACTAGAAATCAGAAGACCTAGGTTTGAGTCTTGACTCTGTTGCTTACTACATGTCCAGCTTTAATTAAGTCTGTTAATCCCTTTGAACATCTCCAACTGGATTCTTTGTAGACTTCTCAAATTGAACATGTCCCACACTGAGCTTATTTTTCCCCTGAAAGCTTCCCCTCATTCTAACTTCCTTGTTATTGGCACTATCATCCTCCCAGTCACCCATGCTTGAAACCTAGGTGTCCTCCCTGACTCCTCAGTCTCTTTTAGCTCATTCCCTGACACATAGTAGGACCTTGATAAATATTTGACTGACTGAGTAACTCTGAAGTTCTTTATTTCCTCATCTGTAAAATGAGTCCAGCTGATTTCATTGGCACTTCTGCTGGGGTATTTAAAGGAACCACACAGTGGGAAGCCCATGGGTTTGCCTGGGCTTAGATAGTAATAAAAATAAACACCAATATTTATACCTCACTTTAAAGTTTGCCAAGTGCTTTACATATATTATCTCATTTGATCCTCACAAAATTCTTGTGAGGCAGGTACTATCTGGTTTTTGTAGGTGGGGAAATTCGAAGCCAAGAGAGGTTAAATGACTTATCCAGTTATAGTGTTTGTAAGTGTCTGAGTCAGGATCTGAACTTAGGTGTTCCTGACTCCAAATCTAGTGCCTGTGAGTAGGATGCTGAATGGAGTTAGTGGTGAAAGTGAATGTAGGGAGTAAAGGCAAGGGACAACCTGTGACTTATAGAATGTTGGAGCTTTGAGTTTCTATCCTTCTATACCACCTGAGTGAGTGACTCTGAAATTCTGTTTCCTCATCTGTAAAAGGAGTCCAGCTGACTTCATTGGCTATTGCGGTGAAAGGCCTCATTCATAGGTATCTATGCCAGTTGTAATAGCTTTGTTGCTCTAGGCTTCCCCTACCCTTCACCTGACCACTTTCACACATACCCCCTTGCCTTCCCTCCCCACAAACTGTACAACAAAATGAAAGAAAAAAGGAAGAGATCTGTAGTTAGATCTAGACTCATGCTGCCAACCTGAAAAGTACTAGCTAAGCTAATTTCAGATTTCCATCCTTAGAGATGGAGACCTGACTGGGAAACCCATAACAGTGTTCTTAAGAATGGTTCAGTTTGGGGTATCTCAAATGGTAATGCACTGATACCACTTAGAAACAAGGCACCCATATTCCAGATGAGACCCTTCCTCATGTCTCAGGATATGATGTGTCTCCTATTTTCCTCCTAATCTGTCTCAAATTCAGAAATTTGAGTTGGGGCTATCAGAAGGGAAGGGCATACCAAAAGGCTCTGAGGTACTTTAGTTATTCCATTGAGGAAATAGTTTTACCTTGATAGGTAAAACTGAATGGAAGGAGAAAACTGATTCAGAATTTGTTTTTTTTTTAGAATATAAGCTCTATTTTTTTTGTCTCTGTAGCCCCAGAATCTAACCTAATGCCTAGCATATAGTAAGCACTTAATAAATGCTTATTGATTAATTGATTCAAGGTTGGCTGTATGAATATGAAGAGCAGGCAGTCACCTTACCTGGTATAATTGAGGGTTACCAAGAAGGTCTTTGGTTCCCAAAGGATTTCTACCCTCACCTACCTTCATCAGCAATTAAAATTCTACTGTTTGACATAAAATAGCATTTCATCATTTAAAAAAAATGCAGACTCCCCTGAACTGGGTGATGATACATTAACCTGTTATCATTTATTTATCTATATTTAGTATGAATTCATTGACTCTATTGCATTTCCCAAGTGACAACTAAATTAAATGAAGCAAAGAAACAAATGGGAAGATTATTGCCATAGTTCAAAGGTAGAGAAACCAAGATGACCAGAGAGAGGTGACGATCTCTGTCCCACCTCCCCCAGTTAAAAAAAGATCATCGGTGAGATGCATGATTGGAAAAGTGGTGCTTTTTGTGGTGGAAGGAAACAATACTTTTGAAGGAAAGGAGAGATCTGACTAGGATGCTTTCATGGGCAGCAAGGGCACCAAAATGCCCAGTAATGGCATGGTGAAAGAGGGAATGGAAAGAGCAGACACTACTGTGCTGAAGACAAATTTTACTTATGACTACTCTTGATTTTATTCACAGTGTTCTCAAGTTATATAAGATATTTGGGTATACAGTTGATAGAAAGCTGAACTGAGAGTCAAGAATATGTGAATTAAAATCCTACCACTGGTATTTACTAGCTATGTGACTGTGGGCAAGTCACATAAGCTTTCTGTTATTCATTTTTTCTCGTCTGCAAAATGAGATGGTTGAATTTGATGACCTTTAAGTTTCCTTCCTGCTCTGAATCTAATCCTATGATCTTTTTCTGTGAAGATTTTAGTGCCTTCCAAATGTCCTAGAACTGCTAGCCATAATTCAAGGAATCCATGATTAGGCAGACTCATCTTGGATCTTTCCTAAGAGAGCTGAGTTCCTAAAGTTCCATATTATAAGGTTCTAGTATGGCATGTGCCCTCAGCATAATGCTGTAACAAGGTTACAGTGAACTCTCATTTGTTCATATGACACGTAGCCAATTTGAATGGGGAGATTATTATTATGATGTGCAGGTAGAGAATCCAAGATGCCCAGAGAGATGATGCTTTCCAAATACCGTTCTTCCTACCCTCTTTAAAAACAGCATAAGGGATATTATCAGATACGTGATTAGAAAAATGAGGTAGGCTGGTGAGAGTGAAGTATAACCCATATGATTCATCAGTTTTGACACAATGTCAGGAGACCTAGAAAAATTGCTCTAGCATGTTAAATGGAGGCCCTGTGAAGAATTTTTCTGAGGACATGGAATAAAAAGATATGGGTGGGTTGCAGTCTACATTGTTTGAAGGAGTACCCACATTGATGAGATCACAGAGCTGTCAAAGTAAGTTTCTTGTAGGCTTGTCTGAACTCTGGCAGTACCAGTAGCCATAACTGGTGGTCAGGTGGAGCAGGGACACAACTGGGCTCCAAATACTGCCATTGGCTAGGATGATCCATATGGAGAAGTTGGGAGTATTGAGGTGAAGTGGTGGGGCAGATGAGTCAAGAGGACAATCAAAGAACAAATCACTCGGCTGAGCACTGAGGATACAAAGACAAAACTGAAGAAATCTCTGTCTTTGAGGAACTTACATGCTATGGGAGGGATATATGTACACAGATCAAAAAGTTCATAGAAGACACACATAAATACAAAGTAATTTCAATAAGGAAAGGACACTAACAACTGAGGGGTTGAGGAAGAAGACCATTCTATATATATATGCAAAGCAGGAAGGCAAGGTATGGACTATTATGTATGGGGAATAGTGAGTAGGGCAGTTTGAATGGAATGAAGATTGCATGAACAGGAATCTCATGAAATAAGGCTAGATAGATAGATGGAAGCCATATTGTGAAAGTCTATAAACGCCAGGATGAAAATGTTTTATTTTATCTTAGAGGCAACCTTCAGGAACTAAAGGTTTTAGAGTGTAGCGTGACATAGTCAGATCAGTGTTTTAGGAACGGGGTATTGACAAGAGAGGGGAGGGACTGGAAACATGGAGAACAATTAGACAAAAGAAAACAAACTATTTGTAGGAAGAACTGAACCTGAGGCAAAAAATACTTGGGGAAATTAACAGTGAATATGGGAGAAAGATTCAGCAGAACCTTCACTAGCTGAAAGAATTCTTATTCGCAATTTTTTCCCACAAGCCATTTATTTAAAAATTTTCCACAGCCTATGTATGCATAACCAGAGTGTCCCAATGAGTCCCTTAGCAACAACTAGTATCAAGGAAAGAAGAACTGTGTTTTTCTGAGTTCTGGTGTCATTTTATCTGTTGCCTAATTGATAACAGACCAGCAATTGGCTTCCCATGACATTTATTTATTATAAAACTTCCCAAATTTACCTTTATCAAAGATCAATAGAATGAATATCTGTGACTTTAATCTGTTTGAGACCTTTGAGAAAAATCACATAAATAGGCCACTCACTGCAACACTGAGAATTTGGTTATTCATTCCTATTTATATTCAGGTGATGTCCCAGGAATTGTTCTTTGCAACGTATTTTTCAAGACATGCCAATTATGCTTCTTGGCTGAGTATAAAAATCTCCTATTTCTAGCATCTTCCAAAGCTAATTTATGGAAAAGAGACAGTCCCTCCCGATCCATTCTCCTTCTGAAAGTCAGTTCCTTTTAATTCAATTAAAGTAGTTGTATTTTAGTTGTAAATTCTTTCAAACAAAGCTATGGCTTTTTTAAATGGCATTGCAAGAAATTCTGGATTGAACTGGATTGTACTTTAAAACACATTTATGTTGTCACAGAATCCCTTGCATTTGTAATTAATGTTGAAAGTCAGACACACTCCTCTAACTCATCTGGAATACTGATTCATGGTTTTAGAGAAAGTCTAGGCTACAGAGTCTTAATTTTTCATTTTCAGCTACTCTGAGAACTTCTTTTCATAAGGTATTGATTCAGTCCATTGGAATTCAAATGGAAACATAAGTTCCAGTCTGCTTTTGCACAAGTCTTCAAACTGACCCCTTCTGCAAAAACCACTGGTCAAAACCCATCAACATGCAGGTCATAATTCAGAGATAGGCATTCTTTGTTTCTTTTTATATAGTTTTTTTTTTTGTAATGAACAAACTTTTTGTTTTCAAGCTTTTTTCTGTATTTGATTTGGTTATTGTAATAAGACGTAGCATAATAGATGCAAAACTAACCAAAGACAAAATTGTCAAGCAGGCAAACGTGTTTTCTTTTAAATAATTGATTAATTTAATATTTGGTTTTCAACATTCACTTTTATAAGATTTTGAATTCTAAGTTCCCCCATCCCCTCTCCCCAAAATGGCATCTAATCTGATATAGGCTATACAATCATATTAAACATATTTCCACATTAGTAATATTATGAAAGAAGAATCCAAACAGAAGGGAAAAACTATGAGAAAGAAAAAACCAAAAAAAGAGAAAATAATATGCTCTGATCTGCATTCAGATTCCATTGTTCTTTCTCTAGATGTGGATAGCATTTCCCATCATGAGTCTTTTGGAATCTTCTTAGATCATTGCATTGCTGAGATGAGCTAAGTCTATCAAAGTTGGTCATTACACAATGTTGCTGTTACTGTGTACAATGTTCTCCTGGTTCTGCTCACTTTACTCAGCATCAGTTCATGTAAGTATTCCCAGGTTTTTCTGAAATCCAGCTGCTCATCATTTCTTATAAAACAATAATATTCCATTACATTCATATACCACAACTTGTTCAGCCATTGCCCAATTGATGGGCATCCCCTCAATTTCCAATTCTCGGCCACCACAAAAAAGAGCTGCTATACATGTTTTTGTACATGTGAGTCCTTTTCCCTTTTCTCTGATCTCTTTGGGATACAAACCTAGTAGTGGTCTGGTAGCTAGTAGCTAGATCAAAGGGTATGCACAGTTTTATAGCCCTTTGGGCATAGTTCCAAATTACTCTCCAGAATGGTTAGATCAATTCCCAACTCCACCAACAATGCATTAGTGTCCAATTTCCCCACATCTTCTCCATTTATCACTTTCCTATTTTGTCATGTTGGCCAGTCTGATAGGTGTGATGTGGTACTTCAGAGTAAACATTGTGTTTTTTAATGTCCTCTCTTCCTTTTCTGGAATCATTCTTTCACAGCTATCGCTCTCTTCCTAATTTCAACACTGTTTCCAGGATCCAATGCTATCTCCTCCATCCTGACTCCTTAACTAAACTTCCCCTTCCTTGCCCTTTTCTCTCCCCATTCCTTAAATAAAATGGAGTTGTTCATTAGACCTGACATATAAGAACCTGTTGAAAGAATCAGTTAAATTCATACATGCTTATGTGTTTAGGTCCAGATGTGATTTCATTTGTATTGGTACTTTCAAGGTAGAATGACACATACATGTACAAGTATATATCAAACATTTTGTGAGGCTGCCGAATTGTCATTTCATCTTCATCTCAGCCCTACACTGTTCAAATCATTCTTTCCCGACTTATGTCTTCTGGCTTGCCAGGGAATAGCTAAACTGATTCTCTTTCTGGTAGCCATCTTTGAGAAGGATATAGTTGCAGAAGACTCCTTATGTTTTGTAGCTGGCAGGAATTGAGAGACCTAGGAGGTCGTGATCTTTTAAACTAATAAGGTAACGGCCAAGCCTAGAGACATTTATCTCAGGATTGCCATTTTGTCATCTGAACTCAGGGAAATAAATAGCAGAAAAAGCTACCAAAGGCCTGAGGCTCATCTCAGGCTTTCCTAGCCAGCACATATATTCAGAAACATCATTACTGCTGGGCAGAGGGAGAGGGAGAAGAAGAAATCCTCTTCCTTGCCCTCTCCACCATGGGGGAGGGAAAAGAGAGAGAGAGAGAGAGAGAGAGAGACAGAGAGACAGAGAGAGACAGAGAGAGAGACAGAGACAGAGAAAAAGAGAGAGACAGAGACAGAAACGGAGAGAGACAGAGACAGAGAGACAGAGAAAAAGAGAGAGACAGAGACAGAGACAGAGAAAAAGAGAGAGTCATTCTAGAGAAATGGAGAGAGAACACCAGAGGGAGGAATCTCTTCTTTTAAGGTCTACTTAGTTATAGATTAGTTGCTGATTTGCATGAGTTGAATGAAGCTTCTGATCAATCTTTTGAACACTTATTAAGCACTTACTATGTATCAAGAAATGTGCTAAGTATTGTGGATATAAAGACTAAGCAAAAACAGCCTCTGTCCTCAAGGAGCTTACATTATAAAGGAGGATATAATATATAAATAAGAGTCTTTTTCCTAATAGGAAGCAACTTCTTGGAGGGAAGAGATCATTTCATTTTTGTCTTTGTATTCCCAGCACCTAGCATTATCCGGAACATAGTTGGTGCTCAATAATATTTGTTGAATGAATTGATTGCATGGATGGTAATGACATACTTCACTTACTTTTTCTTCTGTATTAATGAGAGGGGCACATGGTGTCGTTGATGAAGTGTTGTGCTTGGATCAGGAAGACCTGAGTTAAACTCTTGCTCTGACACTTACTTGTTGTGTAGCACTGAGCAAATCATTTAAATTCCAAGTGCCTTGTGCAACTCCCTAGGATTTATTTCCCAAGTCCAATCTGTGTTGTTAGAAAGAATTCCTGCACAGGGACTTCCCCAAGGAATTTGTTTATGTGAATGAGAAATAAAACTGGTAAATGATGGAAATCTTAATCCTCTAGTTTGTCATGATATCCTTTGGTGTGTGTACGTGCAGGGCAAGGGCTATTAAACACACACACACACACACACACACACACACACCAGTGTACTTGATTTATTTTTCAAAATGGCACTGTATAATGCCCCATTTCTTTTGCTTCATCCTTTCTTCCTTCTCTGTCATTTAGAAAGTCATGCCATCCTGAGACTAGAGTCCCTGAGATCTCAGTCAATCAGCAGGCAGCTCAAGAGATTTCAAGATGCTGCTGCTGGTGGTTTCTGAGACTCATCAGGGAGACACATTGTCTCCTATTTGATTTGCAGTTCCGGATTAATGGGCCTGAAAATTGCATTAGCTTAGTAGCTGCTCAGCATCCATGTTGAAATAAAAACAAATCACAACAGGATTAACTAACTTGTGGCTAGCTTTTGCTATGCTGTTGCTGCTGCTGCAATGGCCATGACAGGTCATAACTCAACATTTCAGGCATTAAAATGAATCTGAAACAATAACATAACATGGAAATAAATCAAAGCCAGGTTTACATCTCAAAAAGGAAAAACAAATACTCAATTGTCACAATTTCATGGCCTGAGTAGCCACCAATCCAAAGGAATGAAAGTGAAGATTCCAAATGAGCAGAAAACCCAAATGAGTTTTCCCGCTGTGATGCTACAACCTCTTACTTTTTTCTGCCTCTAGACCTGATATTCATGATATTTTTTCTTCCTTAAAGTAACAGGATTGATTAAAGAACAAAACAGGTTAATTAGAAATGTGGATAAAGCTTACTCAAGCTAACAGTATTTTCAGCTTGAAAATGAGTTGATTCCTTTCTTTGAACTTGTTGAAATGTCTAGAAGTGAACTTTCTTCCCATGCTCTCCATGAAGCAATATTAGGAATCTAAACATGTAGGTTAATTTCTGCTAGAGAGGGGCAGAGATGACAATCTAACCACAGGGGTAGCCATACTGGGAGAAGGATTGACTTTTGTATCCAAGACTTTGAATCTTTTTGAGTACTAGAGAGAAAGATGCTCCTGGGAGAGGGAGTTATATAGGATCATAGATCAAGAACTGAAAGAGCCATCTGGTCCAATGGTATCATTTTACACATGAGGAAACTGAGGCCAAGGAAGGTAAAGTGAATTGACCAAAGTTACAAGGCTATAAACCTCAGTTGCAAGATCTCAGTTCAACCCTTCTGTACTAGGGGATAATTTCAAAACAGGAACTGGGTAAAGAAGCCAGTCATCCCATGTTAGCATCCTGGGCCAAAGCTCTGTGTTTTCCATGCTACTTGCTACTCTGTTCTCTGACTTCAGAGATTGTTTTCAGCTAAATCATGATGATGGTTATTATGATTTTATTATCTGTTTGCTTTGGAATGAGTATACTTCAGTCAATGGGTTGAATCCTCCAAATCAATCTCTACTACCCTTTACCCTGAGTCTGCAATATACTTTTTATGGCTGCTTCATAGAATAAAAGGTCAGTGGACTGAAGGGAACTAGGGAAAGGGTAGAAAGGAGTTACTCTCAGTGATTTCCAAGACATCCTCAAAACATTGTTAAATACCATGAAAGGAAGTGAGCAGTTTGCTCCAAAACATGCAAAATATTTTGAAATCTTACTTTTAAGGTTCCCTAAACTCTCTGTCCCCAGAAATCTTATTTGCCAGAAATGATTTGGCCTCATCAAAATTTGCCCAGATCCTACTTGGGAGCAATTGGAGTTGATGCAGCTTCTGGTAGAGTCTTAGTTTTTGAGAGTAGCTCACACCGTGGAAATATTTGGCTCACATATTGATCAGAGTACACAGGGCTGCTGGAGGATTCCCAGAGGGTCTCTTCTCCCTTTATTTCAGTGCCCAATCAGCAAATACAAACATGAACTGTCATAATTTATTGCTAGTATAGCAAGTGGTGTCATTTGTGGCTCTCAGGGAGGCAAGAATCTCTAGTATCTCTTTCTCCAAGAGATACTCCAATTCCTGCCAATAAGGGATTTCAAATCATCCCTAGCCAGCACATATATCAGGGTTAGAACCAGAGGTTGGCCACCATTCTGCTTTTCTCAGAGAGAAGGGGATAGCAGGCTAGAATTATATCTATCTGTTTCCTTAAATATTATTATTCTAGGGGACATAATTTTTAGGCTCAAGCTAAATTACTGATCACTGTTCCATAATGGGGACAGGAGGATTGAAACTTTATATCCAAGGAATGACTCCCTTCCCACCAAATAGCAATTCCACAACACACACACACATAGCAATTCACAAAGAAACACAATTATCCAACTCAGTAGCAAGACAGAAATCAGAGAAAATATGTATGTATATATGTATGCATGTATGATGCTTCCACTTTGTTTTAGATAGGTATTACCTATCATTTTAAAAAAGGCACCATTTATTCCTATGCTTTCTGGTGTTTCTAATAGGAGTGGGTGTTGTATTTTGTCAAAGGCTTTTTTCTTCATCTATTGATAAAAATCATATGATTTTTGTTGTTTTTATTATTGATATGGTCAGTTATACTGATAGTTTTCCTAATGTTGAATCAGCCCTGAATTCCTGACATAAATTCCTCCTGGTCATAGTGTATGATCTTTGTGATATATTGCTGTAATCTCCTTGCTAGGTTTTTTTATTTTATTTTTTTAAACATTTTTGTATCAATATTCATTAGCAAAATTGGTCTATAGTTTTCTTTATCTGTTTTTACTCTTTCTGGTTTGTGTGTCAAAATCATATTTGTGTCATAAGAGGAATTTGGTAGGATTGCTTTACCTATTTTTCAAATAGTTTATATTGTACTGGGATTAATTGTTTCTTCAATGTTTGGTAGAATTTGCTTATAAATCCATCTGGTGCTAGGTATTTTTTCTCAGGGACATTTGTGGCTTGTTTCATTTCTTTTTGCTAAGACAGACTTATTTAAATATTCTTTTCCTCTTCTGCTAATCTGGGCAGTTTGTATTTTTAAATATATTCATCCATTTCACTTATATTCTCCATTTTCCTGGTTATAATTGGGCAAAAGAACTCCTAATAATTGCCTTCATTTCATCTTCATTGGTATATTCCCTCTTTCCATTTTTGATACTTGTAAAATGGTTCTTTTTAAAATCAATGGTTTATTTTATTTGTCGCCCCCCATAAAATCAACTTTTAGTTTTATTTATTTATTTCTCTTACTTTTAATTTTATTAATCTCTCCTTTGATCTTCAAGATTTCTATTTTGGTGTTTAATTGGGGATTTTTGTTCTTTTTCTGTTTTTTTTTTAGTGTTTAGCTGCTCTTTCTCTCTTTCATTAATGTGCACATGTAGAAATATAAAATTTCCCCTTAGTACTTCTTTGGTTGAATCCCACAGATTTTAGAATGTTGTCTCATTGTTGTCATTCTCTTTAATGAATTTTTAAAAAAATTATTCCTTGACCCATTCATTCTTTAAAATTAGATTCAATTAATTTTTAATCCACATTTTCACATCCCTTTATTAAATGTGATGTTTATTGCATTGTGGTTTGATAAAGATGCATTTAATATTTATGCTTTTCTGTGTTTGGTTGTGAGGTTCTTGTGCCCTAATATATGGTCAATTTTTGTGAAGGTGCCATGTACAGCTGAGATAAGGGTATTTGTTGTATAGTCATTTCAGTCATGTCTGACTCTCTGTGACTATTTGGGGTTTTCTTGTCAAAGACATTGGAGTGATTTGCCATTTCCTTCTCCAGTTCATTTTACAGATGAGGAACTGAGTCATACAGGGTTAAGTGAGTTGCCCAGGGTTACACAGCTAGTAAGTGTCTGATGCCACATTTGAAATCAGGAAGCTGAGTCTCCCTGACTCCAGGCCTAGCACTGTATCCACTGTGCCACCTAGCTACCTAAGATAAAGGTATACTCCTTTCTTTTCCCATTCTGTTTTCTCCAGAGGTCTGTCATAACTAACTTTTCTGAGATTCTATTAATCCCCTTGACTTCTTTCTTATTTATTTTATGGTTAAATTTATCTAGCTCTGAGGGAGGAAAGTTGAGGTCCTCTGCTAATATAGTTTTACTGTCTATTTCCTCTTGGAACTCATTTAACTTTTCCTTTAAGAATTTGTGTGCTATTCCATTTGGTGCATATATATTAAGTATTGATATTACTTCATTGTCTACGTTGCCTTTTAGCAAGATGTAGGTTCCCTGCTTATCCCTTTTAATTAGGTCTATTTCTGCTTTTGCTTTGTCTGAGATAATGACCTTTTATCTACCCTCCCTTTTATCACCCCCTCTCCTTTCCCATTTCCCGTTCCCCTCCTACTTATATTTTCCTCCTTTTTTTGAATCAGTTTAGATGTGAGTGAGGTTCAAATGTTGACCCTTGG
Organism: Vombatus ursinus; assembly: GCF_900497805.2. NCBI lineage: Eukaryota > Metazoa > Chordata > Mammalia > Diprotodontia > Vombatidae > Vombatus > Vombatus ursinus. The sequence goes on from NW_020954596.1 coordinate 51,729,954, forward strand.
CATTATTTTCCCCACCACTGTAAAAGCTTTTTCTCACATACCTTGTTTATGTGAGATAATTTTTCCTATTCTTCCTCTCCCTTCCCTTTTCTCCTATTGCATCCCTCTTTCTTGCCTATTCATTTTTAAAAATAATCAACATAATTGATGCACTCTCACATCTTTCTTTGTAGAATCCCAACTGCCCTAATAATGACAAAGTTCTTAGAAGTTACATGCATCATCATTTCATACAGAAATTATTGAATCCCTTATGATTTCTATTTCTTGTTTACCTTTTTATGCTTCTTTTGAGTCTTGTATATGAAAGTCAAATTTTCTATTCAGCTCTGGTCTTTTCATCAGTAAGCTTGAAAGTCCTCTGTTTTATTAAATATACATTGTTTCCCCTCGAAGGATTACACTCAGTTTTGTTGGGTAGGTTATTCTTGGTTGTAAATCCAGGTTTTTTTTTTTTTTGCCTTCCAGAATATCATATTTCAAGCCCTCTGCTTCAATGTGGTAGTTGCTAAATATTGTTTAATCTTGACAGTTCCACAGTTTTTGCATGGTTTCTTTCTGGCTGCTTGAAATGTTTTCTCTTTGACCTGGAAGTTGTGGAATTTGGTTATAATATTCATGGGAGTTTTCATTTTGGGATCTCTTTCGGGTGGTTATCAGTGGGTTCTTTCAATTTCCACTTCACCCTCTTGTTTGTGGATATTGGGACAGTTTTCCTTGAAAACTTCTTGAAATATGGTATCTTGGCTCTTTCTTTGATCATGGCTTTCAGGTAGTCTGATAAATCTTAAACTTTCCTCAATCTATTTTCCAGATCAGTTTCTTTCTGATGATATATTTCATGTTTTCTTCTATTTTTTCATTCTTTTTGACTTTGTTTGATTGTTTCTTGATATCTCATGGAGTCCTTAGCTTCCACTTGCTAATTCTAATTTTTAATGAATTATTTTCTTCAGTGAATTTTTGTACCTCTTTTTTCATTTGGTCAATTCTGTTTTTTAAAGTTTTTATTTTCATTAGTAGTACTCCTTTTACCAAGTTTTTAACTGCCTTTTCATAAATTGTCTTTCTTTTCTGTCATATCTTTACCTAATATTTCTTCTACCATTCATTTAATTTTGAAAATAATTTTTTAACTCTTCCAATAGGTCTTGTTGGGTTTGTGTCCAATTCACATTTTTCTATTGTCTTTTTCTGAGTTTATGTCTTGATCTACCTTCCAGTGGTACAGCAAATTGTATAGAATTTAGGCCTGAAATCAAATATGTATGTGGAAGTCTCTCTATTTCCTTAGCATATTCTTGCAAGGAATAATACTGTGCTGTGAGCAAAATATATTTGAGAGAGTCTAGCTTAGATGGTTTCTAAAAACTTAAAATGAAAGTCCACAGACTTTCAAAACATAATGGCTTTCCTTGTAGCTACTGATTAGCATGTCAAAAAGTTAATTATTAGTGCAAATTTGGGATCTGCCTAAGTTCTGAGTCCCCTAATACCATATAATCTCAAAGTGTTTAAATGTTTTAATATTCACTTTCAGAGGTACTTGAGTATCATCTTCTTGGAACTATAATTTTGTTCAAACACTAGATATTATTTTGCTATTTTGAATTTTAACTTTTAAATTCACATGGTAATTAGTGAATTTGTAAGACATTTCACCAGTCTTATTGGTGCATAGTACAGATGGTCATTTTGGAGCTAAGTTAGTAAATTTTTTAACAAACTGGATTTTAAAAAATATCTCTATTTATACCACTGTGTAAATGTATGAAGAATTAGAAATAACATTAAGGAGTAAAAATAATTTGTGATTGTACTTTTAAAAATAAATTCCTGAATAGTATAAATGGGATAGATAATTGTTGGTCTTGGTTTGTTTCCCCAGTTTTTCCTTTTATTTCATCTAGGTAGAAGATTTTTAATCCTAGTTTTTCCTAGAAGAGACATAAATTGATGTTGACATTGAATCAGGTGGCATCCTCAGCTAAACACCAGGTCTCAGTTATCTCACTAGCCACTTTCTTTAGAAGGCAGATGGGAGAGTCATAATGTGTGCATTTTGGGGATAGTTATTAATTAAGGGCATTTGCATGTGAGTGTGTTTTGTTAAAACAAACTGCCTGATGAGATTATGATATCTTTGTAATGGGTTTTATATGTCCTATTGCCTGACTGGTATATTCAAATAGGACATATACCTTTACAGAATTGTGAAGTCAGCTATTCTAGCCTGATCTACAGAGTAGGGTCATGTGATCAGGCAGACTTGGGACGAAGAGTAGGCAGTAGGAGGGGTACCTTTGAATTGCTTCAAAAAAACTGACTGAGAATCATAAGAAGATAGTTAGCAGACAAAGTACTTTTTGTTAATCTAGAAGCTGAGGAGCAATGCAAGATTGGTTTGGTGGGCAATCAAGACAAGCCACCATTAACCAAAGGAAAGAGAAAAAACAGGTTCATTATGGAATCATCAGAGGTAACAAGCCAATGGGAGCTGAGATTGGCAAGGCAGTTTATGGGATCTGTTGCTGAGAGCACACTCCAGCTGCCTTACTGACACCAGGAAAACTGCCTTCTTTTAATAATAATGGCTAACATGTATATAGTGTTTACTCTGTGCCAGGCACAGTACAATGATTCTCATTTGATCCTTATAATAACCCTGGGAGGTAGATGCTATTATTACCCCCATTTTGCGGAGGAGGAAACTGAGGGAAACAGAGCTTGAGTGACTTGTTCATGGTCCCACAGCTAATAAGTTTCTGAGACCAAATTTGAACTCAAGTCTTCTGACTCCAGGCCTGGCACCCCATTCACTGTGTCACCTAGCTGCCTAATGTTGAAGGAAGTGTATTGGTTTACTTTTCTCTTTATTATCCCTTTAAAAAAGTATAGAAATGAGATTCTAATACTCATAAATTTGTTCCTAGCACTTCTTAGTTCTTTTTGCTTTTGTCATTTCTGCTTTCCCTTGCATTTTCTAATAATTGACATCTAAAGTTTGTCACCCCCCCACCCTAAGCCACAAACAAAACAAAACTATTATCTCATTTGACCCTTATAGCATGACTGTGACAAAGGTAGTACAGGTATTATTATTCCCATTTCACAAATGAGAAAACTGAGGGTGACAGAATTTAAGAGACCTATCCATGTCCATACAACTATTAAGTGCCGGGGAGAGAATTTGAGCTCAGGTCTTTAACTAAATTGAGTACTAGTGTTCTTTCTATTATACCTTGTTCTCTCTCTTCTAGAGAAGGACCCAATATTCTCAAGTTATCTTTACTTTTTTCTTAATGAAGAAAATTTCCAATTAAAAGGAATTTAAATTAATATATAATTGATTTACTATTGTCCATACCTGTGTATTTGCTCTTCAAAAAGAACCAGGGAAAGAGGATAATACTTAATATAAAGAAATAAATAGCTCACAGTATAATTATAGACATAACAATAAGCCATTAAAAAGATTGGGGGGAGGGGCGGGTAGGAAAACTTCCTGGTACCTTTCAAATCTGCTCATAATGGTCCTGAAGTGGGAAGAATGGAGGCATTTCCATAGGTGACTCTGATTGCAATCTCTGTCCTCAGTTACAGGAGGAGTGGACAGCTAAATATAATGTAGGTGAGTCATCCAAATCTCTTTGGCCCAATTAAAGTGGGAAGGAAACTGGAACAACAGAAAGTACTTAGAAGCAAGTCCAGTGGTAGGAAGAGTTCAACATACCAGAGTCACAATGCAAATGTAAAATGGTACTGATGTAATCTAATCCAATCCTGGTCAGAAAACTGAGGAAGTCACTACATAAGGAAGAAAGACACTTCCTAGTATTCTCTGCTCAGCATGGTAGGGATCCAGTATAATGGGTTACTTTAGGGGGAGGCTTTTGCCAATTATGGACACATGTCGGGGGAGGGGAGTTGTTCTTTATGTCTAATCCTCAGGCAGATAGCTCTTTTAGTCTACTTATCACAGAGGCTGGGGGACAATTCAGAGATGCAGATCAGAGTCTCTTTTAGCAGAAAGGAGGTAGGAAAAAAGAAACACGAGATGTTTTAGGGATGTTGGTGAGGGCTATAGTTGGCTATCCTGTAGAATAGTGAAACTGATAAACTGGAGGGATATCAAAAAGTGATTGTCTTATTTCATGATGTCTAGGTGGACTAGACCCACTAGACCCAATTCAAAAATCAGTCTCTAAAGGGCGATACTTGCTGTCTTAGGTCTTTCAGGTCTCTGAAACCTGTTTAAGAATGACTTGTAATTTGAGTAGAAGATTAAAATTAAAAATAAATTATCTCATCAAGTGCTAAAGAAAATTAACATTTCCATGTACCAAGCAGAACAGAAAAGCAAGATAAGATTGTACACAAAACTGCAAATCTCCACCACTCCAGCTTCCTTTTCCTTTTAAGTATATAATAAACTTCTAATGTAACTTTCCAAGTTGTCTGCTTGTCTATTTTTCTTCTATTTCCTTCTGTTCTCTATTATGCATTTTAAAAGTGCTTCAATTACTACTCTTTCTTTTCTTTTTGCAACATTTTTGATATTCTCCTTACCCCTTACCTCATCTGAGAAAGAAAATCCAATAAAACTTTTGTAACAAATATGCATAGTGAAGCAAGAGAAATTCCTCCATTCATCATATCTGAAAATGTATGTCTCATTTTATCCTTGTCTATTACTTCTCTGTTAGGCGGTCAGTAGCATGCTTCATCATAGGTACTTTGGAATCATGGGTACTCATTGAGTTGATCAGAGTTCTTAAGTCTTTCAAAGTTGTTTTGCAATGTTGTTATTGTTTAAATTATTCTCATTCTGTTCACTTTATATCACATAAGTTTTCCCAGGTTCTTCTTTGTTGTCATTCCTTATAGTATAAAATATCCCATTGCATTCACATACTACAATGAAATGGATTCAAATTTGCCAAGTTAATAGTTATTAACTGCTGGGATAGCTGTGAACAATGTGGATATCAGGATGTAGAGTAAATAGTGAGCACCTTGCCAGAATGTTGCCTGAGCAGAGAATAGTGATATAGGCTTGTAAATGTATTCATGTGTTGAAACTCCCATGCCTGAGTCATGAAATCCAATTGGGGTAGGATGATATTGGATTCTTCAGGGCACAGTAGCTATTTTGGGTGGAGTCACATTCCCAGATTTTCCTGAGGGTGAATTAATCCACTAATTTTATGAAATGGGAACCTAAATTATTTCAAAATTAAAAAGGGGGCAGAAGAGTAATATTTGGTGATGATTCAGGTATTGAACAGACTTTTGGGAAAAGCCCCAGCTTGTAGTGGTTTCTGAACATACTAACATCAGGAGTCTGAATTTCTATACCACGTCAATTGAACAGCCTTCATCTCTAAAGTCTTTTCCCTATTTTATTATTTTTTTACAGGGGTGATTTTGTGGTAGGATAGTGGTTGCATGAAGCTGATACCACAATGGGGGAAGTATATCCCCTTTCACAGTATTGGGGCTTTTTTGACAAAGATTACTGGAATGGTTTGCCATTTCCTTCTTCAGCTCATATTACAGATGAGGAAATTGAAACAAACAGAGTTAAGTGACTAGAACAGGGTCACATAGCTAGTAAGTGTCTGAGGCTGGATTTGAACTTGGATTTTCCTGACTCCAGGCCTGGTGTTCCATCCACTGTGCCACCTTGCTGCCCTTCATCTGTAAAGTCTTTTTCCTTTATTATTATTATTTTATCTACAGGGGTGATTTTGTGGGAGGACAATAGTTGCATGAAGTTAAGGTCAGAATGGAGGAGTCTTTCCCCTCTCACAGTATTGGAGATATCATCATGTGAAGGGTTAGTGGGGGTGATGAGCATCAAGATGAGTGCCAAGGAAAGAAATTATTTGGAAGGTACAGAGACCTGGTGAGACTCAGGAATACTGATAGAATGTATTTTGTTGCTCTTTTTCTACAAGAGGCTGGTAATATTAAAATTTTTCTGATTAAAATTTCTTTTGTAAAGAGCTTAGTATATGTATCTAATAGATAAGGACAGTTCAAGTTGGGTAAGGCTCTACATGGACATATAGCAGAGACATAAAATGACCCATAGTATAAACTTTTCCCTTCCTCTCTTAAGATAGCACTATGAACCATTTTATGTCAGTGCTATTTGCCTGTGTATATGCTTACCCAGACTGAACTGTACTTATCTATTAGATACATACACAGTCCTTCATCCAGTG
>NW_020954596.1:51736193-51898589 GCF_900497805.2 Vombatus ursinus
GTGAACCATCAATGTGTCATAATATTGTGAGAGTCAGATACAGCCAGCCGGAGAACTCACTTCCTATTATATTGAACCCTAGCTAGAGATTTTTCACTGGAAGAACCAAAATGGATACATGGTGCTTTGTACTTTGGAGTATTCAATTAAAGTTTGTTGAGTTGAATCTACGTCACTAATTCCTTTTGACAGCATTACCACAGTTCACTCATAGGCACTAGACTGAGGAGCAGTAGATCAAACAAAGGTATCAAGCTATACCCCAATTAGTTCAAACAATGAATCCATGAAGTGGTCAAATTATTTGAATTTGCACTGCCTATTTCACTTGGGCTGGAACCAATGAACATATTTTACATACTTATAATTTAGAATAGCACGAATTTGAATACATAAAGCTTTTTCACAGTTTCATTATTTGTTCTAATCAGAACCTAGCTTTATAGCTTGCTTTTCAATAAACTAGAGAGGAGTGATTTTCCTTCAAGACTATGCTCAAGAGGTACATTCTCCATGAAACTGTTCCCATTTCCCCCAATTGCTAATATCCTCACTGCCAAAACTACTGTGTACCAGCTTTTGAGTGTTTTATGTATCTACATATGTTCATGATGTTTTCCACCCCTTCCCCCCATTAGTATGTCAGCTCCTTGAAATAAGTGACTTTGTGTCCCTAGCCTTTCGCCTAGTGCATAGCACATAGTAGGTGGCTAATACATTATCCTTGATTGATTGTTTGAATTCTTCCTCCCTATATAGAATCTAGTTCATAGTAGTTGTCAATAAGGACTTGAATGTTTTCATGTAGGGCAGAAGAATTGAGTTTATATTGTGGCAAATTAAGCTGCTGTGTTTCAGTTAGAAATGAGCCAGTCTTTTAGAACAAACATTTACATGGTGCCTCTACGTCAAAGGGGCAATGTACAGTATACAACAATGTACAGAATAGCCAAGCACCTAAGTAGTAGCTCCAACCCAAACCTGAAAAAAGAGGCTGGAAAACTTCATGGTGGTATAGCTGTCTTTTTGAGTTCTCCTTCTTGTGATGTTTTCACATCTGGGTGTTTGCCCAAGGCTGCCTATTGGTACTCTAGGCACACAGTCTCATAAGTATACAGAGCAAGCTGTGCCACATTTGCATAAAAATAGCATGAAAGAACTAGAATATTTCATATTATGCAAGTCACCTATCAGACATGGTACATTAGTGATATTTTTTCTCTTTATTTCTTTTTGTTACAACCCACTGCCTGCTGTTGCTCCTTTTTTATTCCAATGTGTGTATGCCTGTGTATTTGTTTTACTTAGATTTGCTCGTATTTTAATATATCACTTAAAAGATGTTGCAACGTATATAGATACTATAAATCACCAGGCTCTTAGGGAAAAATATGTATTTTACAGGTACCTGTGAGTTCATCAGCATGTATCTCATCTACAACTTCAAGTCTTGGAGAAGTACTTGGATTGCTGAGAGGTTAATTAGCTTGCCTATCATCCCAGTTATGGTTTCACATCTGCTGCAAAGGACCACTCAAAGCCTGAGGATTAGGATGTGTATGTATTCAGCAGCCCCTAGGTAAAAGTGGTCCACAAGGTGTTAAAAAGAAGACAAAAGCAGTGTGCGAAGATATTCCCAGGAGTCTCAGGAGCTCCATTTCAGAATCCTAGAGTTGTCTTTGTGTACTCCTTGCCAAAGGGCCCACAGCTGTGTCCCAGATCAATTCATCTGGGGACAAAGTTAGCTCAAACTGGCCCAGATCTGCTCTACAGTGCCTTGGCTCATAATAGACCTAGTTGTTGTTGTGGGAGTATCGGGGTTAACTCAAGTCACCCCAGTTCCACTGGCCCAGAACACCTATAAGTCAAGTCAACAAACATTTATTAAGTGCTTAGTAAATGTTTGTTGACTTGACCTATATGTTCCAGGCATTATGCCAAGCTTTAGTAACACAAACACAAACTGAAAGAATGACCATCCTTGCCCTTCTGGAGCTTCCATTCTAAAGGGGGAAAGACCATGCATACAAAGGAGATGAGAAGGGAGGCAGGTACCCAATGATGAAGCATGATAGAGAAAGTCTTGTGGATAGTCAGTCTTCAGTTGAAGCCTATCAAAGAATGATGACACAGTTGGCCTGGATTGCATTAAAATGGAGGTTCTGAGAAGAACCAGTCAATCAGAGGGACAAGCTGCAAAGGGTAGGGTGGGATCAAGGTGAGGAGGAGTCCAGGGGTGGAGTGAGTTACCAGAGTGAAGAGGTTTCTATGATTTTGGGGGAAAACGCCCCATGGTGAATCTTGAATCTAACAGAGGCAGGTCTAGAACCTAGATCTTCCCGATTTCTAGGCTAACCCTCTACCCACAGCCCCATGCTGGGTCTCCTATACATTCTTTGATACTTAAAGTATCTATGATTCTGTTGTTGTAGGTATTCCCTTCACTAATGCAGAGCAACGTAAATCTCAATAGCCAAGGACATGGTACTGGAAAGTTGCTGTGGCTGAATTTTAATCACTCTGTAGCCAACTTGGTAAAAAACTTAGCCAGGCTGGCTACACAGCAAACATGGAGTCTATCACTGGCCCACACTCTCAAAGCCTGTCTACCTTGAGGGGAAGGCCCGGTTAGAACACACTATTTTAAAATTCCAGGCTGCCTCTCACTAATCAGGAAAGTTTTCTGATCATTAGCAGCTATTTAGTGCTTCACCTCCTTTCTCAGGATCATAAGATCATGGATCTTGAGATGAAAGGGAGTGACCTCAGAGGCTCCCCAGTCTAACCCCCTGTAACACAGGAGTCACTAGAGCTTTTGGGCTCCAGCTTTTAGGAGGTTAACTCTTGATCTGGGCAACCAGAAGGACAGCAACGGAGACATACTAAGGGGTTATTCAGTTACTTTATTCTTTCTTCTCAAGCACACAAAGGAAGCAATTTGCCAGCAATAGCCTCACAAGTTTACACTAACTTTAGCAATAGCATGATGATTCATCACAGAGCACTCACAGTGGGCTGTTTACAACTAAACTCAAATGTTTACATTATCTCATCGTTATATCTCACTGTGCAGTTGTGGTTGAAATTGTTTATAACCATGAATCCTAGGAACTAATATCTATGATCCTGGGAACTCTTATCTAAAAAAGAATAACAATATCTACCTTACATACACACCCTTATTTTACCTAGTAAGAAACTGAAGTCCACCTAGGTTAAATGACTTGTCCAGGGTCACAAAAGTAGTCATAATCAAAGGAGAGATTTGAACCCAAGGCCTCTGACTTCAGAGTCAGTATTCTTATCACTGAACATTACTACTACTTGATCACTGCTTAACTAAATAGTTCCTCCCCACATTCAAAGGGAAGACAAATAAAATATAGTTAAATATGGCATTCTCTCATCTAAAAGAAAATATGACATTACAACCCATTATCAGTTAATCCCCAAAGTTCACAAAGCCTGTTTCATTATAGGCAATGGGGGTATTGAATCATTGTATTAAATAATGCACAAAAAGAAAGGAAAAAAACCCCCCAAATCATTTCCTCATCTGTGAAATAAGGGAATTGCATGAGGTCATTTCTAAGGTCCTTTAAGCTCCAAAATTCTATGAATTTGAAATCAGTTATTCGTATGCTAGTAGTATAATTCAAATGACATCAGTCATTTTGAGAAATGGACATAGTGTCAACCCCATCTCTTCAATCAGTGTTTGTATGCTCCATTACCCAAAAAATTACCTTGAATGGAACCATGGAACTATTTGTAGCTAGGTTTCCAGAACCTATACATTTTATTTCAACTAAACAACTGAAACAGGAGTCTTCTAATGATTCTCTGTCAGTTTTGCTTGGTTAGAACAATAGATCTCAGGTGGCCATCAGTGTATCACACTGGACTAAAAGCAGGCCCTTCAGTTAATTTTCAGAATCTATCACCCCAAGGTCTAGGGAGTGTGTAGGAGTCATTAATTTTTGAAGTAAAACACAATAATTGTTTTATAATATTTTCCCCTTCCTTGTATTAGTGCTCTAAACTATCCCGCCTTACTGAAATGTAGCTTCCCTCAAGCTCAGAAGTTTGACTATGAAGGTCATAGAGTTAAATTTATTTTATTTTCTTCCTATATTTTCCAACATTCTACTTTTATCATGGCTATTGGAGCACTCCTGAAGTTAAATCTATTATCAAAGAAGAGAGATGTAGGAATACTGTAGATTGGGGAAATGTGATTTCATTTATTAATTCATGCATTCATTTACTTAATAGGCATACTATATGCAAATCATAGGATCATAGATTTAGAGTTGGAAGAAACTTTTGAAGCTATTTATTCCAACAGATGAGGAAATTGAGGCACAGAGATTTTAAATGGCTTGTCCAGGGTCACAGCTAGTAAGTGTCTGAGGTGGGATTTTAATCTAAGTGTTCCTGACTCCAAGTGCAGCACCCCATCTACTAGCCAATGCTGCCTCCTAAGATTGAAGGTCTAAGGCACTGTAGGAAATCCTTGGGGAGGTTATAGTCTACTTTTAATTCACTTTGACATTGAATAGGTTTTTGTTATGTGCCAGGCATGGTGCTAGGCACTGGGGATGCAGAGATAAATAATGAAAAAGTTCCTGCTTATATTCTGCTGGGGGAAAACATGTACATAGATGAATAGGTACAAAACACACAAAATAAATACAATATAAAATTTTGGGCAAGAGCACTAACAAGAAGGTGGGGATGGAATAAGGAAAGACCTCTTATAGGAGGTTGCCATTGAGCTGAACCTTAAAGAGAGCTAGGAATTCTAAGAGGCAGAGATGAAGAGGGAGAATGTTGACAGCCTGCGTGCAAAGACTGTCAGGCAGGGGATGGAATTTTCATTTATTAGGGAATACCAACTGGGTCATTTTGGCTGTTAGACTGATAGACTGGGATCTCAGCAACTTCTACCTCCCTTCTCTTGGCTTTGAAGTTCTATCAGTGTGCAGAAGAAGAATGAGAGAAAGACCCTTAATTTCTGTAAACTGAGGCCAAAGGGGCCTGGCATGAGGAGTCTGCCTTCTTTCTATTTGACCTCTAACTGCACCCTCTCTTGAGTGCTCCTCAGCCTTCTTTGCCTTACCCATAAACCTTGCTTTAGTGCATTCTGGTCTCCCACATCTCCAACTCTCTGAAAGTTGTTTCCTAAGTCCTGGTGAAGGCAGCATTACTCTCAGCTGTGTTTCGTTCAGGTTGGGGAGCTTTCCACTAACTCGGGGCTAATGCAACACAGCTTCAATCTTTAGGTATGTATCCAAATCAGGATGCTCTCAACAGAAGAATTAATGGAAGGAGATGGGCCCAGATTGCACAGGTTAGGTGTGGATAGGTTGTAATCTGTACTGCTGGAGGGAATATTCATATCTATGAGATCATGTACATATTGAAATGTTGCTATATAATAATGACATTTCTTCAAGAGTCTTGTAAATTAATCTACTCTTAGCCTCCTTACTCTTTTGATGGAAAAACTGACTCATCTTTAGCAAATAATAAAAAAAAAATGCTACAATGAGTAAGGGTCTGAGGTGAGACTCAAATCTTTGAACTTGATATAACCTTCCTTCCTCATGATTTTCTGGTTCAACAAATCAGTCCTGAAAACTACAAGCATGATTTTTCTTACTTCTGGCTGCATTTATCCACATGGTATTGAACTATTATTGGCTCTGATGCCTTTGCTTCTTGACTTTCATGAGGGTAAAAAAAAAATCACAAGTCAATGACCAGAAAGGTCATAAATTTCCAATAAGTACCCCCGACTTCAGTCTGTTCAATGATGTCATACTCGTTTTTACTCACCATAAAAGTTTAGCTAAGTCACCTCCTAAAACTGAATCTTATTAATGTCCTACCAGGTGCCAGGACATAAAAGAAAACCAAGGGTGAAACAATATGAAAGCAGACATTTCAAAAATAGAAAGCGGAAGCGGGAACAGAAAAGAAGTGCTCTAGGTAGAAAAAAGAAATATTAAAAGTATGAAAAAAGCAGTGTCTCTATGTAAAAAAAAAATCTCAGAGGCCAATGAACACTGGTATTGTTTCAACCTGAGTGATTTTATTGGCAAGAAATGATCATTATTTCTCCTTATTGCTTCATTAAGTTTAGCCAGATTTGTTGCCTCAAATCAAATAATGTGACGTTTTATACTATCTGTGAAAACAGAATTTGTTCGTAGAGTGAGGGAAAGAACATGAAGGTAGATACTTATATGTTGTCTTCTCTCCTCTCCTGTCCCTTCTCTCTCATTTTTTCCTCTTCCACAATCATTGACTAAATGCCCATTCTGTATCTGATGCTATACTATGTAGGAAACAAATGCAGTCAGTAGTGGATATAGTCCGTACCCTTACAAGGCTTTCCATCCAGTTGGGACAGATGACAAAAATAAATGAAACTGTTGGGGAACAATTTGAAGGCAACAGAATAGCAAGTGTAATAGATGGGCATAGTATGTGCAGTGTTAAGTTCTGTAAACATTAAAATGAAGGTAAGGTCATAGACTATGTGGAATGTTCCTGACTCTTGGCTCACCAGGACCATGTAGCCTGGGCAGGTCTGAAGCATCAACTTCAGGTAGGCACCTCGGTGAAGTAAGAAAACTGGAATTTATAGGCGATGACAAGGCTATCTTCAGGCTCAGCATCAGAATGAGGAGTGCATGCTGCACATGTATTGCTCTAGTACAGGGGTGGGGAAGCTGTAGGGCCGCAAGGCCACATGTGGCCCTGTTAAATGGCCATACTTGAAAGCCTAGAGGGCCGTGTCTGGCTCTAGTAGATTGTAAGCTTGATTGAAGGGTAGAAGAGTTTCATTTTTGTCTTTGTACCCTTAGTGCCTAGACCAGTGCCTGACATATTTTTTATTGTTTAGTCGAGGGACTCTCCGTAACCCATTTGGGGTTTTCTTGGCAAAGATACTGAAGTAGTTTGCCATTTCCTTCTCCAGCTCATTTTACGGATGAGGAAACAGGCAAACAGGGCTGAGTGACTGCCTAGGTTCACACAGCTAGTAAGTGTTTGAGGACAGATTTTAACTCTGGAAGATGAGTCTTCCTTCCTCCAGGCCCATTGCTCTATCTTCTTCACCAGTCAACCTTACACATAGTAGGCACTTAATAAATAGTTGTTGAATGGATGAATAAGTGGACAGACTGGTAACTAAGCAGGGAGTATATGTCCCCCATCAAAGCATAGGTTGGTCAGGCGGTGATCAAGCAACCAGGAGGAGCAACCAGAGGACAAGCTAGGGCAAATGTTTAAATTCTAAGAATGGTTCAATCTCCGTCAGGAAAAGGGAATAAACAATTGAATAAAATCTACCATGTTCCAGGCACTGCACAGATATCTCATTTGACCCTCACAATAACCTTATATTGTTATTATCCCCATTCTACCACTGAGGAAATGAGGCAAACAGAGATTAAGTGACTTGCTCAGGATCATATAGCTAGTAAATATCTGAGGTCACATTTGAACTCAGTTCTTCCTGACTCCAAGCCCTCAGTTGTATACACTGCATTACCTAACTTCTTATAGAGAGGTAGTTAAGGAAGAATGATTTTGGGGAAGGCAAGGGAGTCAGGTATCATGGTTTGAAGCACAGCTCATTTGAAGATAAGTCAAACCAGAGTGGGGCAAGTTGGGGACAGGAGCAAAGGAAAAATGAAGACCAGGTGCAGGGAGACGCTGGGGCTCACTTAGTGCTTCTCCTGGGCTGCCCTCTTTTGTGCCACACTCTCTGGTCCCCTCGCCTTCCCCCAGTTTAATGGCAAGCAGCTGTCCATCACAGGCAGATGGGCAGAGGTGAATCTTTATTTGGGACTTGGAAGTAACTTTAGGGTTGAACTGAGGAAGAGGAGGATGGAGGGGGAAACAGCAAGAGAAAAGGTACAGAAGCAGTATGGAACATGACCGAGGCAAGGACACATAAGGCTCCTAAAGGAGACCAGTTGGGGGTGGGAGGATTGAGCTGCACAACTGTCAGTGGTACAATCCAATAGGCAGGCAGGGGTTAAGTAGATTCTTGGTTGGCAGAAAAAAGAATTTGGACTTGATTTAAAAAAAAACAACAACACCGAATTGATGTGTTGAAAATAGTTTTGCAGGAAAACTAATCTGGCTGCTCTGTGCAGAGGAGATTTGAGTTAGGTGAGACTGGAGTCAGGGTGAATCAATAGGACTTAGTGACTGATTGAATATGGTGGAATGAAAGATGATGGGGAGGCAGTGAGAACCAGAAGGAAAATTAAAAGAGCCATATATGTTTGAGAGAGGCAAAATACTGTCATTTGTAGAAATGGAAAATTTTCAAAGAACAGAGGAGAGATAAAGAAATATAGATAAATATGCCATTCTCTCACCTAAGAGAAAATAGAGTAAATTCTACCACAACTCCAAAATTTCCAAAATCAGTTTCATTATAGATAATGGGCAAATTAAATTGAATTATTTAATTAAATAATACCAAGAGACAAAACCCCCTCTAACAGCCTGTTACAATAATTAGCTCATTTGGGCCTAGAAGGAAATGTAATGGTCCCTAAAGTCCATGTGATCCTTCTCTCTTTGCCTTTAGGGAGTTTATTTCAGATGAAAAGTTATGAGTTCAATCAGAATCTTAATCCTTAATTAGGCAAATCCTAACAATTTAGGCAGAGGTTGGGTTCGCTGCCTACCTTTAAATTTATATTTATCTCTACTTAACCCCTGGCCACTTTGTGGTTGAGGCAAAATTCAATTTACTGGAAACACTTGGCTAACAAAATAGCTGATTATATTATAACATTTGTGAATATCAAGCCCTAGGAATATAGGAAGTTTGGGAAAGAGCCAATTTTTTTTCCCTGGGATTTCCTTTAATTCAGCTAAAGGAAGTGTTTGTTAATAAACATGGCTGAATTTCTTCAGCTCATCAACCAGGATTCTTCTTCTTTTTTGGGGGGAGGCAATTGGGGTTAAGTGACTTGCCCAGGGTCACACAGCTAGTAAGTGTCAAGTGTTTGGTCTGAAGCCGGATTTGAACTCTGGTCCTCCTGATTTTAGGGCCAGTGCTCTATCCACTGCGCCACCTAGCTCCCCTATCAACCAGAAGTTTTGTGCAACATCATTCTAGTTCAAAACACTTTTTGTACTTGATCTAAGGCCTATACTTGGACTTGATTGGGCATCATATTACTTACTTTAAGTGGGGTAGGAGTGGAGTAAAACAATCACTCCATTCAGATATCAGTGTAGTGAGGAAGATGATGTTTGGTTTTACAGGTGTTGAGTTTTAGGTGACAGTGGGAGATTCAAGTGGAAATATTCTAAAGGCAGCTGGAAATAGGGGCCTGCAACTTAGGGCAATGAAATAGGGTTGTTTTTGTTTGTTTGTTTTGTTTGGTGCTTTTTTTTTTTTAATCAAGTACTTTTTATTTTCCCAAATGCTTTTTCCAGGTGTCATATTTCAGTTTAAAGGTCTTAAAGAATTTCAAATTTAGAATGGTGAAGAATGGTGTACACACACACACACACACACACACACACACACACACACACACACACATACATACATATACATACTTACTTCAGGGTAAGGAGTAGTTCCTGGAGAGAGTTTATGCTTGAATTTGATTTCTGAAACCAGATTTCCTCTGAAGCCATTCTTTTTCCCCCCTTGTGAAATTCACCACTGTGGTATAGATAGTATAGAATAGCAAGGCAAGAGAACCACCTTAACTTTTAAGATTAAATATGATTAATATTTAAATATTAATTATTTAGAAGTATTAAAATATAAATATATTAAATATATATTAAAAAGGAGGTAATACTGACAGTTAATTCAACTAGAAATTAGTTTGGTAGGAGTTTCCTCATTAAAATTATACAGATTATATTTTATGTAATGCTAAAATGGTGTGGTATAAAGGGGTTCCTGTAAGGAATGCTTTGAGTTGAGAAGGCCTAGGTTTAAATCCCGCAAATGACATTTACTAGTTGTGTGACCCTGGGCAAGTAACTTGACTTCTATATGTATCAGGCATGTCTCTAGGATTTAACTACTCAACCAGATAGTTGATGGAGTTTTGTTTTTTAAGAATTCCCTGTACTGATGCATTTACAGATACCTAACTGAGTAGGTTATATTTATCATACCTTCACTTGCAAGTCAAGATATCACCTTCTTGATGTCATTGTTCCTCTTGAAGAATGAAGGACAAACAAAAATCTGTGAGTAGTAATAGCTGCCTCACTGGGAACCCAACTGGCCAGTTCCATTTAGGCAGTGCTGCTCCCTTCCTTTCTTCCTTCCTTCCTTCCTTCCTTCCTTCCTTCCTTCCTTCCTTCCTTCCTTCCTTCCTTCCTTCCTTCCTTCCTTCCACTCCCTCCCTCGTCTTTTTCTGTCCATGTAGAGAATCATACCCTTACCTGTGAGTGCTCTGCCCAAAGTAATATAAATTTTGATTGCTGAAACCTTGCAAGATATCTTGGGTTTATGGGCTAAATTTATTTTTTCTCTTGCCTACTTATTTATTCTATCATAAAAAAAAACTGGGACAATCAACTCTTTTGCCCCATGTAGTTTCATTTATGATTTCTTGAAATACAACATTGGAAACCCAGACTTAGATACAGCCCATTGGGATTCAAATAGAGCTACTTGACCATGCCTCAAACTCAAATCACTCTGGCTCTCACTGATTGGCCAACAGTTCAAGCTTCACTTGGTCATTGGGTTTTGATGGCTCAGAGTGAGTGTAAATAACAATTGTTTCTGTTTTGGCCAGAAACCCTGAGATCCTTCCCCTCCCAGACTGATCTCTCTCTCTCTCTCACTCTCTCTCTCTCTCTGACTAGGTAAAAGAGGCCATTTTTGGCCTCATATCTTATCTAGCCTTAATCACTGAATGGGTGTTGTCTCAGACAACCTGAAGCCTGGGAAAGACCTTAGCTTAAAAAAGGCCAAGGTCTCCCACTGCATCCTGGACATCTCTAGTCATCCTGATCTCCATCTTGCCACTGGACTCAGATGGCTCTGGAGGAGAGAGTGAGGCTGGTCACTTTGCACAGCCCTGCCTTCACTTAAATCAAATTCACTTGCAAGTCAAGACATCACCTT
Source organism: Vombatus ursinus (assembly GCF_900497805.2). NCBI lineage: Eukaryota > Metazoa > Chordata > Mammalia > Diprotodontia > Vombatidae > Vombatus > Vombatus ursinus. The sequence goes on from NW_020954596.1 coordinate 51,747,337, forward strand.
CCTGATGTTGTCGGTCCTCTTCTTATTCACCTTCTTCTCCCCCATTTTCTCCCCCTTCCCTTTCTCCCTTTTCTCCTCCTATAAGTTGTATGTGTGCTCCATGGTATCCTTATGATGTCAGGAGAATGTGAATGAAGTGGGTCCCCAACCCATTTTGGGGAATGCTTTGTAGCAATTTATGGGAGGACATGGTTAAAAGTCATAAAGGATGGGAAGGCCTGTATGGGTTGGGATCTGCATCCTTAAATGGAGAAACCACGTCTCTGGCATCACAGATCCATTGGACTCTTGGAATACTAGAGAACTACCATATTGAAAACCCTGTAAGGAATGCTTTCAAGAAGGGACGTGCTGGCAAATACTTGACATCTGCCTCTGAAAAAAATGTAGGCATGGCACATTTTTTAGTTTAATCTATAGTATTAACATTTTAACCTATCATTTTCATAAGTCTAGACAATCAACAAAACAATAAATCAAGTCTCAATTTGTAGTATTTGCTGATCTCTAAGGTGTAAATTCTCACACTAAAAATTTAGCATTTGTCTCTCAGGAGCCATAGGAGCTGGCTTTAGCACCCAACTACTTCCAACTATTATAATCTTAATTTCCATTGGTATTCTCCTAGATTAGGGCATATCATACAAAACTTTTTTTGGTAGTTCTTGTGGCGAGAAATGAAAGTTGTTGAAGCTCCAAATGGATAATCCTTCATCTGTGTCCTCCAACTGGCACTACAGAGTGATTGATCTACTTACTGGCTAGACAATTCCAGGTGGAGTCTTGAACCCTTCTTGAATGAATACCTCTATAACAAAGAAAAGCTGGGCTTCAGTAGATGCTCACTAGCCACAATGCTGCAGTTTTTAAAAGCTTGATTACAATCTCCTGGCATAGTACAGTTGAATTAAATATTAGGAATTACTTGGTCTGCAGCTTGGAAGGCTATTGGAAAAAAAACAAAACAGAGTAGACCCAAGGATTAAGGAAGAAAGCTGACAGAAGCTAAGCAGGCAGACTGGCTGGACGTTCTAATTTAGAAGGATTGATGTTAATTAATTTATTTTGGGTGAGGGAGATCTGGTTTCTAAGCTAGACCACAAGCTGTTGCCAGTATGGGCTCAGACAATGCCCTAACAGCTGCAGGAATATCATTCATTGTCTGGTTGGCTGACCCCAATATCATATCCATCTTCTTGGGGCTCTCCTAGACATACTGTGCCAGTCTGACACCAGCAGCTCGTTTTTCTTACCCTTCAACATTACTGTAATTGTACGTGTCTGTCTAGATGCTTGTCTCTGCTTCCTAGCTACTGCCCAGACTTTTTGGAAACACTGGAAACTTATCTATGGTGGCTTTCTGTTTTAAAAAGAGAAATAAAGAATTAGAAGCTGTCCCACAGACACATTAAAATGATGTAATTTAGTATTTATGAAGTTCTATATTTTCAGAAAGGTAAGATGCTATTCAAGGTGAATGCTAGTCATTAAATCTCCCCAAAGTAAATGCCAGAGTAGATGTTTCCTGAGTTCTAGTCTGGTCTCTGTTCTTAACTGCCAAAGAATATATATATTTTTGCTCAACTCCATTGTCTCATATAACAAAAGGCTAACTTAACATTGTCCTCCCACCTGAGATTGTGTAGAGGCTTTGATGATAGCAATTAATTTTTCAAGGTAAAAAAAAACTATGGTATGATTATGAAACAGAATCAAAATGAAGTGAGTTCATCTGGGAAATTTTCAAAGCTAAGGTAGAGCAGTTATTAGGGTAGGTGTTGGAGGTTACAACTGAATTGTAATGTTTGACTGTGGGTAGAAACCAGCTTGCTTGTCCAGCTCAAGATGCTGCTCTGTATCCAGGGGCAATTAATGAAATATTAAGTCTGCTTCCATCAAGGATGTTTAGTTGACATCTGTGAACTTTTTTTTTTAATACTTTCATAACTGTACATTAATATAATTGGATTCCTTTGATCAAACGAGATATTTGTAAAGCACTTAGAACAGTGCAGGCACATAGTAGGCACTGAACAAAGGCTTATTTCCTTCCCTCTTTGAAATCCTAGGCATTTTATTTTATATGTTTAAACATCTTATTCTGAGAAAGGGTCCATAGGTTTCGCCAGATTGCTAAAGGGGTCTGTCACACACACACACACACACACACACACACATATACACACACACACTCACTCACTCACGAAAGGTTAAGAATCCTAGGTCTAAAGAGAATAGAAAATCTTGCCTTCCTGTTGTAGTGGAAAGCAAATGAGATCTGGAGTCAGAAGAGCTTGGTTCCAATTTTGGTTTTAATATTTACCACCTGTGTGGCACAGGGCACCCAACTTTAAGTTACTCAGTCTCATTTTCTCATATCTATAAAATAAAGGGATGAGAATAGATGAGTTTGAAGGTTTCTTGCAACTCTGACTTTCTATAGTCCAATAACTGAGTGAGCCAACAATTCTAGAACCAAAATTTCTAAAGATGATCCATCCTTTAAATGAGATCTATGATTTTTTCAGAGTAGGGAACTCTTTCTACCAAATCGGATTACTGTCTACTTATGATTTTATAGATAGAGTCCCTAGTCCTAAGTCCCATAGAGGTTAAATACTTAACCAGAGTCACACAGTTACTATGTTTAAGACATGGGATTTGAACACTGGTCTTCCTGACTTATTATTATGCTTCTTACTCAGGATATTATGTTGCTTATAACAATCCTTTAAGATGTTTATATAACATAACATTTAAAAATATAAATTTAGTCAGTGAAAGGCAGAAAGCCAGTTTGATATATGCTATATCTTATGATAGAAAAAGAGTCATATGAAAGTTAGAATATTAGTTCACTCCTAGGCATTGGACAAATGTACCTTAAGATGGGAATACAATTTTGTGAAATGCCCAGATGACTTCCTTTTATTTTTCAAATGCTAGGTACTCCTGATTATATATAAGAAGTTGTTACAATTTTCCCTGAGATTGATTGAAAATCATGAACAGTGCTCCATGGAACCCTACAGTTATACAACATTTTGTGGTTTGGATTTTCAGCTACTTGATGCATGGGTTCATTAAGCCTTTTTCATTAAGAGAAACCCTTGTATTCAATATAATGCAGACTTTAACTTTCCATTCACTAATGACTTACATTAACTCTACCTTTGAAATGTCAGTGGAGACTTGGCAGGGGTAGGGGCATATGTGTGTGTGTGTGTGTGTGTGTGTGTGTGTGTGTGTGTGTGTGTAAAATCTCTACAATATCTGTAGATCCAAAGATGAATTAAGAATGTCTTGTAGAGCAGTGGTTCTCAAAGTGTAACCCTGAAACCTTTAAGGAGCTCTGGGAGGTCAAAACTTATTTTGTAATACTTAAACATCATTTGCATATTAAAACACTCCTTCTTTATCCAAGTACATATCTGTGTGAAGTCAGATTTAACTCGTACTTCAATCAAAATAACACTACAACAGATTGAATGGAGAATCATATGTGAGAATCCAGCTGCTCTCTATTAAGCTAGACATTAGAGATTTGCACACATATGTAAAACAATTTCATTCTTCTTGTTAATTTGTTGGAGTTTTTTGGATGTAGACATTTTTTATAAATTATTTATTTAGATTAACATGTAATGGGTTTATTTTATATGTATTAATAATTACCTTAAAATATTTGTAAGTTTTAATTTCTAATATGGTAAATTTCAATAGATATAACCCACATTAAAAATGCTTGTTGGTGTTCTCAGTAATTTTTAAGAGTGTGAGGGGGTCCTGATACCAAAAAGCTTGAGAACTGCTGTCAGGTCATGTATTCCCTTTGGGAAGATCAGTCTTCTACTTCTGAGGGATTATGGTCTTTACTTCTATGCAATATGAAATGCCAGTTACATTAAAAAACAAGCAAACAGAAAACAAAGAACTCTAGAAGCCCCTGTGATAAAGAAGAAGAAGGAAGAGTAGGTATAGCTATTGGATATAGTTAAATACCAAGTCAAATCCATCCTTCTTTAGTCAAGTTGATGAATTTGAACAAAGAAAAAATAAAACTTTTGATTAAAATGTGATGAACGTATGAGAAAGTACTGGTTTCAATAATATAATATTATCCACTATTCACTTATTTATTTGACAAACATTTTTTGAGTGCTTACTATGTACAAAGCACTAGGGATACAAAGACCAAAAGATAAGCAAATAGAACAAAATTCAAAGTAGTTTTGGGAAAGACTATTACTGAGCTGAGCTTTCAAGGAAGCTAGAGAGAAGTAGAAGTGAGGAAGAAAATTACAGGCATGAAGGACAATCAATGGGTGCAAAGACATGGATGTATTAGATGGAATGTAGTCAGAAAGACCAAAGTTGAAATACTGCCTAGTACTAGTGTTTGTGTGACCCTGGACAAATCACTTAACCTGTATTTGCCATAGTTTCTTCAACTTTAAAATGAGGAAAATAATAGCACCTACCTCCCAGAGTTGTTGTAAGGATCAGATAAGACAATATTTAAAGTGCTTTGCAAAATTTAAAGTTCTATATAGATGTAGGCTATTATTATTATTATTATAAATTATTAAATAAGTCTATCAATGCATGTTGGTGTCAGACTATGAAGCCAAGCAAGTCATCTGGATGTTATTCTAGAGGCAAAAAAAGAAATCACTAAAGATTTTTGATCTGTAGAGGGATACAGTCATCCTTGTGCTCTAGGATTATTTTGGTAGCAATCTGGAGATTGGATTCCATGGTGGGAGAGATACAAAGCAGAGAGATCAATTAAGAAGGTGCCTCAGTCATCTGTGAGAGAGGGAATGAGTGCTGGGATTTGGATATGGACCAGGAGAATGGGGAGAAGAGAAAAGCTGTGAGAGATATTATTTAGGTAGCATTTGTAAGACCTGAAATTGATTGAATATGAGGGTGAGGGAGAAAGTAAAAAGTTGAGTATGACTCTACCATTTTGAAGCTAGATGTCAGAAAACACGGTGGCATCCTCAACAGATGCTTAAGGGCAACAGGTTCCTAATGGAAGCAGGGAATGTTTAGTGTGAAGAAGAGTTCTACTTTTCATATGCTGAGTTCAAGATGACTATGAAACATTGAATCAGGGTTACCTATGAGGTAGATGGGGATGCAGGATAAAGCTCAGAAGAGATAGCATAGGTCATAGGATCATAGGTTTAGAACTAGAAAGGACTTTAGAAATTATCTTACCCAACCTCCTCATTTTTTAATTAGGAAATTGAGGACCTGAGAGGTTAAATAATTTACCCAGGGTCAGAAAGGGAATAAGCAATAGAGCTGGGATTTGAACTGATATCCTCTAATTAAAAATCCAGCATTCAAATGGGGGCTTTGCGAGTCATCTTTCATAACAACAACAGTTAAACTCATGCGAGCTGGTGAGATCACTGAGAGTGGAGTGGGAAGAAGAGGGGAAGAAAAGAGTGGGTGAGAAGGAGAGAGGGAGAGGAAAATGGCAAATTTAGAACAGAATCTTTTGGTACACTCACACTTCGGGGATAGGACATGATGATGAACCAATAAAGGAATAAAGAGAAAGGAGGAGAACCAGCACAGCCTAGAATAATGAAAGCTAAGGGGTGAAGAAGTATTTAGGAAGAGGAGATGGTCAATAATGTAAACATCTAAAGAAAAGTTAAGAAGGATGAAGACTCAGAAAAGTTCATCAGATTTATCGCTTGAAATCACTGGTAACTTTAGAGATAACAGTTTCGATCTAGTGGTGGCATCAGAAGCCAGAGTGCAGTGGGTTGATAACTGGGCAAGAAGTGAGTCAATAGAATCAGTGAGTGTGGAGCTCCTTTTACAGGAGTTTGGCTGTGGAGGGGAGAAGAACTCCAGGACAGGTGTTTGAAGGGATGGCAGAGTCAAGTGAAGATGTTTTAAGGATGGGAGAGAATCGGGCACGTTTGTAGGAAATAGAGAATGAGCCAAAAGGCAAGGAGAGATTAAGGATTAAAGAGATACGTGGAGTGGTCAATGTGCTAAACTCCCAGAAGGCAAGATGGTGGGAAGGAACCAAAGGCACAAGTTATGGAAGTTAGCCTTGGTGAAGAAAATTGCCACATCTTGGTTGTAGGGGCATGGAAGAGACTCTCCGGAGGGATGGGTCACCTTTCCTATTGGACCTGACTAGGTGAATTGTCAGAGGTATGCCTTTCACAGGGGCCATATGGGGTCAGAAGTGATGCTGGGGTTAAAATGACATAAAGTGGTACAGAGGAGAAAGCACCGAGACTAGAGTCAGAGAGACCCAAATTCAAATCTGACATTAGACAGTTATTAGCTGTGTGACCCTGGGCAAGTCACCTAATCCTGTCCTTGGATAGTCATTGAGATGACCATATGTCTCCACAGTGACCACTTGATTTAAAAAAATATTTAGTGAGAAGAATTTTCCTCTTAATAAAGGGGCACAGGGCTGATGATACTAGAAAACTTCTCTTCCTACATCTTGGAAACACAGAGAATCAATTCATCATGGTATGGAAAGTATTCTATTTAGTATTAAAATATCACTTTTAAAATGCAAACTATTGCAGATAGTCTGAGGCTATTTTGAAGAGGATGTATTCATGTTCAGATATCAACATGGTTGCTGTGTCTGTGTTTCCACTGATGTGGCACTTGAAAGGGCAGAACAAAGGAAGCAGCATAGTTTGTGTATTGTTTGAATGGGGAAAGTCAGAAAATGGAGTGATGCAGAGAAATGAAAAAAGACATACCTGCTAGGATTTTGGGCTTTCCTGAAAACAAAGGATACCTTAAGTAGTGTGTTTATGATATAAACATATCACATCATTAGCCATTATCCTCCTAGTTAGCCTTCATTTATTAATGATATTGACTCATTTCTATAGCACTTTAAGGTTTACAAAATGCTTCTCAAATGGCAACCCTACGAGGCAGAAAAGATCAATAGTATTATCTCTTTTATAGATGAAGAAACTGAGGGGGAGAGGGAGGAGGGCCTGAAGAGGTCCCTGAGCTACATGGTACAGCTTTCTCCATATTGTCCCAGAACTTCTGCTCTCAATTTTCATTTCAAAAATTTGCACTGCCAGGGGCACACATATAATCTCTGATGCTGAGAGGCTGAGTCTAATATATTGCTTCAGTCTGGGAATTATGAGGGCTAAAGCTGATTAGGTATCTGTCCTTATTTCCTCAGTCCAACACCAATACGTGGAGCCACCTCCCCCACCTCCAACCCCTCATTTTTTTCCAGTTGGGGCTTCTGTGCTAATTGGCAGTGGGATCAGGCCAATGAGGTGAGTGGCTACTGATCTTCTAGAATGAAAGAGATTGAACCAGTTTCCCCCCCAAAAAATGCTTAGTTTTTTTTTGTTAGTATCTAGTTTGAAGTCATCTATATCTACTACATTTTTAAAATCTAGACAAAACCTCTTTTCTTTTCCTGGCACAAACTGAGTGTGATAGGACTTTTAGGCTTTCTCTTAAGTGTGTACCTCCTTGGCAGAGGAACAATAACAAAGGGTGGTACCTGTGTTATATATGTTATTTTTTTTCTTTGTTTTGTTTTTTGGTGAGGCATTGGGGTTAAGTGAGTTGCCCAGGGTCATACAGCTAGTAAGAGTCAAGTGTCTGAGGCCAGATTTGAACTCAGGTCCTCTTGACTCCAAGGCTGGAGCTCTATCCACTACACCACCTAGCTGCCCTTTAAGTTTTTTTGTATCTACAGTATTAAAGCTTAAAATGGCATTAAATTTTGGGAATATCCCATATGGCACTATATGGTAAACAGTGCTATCCCCTAGAAAATCTCCCCAATAAGCTTCCTGAAGTCAGAAACTGAAACTACTAACTTTTGAATTACCCCAGTGCTTATTTGTTTCCTTCAATGGATGTTGTTGATTGATTTTTAGTTGTACTCAAACTGATCTATGGTAAGTGTTGTTTTGACCTCAAATACCCCATTGACAACCTAGCAGGTCAAAAGTCCAATTAGCCAGATGGTCTCAGCGTGCAAAACTCTCCAGTGAGTCTTGGTTCTTCTGAGAGGTGTGCTAATTCATTGAGGGAGGTGGGGCAGGGTACTAGTTAGTTTCTTCCTGCTGTAGGGAGCACAGGGGTCCCCTTATCATTAATTGGAAGAGCTTCCCTACTGCAGAGTATAATTTATAGTCTGGCAGAGTTGACAGCACATTGAACATTCTCAGGGTGATGTTTTCCAGCCCTTAAGAGCATTAGAGAAAAATCAACTGGATTTTTTATTTAGGGGACTATCTCTTCTACATTGTTATTTCCACGAAGAACTAGTGAAAAAAGCATCTTTGTGTGCTTTTATAATCCAGGATATAAAATCCCATATAAAAAGTCACACCTCTAGGACTTATAAACAGATGTGGCTTTTCTCTCCCTCCCTCCCCTGTCCCCTTTATTTTCCCTCTCCCAGTCAGTTTTAATGTTCCTGCCAAAGACAGCAGATCCTACAGTCCCTTGTTTCCTTGGTAACTCTTTGATAGGATAATAGAGTTAGAATGTCCCAGGGCTCAAATTCTGATACTCTCATACTAGGTCAAATAATAAAATAATGTAAAAAGAAATTGTTGATGGTGCATCCAAATGGATCCTGATCCAATGATTTCAAACTTAAGTTGTCATGTAGATAAAAAAGGAGGCACTGGATTTGGAGTCTGAAGATTTAGGTTCCAATTCTCACTTTGCCTACAATGACCTGGGGAAAGTCACTACTTAACCTCTGAGTTTCATTTTCCTTAGTGATAAAATGAGGGGATTATACTATACGATCACTAGAATCCCTGACAATCTGAAATACCAGGTATCCTAACACCTGAAGGATTTTCTGCTGAAGAATGGGGGATTAAATATAATGACAGCTACAACCACAGAAACAGGACAATAGCCTGTTTCTCAGGGTAAGAAACTTTTTCATCCTTAATCTATAGGGAGTTCATATAGCACGTTTCACAAGTTAATAGATTTAGAAATCTGTTCTCGTGCCTTCATTTTAGAGGAAGGAGGCACCATGGTATGATGGAAGTAGAATAAGACTTGGTTGTTCAGTCATTTTTCAGTCATATCTGATTCTTCATGATCCAATTTGGAGTTTTCTTGGAAAAGATACTGGAATTCCATTTCCTTCCCCAGCTCATTTGACAGATGAAGAAACTGAGGTAAATAAGGTTAAGTGACTTGCCTAGAGTCACACAGCTAGTAGGTGTCTAAGGTCAGATTCGAACTCACAAAGATGAGTCTTCCTGACTCTAGTCCTGACACCCTATGCACTCTGTCACCTAGCTGCTCTATATGGGAATAAGAGGACCTGCATTTAAATCCCATCTCTGCCATTCCTTTTGTGACCTCAGGTAAATCATTTAATCTCCTTGGCATTCAGTTTTTTCATTTACTAAATTAGAAAGTTAGAGAAGAATGCTTCTGAGGTCCCTTCATGACACCTTTAGATGAGTGACTACTTTAAATCGAGTCCTAGAGTGCTTAAATGAGTCGTCCAAGGTTATTTAGTTAATAAGTGGCAAGGAGGGGAATTGAACTCAGGCCTTCTGACTCCAAATTAGAGCACTGACTTTTCATTTAAATGGAGTTGAAAATACTTTAAGATCTTTCCTTTTGTCCTATCAATGTGCCAGCTATATGAAATGTAAACAGTGGGAGCCCCTTTTGTCAGCACATAGTACCCAATTTGTATCCTGTTTCAGGTCAGCAAAATTGGCTTCAGTTTCCTACACTATTTCTCAGTTTCTCTCTGATATTATTTCCATTATTACAGCTTGTAAGAGAGAATAAATATCAGTGTTTTTACATACAGTAGAATACTACTCTGTTTTTTTTTGTCTATTTGTTTTTATCCCTGCCTAAGCAATAAGGAGAAATAGTCATGCAAAAATTAACAACATTCTACATGCCTGACTTTAAATATCAAATGGAATTTATTGAGAAGAAAGACTTGTCCAATCATCTTTGAGACACAATTACCTTCCTTTATTTGAATCAGTGCTTGCCAATCCATTTTCATTCTGTGACTTACCTCTGGATGTCTAATATTCCATGATAAATCAAGGAGAAAAGAGAGGGCAGAGAACATACATCTCTGTCAAACAGTAGTCAGTTGGAAGGTGTTGTGTGCTTGTCAGTGGAGATGAAGCAGCATAACACTTTGGAAAACTTGTTATAGATTGTCAGAATGGGAATGAAATGAATGAATGAAAAAAAAATTTGCTTAGTGCCTACCACGTATCAAGCTTTGTGCTAAATGCTAGCGATGCAAATATAAAATGAGACAGTACTTGCCTTCAAGGAGCTTATACTCTAAAAGAGAGAGACAATACATATTGTTGAATTGTAGTGAGTGGGGGAAGGTTTGGCTTGCTAAGTCATAAGAATGGTGAATTGAGTCACAGGAAAATTGAAAAACATTGTCCTTCAATAACAACATCCATTTAGCCATCGTTCTAGAGCTGGGAAATGGATACTTGCAGATTTTTTTCCCCCTTGACTGGAGAGCTCTTAATGTTGGCTGTAATATCCCTGGGAGTTTTCATTTTGGGGTTTCTTTCAGGAGATGACCTGAGTTTCTTTGCCCTCTAATTCTAAGTTAACTGGATAGTTTTCTTTTATAATTTCTTGAAATATGATGTACAGGCTTTTTTTTTTTTTTTTGTTAATGGCTTTCAGGTAGTCCAATGATTCTTAAATTCTCTCTCCTCCATTTGTTTTCCAGAGCAATTGTTTTTTTTCTATTAACTACTTCATATTTTCTTCCTTTTTTAGTCTTTTAATTTTCTTTCATTATGTCTCTTGAGGTTATTAGCTTTCATTTGGCCAATTTTCCTTTTTAAGGAGTTATTTTCTTCACTAAGGTTTTGTTCCTCTTTTCCCAAGTCATTACTTCTTTTTTCACATCTTCCCTAGTTCTTGCTTCTTTTCCTATTTTCCCCTTTACTGTTGTTATTTGTTTTTTAAAATCATTTTTTAGCTTCCCCCCCCCAAATTCTTGTTCTAATTCTTCTTGGAATTCTTGTTGGACTTGTGTCCAAGGTACATTTTACTTTTTGGTTTTTCTTGTAGATTATTTTCAAGACATTCTCTTCTTCTATGTTTGTATCTTAGGCTTCCCTGTCACCACAATGGCTTTTTATCATCTGGTTCTTTATTTGCTCATTCTTCCAGCTTACTTCTTGACTTTAATCTTTTAGTGCTGGGCTCTGCACACTTCTGGAGGAGAGTGAGGGTGAGGGCTGTTATGTCTGGTCCCAAGTTTTCTCCTTTTACATCCGTTTGCTGCTTTCACAGCTCCTATTAGGGGCCTATATACTTTCAGTGCACCTAAAGTAATACAATTTAGGGAGAAGTCCATTCATTGCCCTCCAGGTTTTAGTTCTATGAGTTGATGAACAACTTTTGGGTCTATTGGCTGGTAACTTGATGGGAATTTCAGTCGACTGCTACTGGACTAAGCCACTATAAGCCCTTTGGGAGGCTCTGCAGGTAGAGAGTGCTCCCCTTTGGTCTGGAATACTCTGCTTTGCTCCTAGGATCAGCACCACACTACCATTTGCTTCCTGGAACTTGTTCCTTGCTCAGTTTATAGCTAGGTCCAACTTTCACAAATGTATTTGTCCACCCTGAATCTGTGACCTGGACCTAGATGGTGAGTGACAGCACTTCCAGATGATCCCTGTTCCTAGACCTAGTACTTGTTTAGGAATCCCTTGGGATCTCTTTCTGCCTTGGTACTTCTTGCACTGGTGCACCATCTCAGCTTTCTCTCAGCCCCTGAGTTCTAGAATGTTCCCTCATGTAACCCTGTCTCCAGTGCTTTTTGCCTTTATTAAAATTCTGTTGAATAAGAAACTAATACAAAGAAAATTTTCATGTTTGCTCTAGTTGCTTAACCCAGGAATAGCCCCTTTTTCAGAGACAACATTTGCGAGTCTGTCTTTTAAAATTTCCCCTGATTCTAAAAATTCTAAAATTTCCCTAACTCTTTTCTTGTTCCCATAAGAAATTCTTCTCTCTTAATATTCAGAATTACCATGAATAATTAATGAATTCATGTTTTTCTCTATTTTCATGTTGCCTTGTACTTAATAGGAACTTAATCAATATCACTAAATTTGGATTAAATAAGACTGAGTATTCTATGAACCCTGAAGTTTTATAGGTTATTTCTATTCTTTTACTTACAATTATTATTGAATTGCTTTTTTTTTTTACCCCCACCAATATTGTTAAAAAATCCAAACATGTTTTCTCTCCATCAAGTAGGAGGCCTTAAGAATAGCATTTGGGGAATGATTAATGGTTTATTCCTACATTGGTGACAAGTGATGTTAGAAAAAAAAATTGCATTGCTACATACTGGAATGAAGCTGCTACTTCACTTGCACTGATCAATTTTTAGTGTTTCTGAGATCAAAAAATAAGAGGATGAAAGTGATATCCAGAACATAGTAACAGTAGGGGGCACAGAGCATGCATTTACTATGAATGGTTTCATGGGGCTCTTGTCACTATTATTTCAAATGCCACAACTCAGCTAAACTCACTTGACTCACACTTGTTTTATGATTATCTGCAGCACAGCATTTATGCCATATTATATATGCTTTTATGAATAAAATAATATTGCTCATTTGATGTTAAATATCTGTTATAGAAAAAAGGAATTAGACTCCTAAATGGAAAGACCACCTAATCTCAAAATAAAATAGCTGACCTGACGTCTCTTTGTAGGAAGATTTTTTTCTTTGATTCTTTTGGAAATTAGTATGAATGTTTCTCATCTTTGAATTCATCACTAAGTAATATTTCTTAAGTGTCTGTGTATATGCATAGTAATGTGCTGCATACTTTATAGCAAAATTGATACCCTTTAGGAATTTAGAAAGTAAAACAGGCTCTTTTACTGGATCTTCCATGACACTCAACTAATTGTGAATGTTCCCCAAGCTTCTTTCTTGGGCCTGCTTCTTTTTCCTCTCTGTTCTCATTCACTTGATTTCATTTGCTCCCATGGGCCTAATTATCTCAGTGCACATTATTTCTATATCTCTGTATCTAGCTCTACTGTCCTTCCTGAGCTCCAGTCCTAAATTGTTGTTATTTTTGTTCAGTCACGCCTGACTCATTGTGACCCCATTTAGAGTTTTCATGGCAAAGATACTGGAATGGTTTGCAATTTCCTTCTCTGGCACATTTTATAGATGAAGAAACTGAGGTAAACAGAGTTAAGTGACTTGCCAAGGGTCACCTAGTTGTAGTATCTGAGGTCAGATTTGAACTTGGGAAGATGACTCTTCCTGAATCAAGGCCTGATGTCCTATCCACTGCACCACCTAGCTGCCCAAGTTTTGAATTACCACCTGTCTATTGCACCTTTTGAACTCGATGTCCTTGAAGGCATCTCAAACTCATGTTCAAACCAAAACTCATTATTGCCACCCCCACTCACTCACTCCTCTTCAGAACTTCCTTTATTACTGTTAAGGGCACCACCCAAACATACATAATGCATGACATTATACATTATATAAGATGTCATAGCATATAAATATATGTATATGTTAATATATTCATGCATGTTATAATGGATAAGATATAATATGTCAATATACACATAAATGCTTATATGTTTATAATATTGCATATAAATAGTGGTTTGCATGTTGTCTGTCTCCCCCACTAGAATATGAGCTCCTTGAAGGTAGGTACCAGTACTTTACCAGTCTTTATGTCCCAGTGCTTAGCACAGTGCCATATGTATGATAAGCATTTAATAAATTCTTGCTGATTGTTGACTAACAGAATGCCATATGAAGTTTCCTTGTCGTGAGAATATGACAAAAGAAGTCATAGAAAGTTTGCCATGGGCAAATTTTGGATACTAGACCAACAATGAACAGACTAGATCATAAGGGAACCATAGTTGAGGTCATTGAGCAGGAGTTTGAGGAGAACTAGGATGATTGTTGTTGTTTGTCCTTTGCTCTCAATGAGGACCAATGACATCAGGAAAGTGATGTCTTGCTTGACCTGCAAGTGAACTGGATTTCAGTTCATCAGGGCTATGCAAAGCCTGACTCTTTCCTCCAGGATCATCTAAGCCCAGTGGCAAGACATATGTCAGGACAACTGGAGATGTTATTATAAGTACAAAAGCAGGAATATCATTGCTAGAGTACTTCACCATATCATTCATATGGCATTAATATATACTGCCTTTTAATGTAATTGCTTGTGTTCACATCTTTTCTCCCCAACTTGATTGTAAACTCTTATAGACCAGGACTACATTTTATACTTCTTTTATACGTGACTTTACCTTTTCCTTGAACATCAAAGATGCTCAAAAATACTTCTTGTATTTATATATGAAAGAATGTAGAATACCACATATAGAATCACAGAAAGAAATGATTTAGTTTTATTTAAACTGAAAAATATGTATATAATGATCATATAGATCACTAGGAAACAGAACTGGTAAACCGCTGTTAGCTTATGAGAATTTGTCTTCTGGATAATATAAAATGAACTAGCATACATTTCTCTGCATTTACTGACAGCTAGTTTTCAGTATAATAGAGGGCCAACTACGTTGGGAACACATAGGGCTCAAATCACACTTCTGTCACATATTAGCTGTGTGACCATGGGCAGGTGACTTAATTTGTCAGTTCCCCAGTCAAAGACTATATATAAATGAGCTGCTCTTCTACGTTGATGGAGTTTATTATATAGATGAAATCACAGTATACCTACCTGGAAAATATTTTTTTTCAAAATTTGAAATAATTTTTCTTGAAACATGATTATTCTATTGGTTTGATTCTTTAATGGAAGAGTCCACTTTTTAGAAACTTAAAGTGTTATTTGGGCATTTTGAGTCTTGGTCTACAGCTCTTTCTTTGAAATTCACTCTTTAAAAAATATTTGGAGATTGTAATCATGTTTCCCCTTAGTCACTGTTCAGTTAGACGAGACTCAGCTATTTTCATCTTTCCTCTCACATGATGTACCCACCTCTAATCATTTTGTTTTTGTTCATCTCTGTATGTTCCCTGCAATTTGTCTAAATTTACTTAGTGGTTAGAGGTTAAGAGAAGAGATTTCAGGGTTGTAGCCTTATAAATATCATGATTACCATTAATAAACATAGGACCGTCTCCTGGTTGTCCAAGGTTATGGTTTTTTCCCCCTTTTTCTTAGCATAGAGGAGATTCAGTTCCTGTCCTCATGGACTCTTTAATTTATGGGAAAGAAAATTCCCATTTCTGCTAACAGAGGATTCTTTGCCACAAAAGGGGACTTGAAATGTAATAGAATGACCTACCTATTGTCTTGGTGAAAGTGATTTCTCTTATGGTCATTGTTAAAGGCCAGAGACCATAGATCTAGAGTTGGAAGGGGTCTCAGAGACCAACTAATCCAACCCCTTCATTTTACAGATGAGGAAACTGGTCGCCATGGAGACTAAGGGACTTGCTCAAGGTCATGCATTGTTAGAGACAGAAGGAGTGTCTGAGGTGGAACTTGAGCCTGGGTCCTCTGTCCCTAGAGCCAGTGACTCCCCCTTCCATATCATGCTCTAATCCTCATTGTAGCATGTGTGTGATGTAGTGTCTGCACACCCATGCTCCTAGGGGACAGTTTTGGGAGTTGGCTTGAAGAGTTCCATTTTGGTAGATCCTGAGAGTTTGTACTCCATTGGTATAAACTGTGTGTCTGGCATTAGAAGACAAGCCTGGATGTTTTTTTGAAAATGCAAGTGGACCTTAACAATTTTCATTGTTTTTCAGCCACAGAAATTCTCAGACATTATATATTAAGTCATAGAGGGGTCCCAAACTATGGTTAGAGGGAGCTAAGTGGTGCAGTTGGGGCCTGGAGAAATCTGAAGGATGAAACACAAATGAGAACCTGGGAGTACCAGACAGTATTGATAACCTGAACCATGAAAGACTTATTATTCATTGGATTCAGGAATGTCAGTTCTCTTTTCTCGGCCAATGAATGAAAAAAGAGAATTTCTTTTTGCCCAAACTTTTGGCTCCAGATTTGAAATAGAATAGTCTCTTTTAACCCTCAGGAAGAAGCTGAAGTGATGAACATCTAGTCCAAAGGAAAGATGGAGCCTTTCATCTGTGCACATAGCTACTAATAAAACTAGGCCCAGATGCTAGTGCAACTCAGAACAGGAGGTGAAAAAAGCTAAAATTTATAGAAAGTTAGACTCATCTAGCTACATTTAGAGACACCTGGGACAGACCAAGCTGTGATGTGTTGCTGGGGGAGCATTGGGACAAAGGTCACCGGCATTTTCATCTTTTCCTAGCCAGCAAATTGTTACTATTTTTACAGAACAGAGTAGTGTGGGACATCAAGGGTGGTTGTAATAGTTTCCTCACACAGTATAAGTGAGATTTTTCCATTTAACAAAGCAGAGTCATGGGGAGATTTATCTAATGAAAGGAGTATGATGAAACCTAAGATCTAATGTAGATTTGTTTCCCAAGATAATCAAACTAAGACATTCAGGAAAAACAGTAGAGTCAAAGTCAAACAGTCAGAGTTCAGTTTAGAGAAGAGTCAAATGGACGAGTTCAAAAGGTAGACCTGATTTTAGCCTGGGACTCTGTATTTTCTATCATAACCCCGCTGAGAGGAAGAGCTTCATAATCGACATTGAGTGACCTAACTGAAGGGGTTTTCATGGCAATTGGATGAGAGGGCTGATGGAAAAAAGAATTTCAGAACCCCTTTCTTTGGAGTAGATGGAAAGACTTGCTACTAAAAGAAATAGCAGTAAATTAGAAAAGTATAGCAAGTGACTTGAAGGTAGTACCTCTTGAGGCACAGTAGAAGAGAGGTTTATTAACCATAGCACTCTCCAGTGGAAAATGGAGATGGATGAATGAGTTGTTTGACAGAGTCATAACCTTTCTTTTAGGGAAGAAGCTTGTTCTTCCTTATATGCCACGGTCATGTATTATTACCTATGCATACCTCTTCACAGAGGTCCCTGCACACATGTGTTTTATGTTTCTATGTCTCACATAAGATTCTTGCCTTTTAACCATGGCTTCCCATTGGACAGGAAATTAGGCAACTCTAAAAATAACTGCATTGCTGAAGACTTGATAGAGCAGAGAAATGATGCATGCTAGGGGTGAGCAGAAATGCAGCTGAGATAAAATGCTTGCTAGAAATCAGTGACAATCCACACTAGGCAGGAAGCAGGTCTAACAGAACAACATAACGACTTCAGCTTTGTGAAGTTGGAGGTGTGAATTGCTTTTCCTATGTACTTTAGTCATGTATTACTTATGTGTAACACCTCACATGTGTTTCATGTTTGTATGTTCCAATACGATTCTTGCCTTTCAAAGACGATCGTTTTAGACTTTATTCCTTTCCACATAACTGCAAATGAGTGACTTCTTTGTTATTCTTCACTCAAGATGCTCCATCTTCTGACTTTTTCTCTGCCTGTCTCTCAGACCTAGAATGTTCTCCTTCTTCATCTCTGCCTTCTGCCTTCCCCAGCTGAGAATTGCTTTAATATTCTACAATCTGCAAGAAGCCTTTCCTGGCCCACCTTAATACTAGTGTCTTTCCTCTGAAATTACCAACCAGTAATTATGTATAGATATAGATATAGATATAAATATATATAGATATAGATAGTTGTTTCCATGTTGTCTCCACCATTACATCTCCTTGAAGACAGGAACTATTTTTTTAAAATTTTCTTTATAACCCCAGCACAATGACTGGCATATAATAAGTGCTTATTAAATACTCACTGATTTATTCAAATATATAGATCTACTCTTCTTAATGAGTATGAGCTCATTAGTAAATTAGACCTATTTCTCAAAGTGTAATTTGCTGTGAAATGAGGTATATGTGCACTCATTAGGAAGGTGGGCTCAAGACTTCTGACAACATTTGTTGTTATTTTACTACATTTGTTTCTTATGAAATGCCTTATATTTGAACCAAGTCTTCCAGATGACTAACAAAAGTAGATACTTTGGTAGAGCCTCATTAGCTTTGCTTTGAAGAAGATTCTGATCCCCAAAGTTCCCAGAAATGGGGTCACATTGGCATACTTCTGGCCAACTGAATAGGTCAGGGAGAAGCAGGCCAGTGGAGAGGGTAAGAGTCTCAGTTGTTGCCTAGATCCAAAAAGACAACTAGAAGAAGGGTGAAGGAGTTAGCTTTGTGAATAATGAAGGAGATTATGAAGCTTAAGGAAGGAATTTTGGGGGTCTTTGTGAGAAAATACCTTGCTTGTCTAAGTAGACCAGGGACTAGTATAGGAAAATTTCAGAGTGACTGAATGGGTGTTCAGTATTACTGAGGGGCACAGAGGATTGCCTTGATGATGGTGAGTAGGGAGAGCTCATACCCATAAATAGAACTAGGTAGAAAGCAAGTTCTAGAAAAGGTGGAGAATCTCATCAAACCTGGTGTCAAATCAGATTTCCTTGGTTTAGAAATCCCAATAGTTTTGTCCAGCATCCACTACTTCAAATATGATATTATCAAGATAACTCAAAAGCACAGAAAGGGCCAGTGGATTTAGGACCAACAGAGGACTAGGGAACCTAAGAGGCAAAGGATCAGAGATAATGGACTTGGACACATTTCACCTTGGGCTAATTTCTTTCCAGGATGTCTCCAGTGGAATTGAGAGTTTCTGGGGACATGATATCAGATTGTTGATTCTCCATTAGTGGATGGAGTGCTGGTCTTGAAGTCAGGAAGACCTGAATTCAAATCTTGCCCAAGACACTTGGTGTTTGTGTGACTGTGAGCAAGTCACTTAACCTTTCTCAGCATCAGTTTCCTGATCTGTGAAATGAGAGGTCTGGACTTAATGACCCCCTAAGGCCCTTCTATGATCCTATATTTTTTTCAGACCACCATGAATTTCTCCCCCATATGGACTATCATTTTTTTAGATTATACTACCATTTACGTCATTGAGTTTAATTTATTTGGTCTGGTGTTTGTGTACTTTTACTTTCCTGTAGTTGTTATTCCTTTTTCTTTTTAGTTACTTAGGGTCTACTGTTATATTTTATTTATGTGCTGATTTTTTATTAGGTTAGATTTCCCCTTTTCCACTCCCATTCCTTTTTCTTTCAAATTGAATTTTTAAAAAAGTTTGTTTCAAAGAAAAGTGTCCAGTTTGTTTGGTTCTTTGGACTTGTTTCCTGATGAGCTAACATCTAGCCTTTGGGGCACAGACTCAGAGCTGGGGGAGTTGAAAGTGAGGATCTTCTATGTGGAGGTTTGCTGAGCAGATGTTCGCTGAAGTGCTGATGGCACAGAGAAATCAAGATAAAGCAAAAGTTTCCAGATTGACCCAGAAGCCTTTTAATGGTCCATTGGGGAGCCCCTCCACAAATTTAATTAAATTCAACAAATATTGATTTAGTGTCTACAAGGTGCAAGGTTTTGTCCTATGTGTTAGGGGTGCAATAATTAATAAAATGCATACCCTGTTTTTAAAGATGTGAAAGTCTATTAAAGCAGAGGTTCTTAACTTTGGGTTTATGGATCACTACAGGGTTGATAAGTAGATTTAAAGGATCTGTGAACTTCAATAGAAAGAAATTACATCTTTATTTTCACTAACTTTTAGCTGAAATTTAGCATTTTATTCACTTATTTGAAAACATTATTCTGAGCAGGTGTCCATAGACTCTGCCAGATTGCCAAGAGGATTCATGACATAAAATAGTAAAACAAAACAAAACCTCCAAACACTTTAATAGGGGAAATAAAACATGTACATAAATAACTATGACATAAGATTTAGTGGGATAAATAAAAAATAGCGACACAATGTTCTAGGAGAAATCAGACAGGGATCACTTCTATGTTGGAGAAATCAGGGAAGACCTCTTTGATGAGGTAGCACCTGAGTAGGGTTGGTTAGCAACACTGTTCTAGGGAGGAACTTGATGGTAAAATGGACTTCTCCATTCACAATCACAACTCTTGGTATCTATAACTGGTGGATGTTAGTGTGTATTTTTGGCTTGTTGAAGTACACTAAATAGGGATGATTTTTGTCTTAAGAGAGTATGAAAAACATGAAGACATGTGAGTGTATGGACTTTCTGGAAAATTTGTATTCAAGCAAAAATATGGAAGTCTGTCAGAAATGATTTCTTTGTATAGCATGAATATAATTATTGACAATAACCCTAAAGTTACAGACCACCATACTTTCCTGTAGATAGAATAATAAAAATGACTTGAAAACAGCTCTGTGAAGAAGGCCATGTCAGTATTATTGTCCCCACTTTACAGATGAGGATTTTGGCACTCAGAGAAGACTTACCCAGGGTTACATAGCTAGTATCAAAGGTAGTGTTTGAACCTAGGAGTCCTGATTCCAAGTCCTCTCTGCTGAAATGACAGAATTAGGTCATTTCTCCTGGGCAGCCCAATTAGATCATGATATGAGGTCACTGAAAACTCTTAGCTCCACATCAGTCAAAGAGAGGGGAGAACAAAGGTACCAGGAGCTGGGGGAGGGGATCAGAAAAGTATTGCTTTTTTTTCTGCCAGAAGAGGCCACATGGCAGCTACCACCAGCTTTGTTCACTGGGAAGACATAGAAGAAAGGGAAAAGAAAGAAGAGAATGAGAGGGACAAGTAGAAGTCTTATGTACCCTTCCTTTTGTTCTTCCACTCCAGTTGGGGCTTATGTAATCACCTTCCCTCTTGCTGCAGTTTCGATAGTTTGCTGTTCAGTTTTCTTGATCCTTGAAGGCAGAATTGTACCTTCTGCATGCCAAACTCAATGCCAGCTGTGAGCACCATTGGGAGTGCTGCTTCCTTTTACAAGGAAAGATGAATTCTGAATAATAAGGGAGGTCCAAAGCTATTAACAACAGAAAACTGTCACATTAATATGATAATGCAACCCATTCTCTTTTCTTAGACCTATTGTTTCAGTCAGGGATAAGTGGGAGAAGGAGCACTTTACTGCCCATTATCCTCTTCACCACACCAACATTCTCAATAGCCAGAAGGTAATGACGGGTCAGTTATATTACTAAGGAGAGTTAAGAGACAGACTCCTAACAAGCATCTGGTCCTTTGAAAGAGTCTACGATAGGGGCAGCTAGGTGGCGCAGTTGATAGAGCACCGGCCCTGGATTCAGGAGTACCTGCATTCAAGTCCAACCTCAGACACATAACACTTACTAGCTGTGTGACCCTAGGCAAGTCACTTAACCCCATTGCCTAGCCCCGCACCCCCTACCCCCAAAAAGAGTCTATGATGAGGAAAACTATAATGCACAAGTTGGTAGGATAGGCAATCTGGATACAACATCTATTGTCCCATTGATTGCTAGGATTGATTGGGCTGCTTAGATGGATTTCTTTTTCCTTTCTCATTGCTCTGTGCATGCCCTGAAGCTGTGTGTTTAGTCAGAGTAGAGTGTTCCTCAACCCATGGACTAGTATAGCATCAGAAAAAAGTTATTACTCTACACAACTTAATGAAAGCAAAAAAATTTTTCCCCCCAAGGAAAATTCCTCTAGTTAGCTGGGATTGAACATGATGCTATCTTCTGGGAATTCAGCTTACACTAACTAGAAGACATACTAATAAGAAAACATTTGCATTAATAGTAGTTTAAGAGAATGAATTTACATAGTTTTACTGCATGAGATGATTATGTTTTATATACTGGCTTATTAAGTTTTATCCTGGAAAAGGAGTATGGAAGAGAAAAAAAAAATCTTTGTTTTCTGACAAATTACATTCCTAGGTGAGGAGACCATGATTCTTGACACATCTCTTACATTTCCTTCTGAGTCAATATCTTCTCCCTGGCTCCTCTAGTCAAAGGACAGTGAAAGAGATGTTCCTTCTACCAGGAACTCTTTCAACACTATTTGCTTTAAACATGTTAAGTTCATTTTCCTATCTTACACTTATTTTCTGTTTCATTGCATGCCCCCTTACTCATGTGTGCACTGTTAGAGTCAAAGCATGCCTGTTCAATATTTGATGGATGGGATCACTTTGCAGGTTTTAGTTTAAAGGTAACCATAGCACACACCCTTGTATTCATTATTCATTGCAGAGATGTGCTGTCCATTCTTGGGAGTCCTCTTTCCTTGACAGGATTCCTCTATATGTGACCTGCCATCCCTCCAAACGAGCTTGGATATTATTGTAAGCGTGACAAGTTGGCAGGTATAATACCAACTGAAACCAGAATGATATAAACTTGTTTGTTCATTTGGGCAGATGGGACCACGTTTAGGAGTGAGATGAAGTCTGAAGGTGACAAACAGCGGAAAGTCCGATTTCGGATTGCTTCATCTCACAGTGGGCGAGTCCTGAAGGAGGTTTACGAAGATGGAGAACCTTCAGACTCGCTGGATTCCGAATGTGCCAGTAGCTGTGGGACAGATCACAATAGTGGTCCAAGCGAAGGAGCAGGACAACAAAATGGCCATTTAGGATCAGAGGGCGATGAAAATGAAAACGACCAGGATAACTTGCTTGTGTTAGCAAGGGCTGCCACTGAGAAGGGATTTGGTACAAGACGAGTCAACATTTTAAGCAAAAATGGTACAGTCAGAGGCATCAAATACAAAGTTAGTGCTGGCCAAGCCCTTTTTAACAACTTAACCAAAGTGCTACAGGTAAGTAACATAGCTTTCTTTTCCCACAAGTGTGCTCTGAACTTGCCATCTGGACTCTGCTCCCTTCAGTTTCTGCTCTAAATTGAAACTCTCTTATTCATGACTTCTCTTATATACTTCATGACTCACAGTGGCACACTTGTGCATCTAAGATGTTGTCTCTCCAGTCAGCCAAGTTGAGGATAGGGTCACTGCACTTAGTAAATTAGACCTATTTCTCAAAGCCAGATTTGAGTGTTATTCCCCCAGGGTGTGCTGACTAAACAGGATAACTTTTTTTTTTCCCCTAGCCTAGGAATAAGACATGACAGAAGTATATATTTTCAGCTAGAGTCAAAGCCCTAGGAGAGAAATGGTGGACTCTGTGCCAGCTGTCAGCCTGGAGTGCTGCTCTGGAAGCTTAGTGATCGCCGCCCCCCCCCGCCCCAAGGCATATAAATACTTATAAATGCTCATGATTGGGCCCAAAGAAATTATATACAATTTTATGAAGACATTTTGGTTGAGAGTGACATTTTTTCTATTTTAATACTAAAAGGATTACTTACAGTTTGGGTCCCCAAACTCCATTAATCTACTTCCAAGAATTCAAGAGTAAGAATTGGAAAAGATTATTCCACTTCGAAGGCACAGGCTTAGAACTAGTTTCACAGTAAATAAACAGTTCTCTAAAATATGAGCGATTTCACATATTAGCATAAGAATGTATTATGCAAAAGCTTTGGGATCTTTGGCTATTCTCTATTCAAAATGATTTAATGTCAAGGCACATTTTATAAATGGAAAAGAGCCCTTGTTTGGTCAGGATTATTTTGATAAAAGGTTTGCTGGTGAAAATATGAATCATTATTTAAGAAAAGGAAGTCTTGATCATTCTCTCTAAGGTGATAATCTGATATTCATTATAATTTCATTTTCTCTGGTTCCTAACATTTTGGAAAATGATCTTTTGGAAAATTTTGTATGTCTCACCAGGGCCCCCAATTGTGTGTGCTATGAGGGGGTGGTAATAAGAGTGGGGAATTTCAGCAAAATGCATTTGAATATTTTTGTTTCAAAAGAAGACATTTTTTTCCTTATAGAAAAACCATGAAGTATTTTCTTTTCTGAATGAATGCTGGGAATCAGAATGTTTTAGACATGATTCTTTATATATGTGGACCTTGGAGGTTATGCAGTGCAGTGGAAAGACTATAGTATTTGAAGTCATAGGATTTGGGTTCAAAATTTAGCTCTACCCTCATGTGACCTATGTGACCCTTGGCAAATAATTTACCCTATCTGATCCTCAGTTTCCTTATCTATAAAATAAGGAGGTTGGACCAGATGATCACTGATGTTCTTTCTATGTCAAAATCTAAGATCCTAAATTTTGCTAGATTTAGAAAAATTAAATTGGATGGGAAAATGATGTCCAGTATGCAGTTTAGAAACTACTTTGCACAAATTTGAATTAGAATTAAATTCATAGACTTTCTATATGTCATGCAGTTCAACCTCTCATCCAATGCAGGAATTGCTTCTACAACTTTCCTGATTGATAACCATTTGTAGTTTTTACCCTCATTATGGAGAAATTTTGGAAATGTTTACATTCAATGTGCATCTTTCCCCTCCAACTGGAGTTGTTTAAATTGTATTATACTTCATGGAGGTATTATACTATTTTACTCTATACAATTTTTATCTTCCGTTTTGGAACTTTTTACTCATTCTCTACTGCCTAAAATTAATTACTTTAACTATTTTACATGTTAAAGTCTACAAAGGAAGAAATGTGCCCTTTTAACATAATCTCATCCTGCAAATGATATTAATTTACAAATAGGAATTTGTAAAAAGTCCTAAAGTTGGGGGTTTAATCTTAGGTTAGGATAAACTATTTCCTTGTATATTTTCTGCCCTCACAAAATATTCACCTGTACTTTGAGAAGAAAACAAAGCAAGATATACTTCTCTTATAATTTCATTCCCTTTTTTTTGTTTTTGATTTTGCTTTAAAACAATAACCATGGCTGCTACCAGAGACTTGTAAGGGATTTTAAGATCATCAATCAGTTTTGCAGCTGAGGAAGAGTGATTTATAAGATATTTTCCTTTTCTTAACTTGATGTATCTCTAAAAAAACATTTCAAAAATTGAATGGAGCATTCTTTGACCTTGTGAGGACAAAAGTTGAAATTCAAGGCTTAGCAAGTTAGATCTAGTTTCTTGGTTGATGTGGGGTACAGGGGAAGGGAGAATCACTTAACTGTTATTCCTTTATCTACTGCCCTAAACTTATCTTTCTGTTTTTTCTTTCACATCTCATAGACTATGTGGTGGGTAACCTTGGGTAAGCTAATTAACCTCTCAGCTTGTTTCTTCATCTGTGAAATGGGAATAATCACAGCACCTACTTCTCAGTGTTGTTGTGAGAATCAAATGAGATAATATTTATAAGGCACTTTGCAAACATTAAACCACTATGGTTAATTATTTATTATTAAAATATCCTGTATTACTAAAACACTATAGTTAGCTATCTATTATTATTTTAATGTATAACTGCCATTGACAGGAATCTTTCAGGGACCAACGTGGGTAGTAACATCTTGAAAATTTTTGCATCTCTAATCCAGTGGAGAGACACTGAAGTATTTACCTTGCACTTTTGCAACTGCCTATTCTTCTTCCTCTAGAAAAATGATTATAGAAGCATGAGATATGAAACTTGTAAGAAAAGAAATCCTAAATATTAGCAGCATCTTTTAATCATTTTGTAAATCATTTTGCTTCCTCTCCATCTTTCTGCTATTTGTATTTTCTCTTACAAATACTTGGGCCTCCAAACATGAATTCTTCATTGAAATCCTCTGTTTAAAGCATTTTTCACTCTGCACTTTTAAGGAATACAAGAAACTATTAAAGGAATGTTAACCTTGTACCATGCTGGATTAGTCAGAATCTTCAAGATTAATTTTGATGAGAGTAGCAATGGACTCAGATCATTGCATAATTTCATCCTGATTTGGCAGTTTATTAAATTTTTTAAAGTACTTTTGTTTAAATAACTTAAATTATGTATGTGGGCTTCTTTCATTGCCTTAGTGTGGTTGATTTTATAAATGTGCTTATAATTTAATTAAACTTCAAAAAATTTTTGTTGAGTGCCTAATATGTGCAAGTTACTGGACCAGATACTGGTGATGTAAAGAGAGAGACAACATAAACACCATTTTAATGAAGTTTACAATCTAATAGAATGGTTAAGACTTATACAAAGATAACTCTCAGGCAGAACAGTATGGAGGTAAAGGAGAGGTTTTGATAATAGACTACCACAAATTTGAGGAAGAAGGTATCTCTTTCTGATGAAGAAGGACCAAGGAAGACTCCATGGAAGATAATGACATCTGAGTTGGTCCTTGACTTGAAGGTGACTTGACTTAAGTAGAGACTTCAATGGATGGGGAAAAGCTAGGGAGAGCTAGGGAGAAGGTCTATTACAAGCATGGGAGATAGTTTCAGCAAAGGCATGGGAAGAAGGGATTAAAACATCAAGAGTCAGTTATTCAGTTTGGTTGGATTGTAAAGTGTATGAAACAGTATGGTTTGAGATGATTCTGCAAAGGTAAGTTGAAGACAGATTGTGGAAGACCTTGGATACCAGGATCAGGAGTTTATATTTTATTCAGTAGGCAATGGGGAGCCATTGATAGTATTTTGTACTGGGATGATTTGATCAGAGTAATATCTTAGGAATGTTGCTCTGATAACAGTATGAAGGATGATTTGGAGAGGAGACAGGAAACAAGAAAATCAGTTAGGAATATATTACCCCCTAATTGATGGGAAGCAGTAACGTAATTAGTAGTCTAGATGAGAAGAGATTAGGATCTGAATTAGTCTAGTTGCAGTGGAATTGGAAAGTATATGGGAGAGATTTTTTAGAAAGCCAATAATAAGGTATAAAGAATATAAACTACTCTAACTTTTGAGTTGGAGGTATTTTGATGATCAGTCTGAAGGTTTCCAATTTGAAACACATCTTTGTTATAGAGGGCATGGAGATTTTATAATGTTAACTTTGTTAACAGGTATTATATACTTCAATAGAAAGATAATTTCATTGCTGGGGATACTGACTCCACCCACACAGGGAGCATTTTTGTTTTCATGTTCTGGAGTTGCTGTGATTAAAAGTTTGGCATTTAGCGGCTAGTCATCTGGTGATGTATCTCTTTGAATATAGCAAGATTAGTTGTTGGATGACAAATACACATCTTTTTTCCTCCCATTATATCTATACCCTGACACTTCCAGCTTGGTAGAATTTGTGTTCCACTAGAATAATCTTCAAGAACCCAAGGTCACTGTTCTACCCCAAGTAGAACTTAGATGGAGATACAAAATGATCATTAGATGACTTTTTTGCCTTTTTTTTAGAATGAAAAACTTTTAATCAGTTTTAATTAATTGTCCAAGTTTCTTTCATTCAGCAAAATAGCTGTAAGAGACAATTAGTTTTCCTTTGAAGGAATGATTAATTGATCCATCCATGCAACAACAATTTACTCAGGGTATTCTATGTGAAATGAAGTGTGCTAGATGTTTGGGGTGGTATAAAAGTCTGTTATTGTTTCAAATAAGTTTACATTTTATTGAGAGAGGTAAGACATGAACAAAAGTAAATATATTATGAAGCACATAAGTGCATAAAAAGTACAAAACAAAGTGCTGTGAAAATTCAGAGGGAGAGTAGATAGCACTTTCAATTGCACAAGTTAAGACTTTTTAAAGAAAACAGTCAAGTTGGTCCTTACAGGGTGGGATAGAATTTCAACAGTGCATAAGGGTGATAGAGACATTCTAATCATAGGAAATGATGTAAAGTCTCAGATGAGTAAAGTCTCAGATGAGTAAAGTCTCAAATGAGTAAAGACCCAGAGATGGGGAAGTGTGAGACGTGGCTTGAGGAATGGCAAACAGTCCATTCTCACTGCATAAGTATATGTAAGATATCTGTGTGTAGCAGTGTTGTAGCTTTTGTATGCCTTTAAGTGCTGTTGAGATGAAAAGTTCTAGACTTCTACCTTCTATATTATCTCCCCAACTACTACTGATGACAACTTTTTGTGATGTTTATGAGACAATGAGAATTCTCTCTCCACATCTAGCTTCTTTCTCTCACCACTTCTTTTGAATCTGGAGGTTTCTTACCACAAGTAGACCAATGTTTGTGGTAATAGCTTATTCCATTCCATTCTTTCTGTCATTCATGGTCTGACAATGCCCACTGAGAGCTGGCATAGTAGTATTTGCTTAGATCCAGACACATAAGTAAGAAACCCCATACCTTAAAGCCTCCTTCTGTCCCTCTTCCTTGTTCAGACATCATTCCTGTTCCTTCCATTCCCCACTAGGTTTCCTAAGGCTGCCAACATCACTTTCTTTTGTTCTTTTTCTTCTCCTTTGCTTGGACTCCTTGTAGATGCCTTTGATCTCTTCATGCTTTTCTTTTTCTGCTTCTCTGTTTTCTCTATAGTCTAAGTGAAGTTTCATGACTCAGATCATAGAGAGCGTCTTGCAGAGTTAATGTCCCTTGTCTTGATCCGAGGATGTTAATCTCAGAGGGTGATAGTTTTAAGTTCATTTCTGTGGAGAATAGCTCTGGCCATGAATCATGACTTGTTTTAGTCCTGTAGCTTTCTTGAATCTATTAATTTTCAATTTTAGGAATAGCTAGGGTAGGTTGCACCTCTTCTTGGTGTGAAGTGCTTGTTTCCTGTAATCTCACTAAATTGACTAGTTATTCTCTAATCTAAGGGTGGAGAACCTGTGGCCGCATGTGGCTCTCTAGGTCCTCAAGTGCAGACCTTTGACTGAATCCAAATTTCACAGAGTTCTGTGAAGAGTTCAGGTCTCCCATTTCTGCTCTAATTCAATGGCATTTTATATTTGTAACAACCTGACTCTATTGCTAGCAGTTGTCATTTGAATGAGTAATGCTAAACTCTGAATAAATACAGTGATTTTGAAAGAATGACTTTAGGCTCTGGTTCATTATTTTTAGTAACAGCCTCTGGCTTATCTCTAATTGGTAAATTAGCACCTGATGTATCCAGAAACTTAAGAAAGCAATGTAACAGCAGGCCTTCACAAATATTATTGTGGTCTTATGCCTCAATCTGGCAAAATTTCTGGGGTTTCATTTGAAATGGTGTATTTGGAAGGAATACAAAAGCTCTATAAACATCTAATAGCTAGAAATTGACGTACCCTATAAATATATCAGTCGCAGCATCTGAGGGAAACTTTTCTTTTTTTTAAAATACCAAAGAGAAAAAGAAGACTTCAGGATATTTTAGGTTTAGGAGAATTTTGCAAGCAACATTCATCTGAGAATTGGGACTACTTTGGCTAGGGTTACATTACTAATGTAGTAATTTGATGGCATTTGTTTTCATGGGAAGAAGAAAAAGTGTTTTCTTGTGTTCTTTTAATCTACCTGTCCATCAATAAAAGAAGGGCAAAGGGTTTTCCCAGGATTCTCCAAGGGTAACTGGCCTTGGAAATGGCACTTTCAAATAATTGTAACTTTTCATGTCATCTAATATATGGAATAAAAGATGCTTGTAATCCCTACTGTCCAAAAGCTTCACTAATTATTGGTGGAATATTCAATATATTGAGGAATGATGGTGCAGTGAAGTGACCATCAGACCTAGAATCAGAAAGGTTTGATTTCAAATCCATCATTAGACACTAACTAGTTATGTGAACCTAGTCAAATCACATAATCTGTTTCCTCAGTTTCCTCAACTGTAAAATGTGAGTAATAATAGCACCTACCTCTCATGATTATTATGAGGAAAAAGTAAAATAATATTTGTCAAGGGTTTTGTAAACCTTAAAGCTCTATCATCATCATCCCAATAGTCTTGGTTAGAGATTTCCATAAACATGAGAAAACTTCCCAAAGACCTTTTGTTTCTCCTAGGTAAGAAATCAAAGCTGATATCTATCTAATTTTAGCTTTCCTGGCCTACTGGGGCAGAAGTGTATGCTTCCATTTTAGGTTTTCTACAATTAGCACATCCATGGCTATTGAAGAAGTTTGCAATAGAAGAAGGAGATATTCTAAGCTATAAGTGCAGAAGAAAGACAAGCAAAAGACAAGTCAACTAACTTCTCTTAAGCACAGTCTCCTTTGATAATGGATATTATTTTATAAAACAGATTTTTATTGATATATTTTGTTTTTGAAGGACCTAGATTCCTTTTGTATCCTTTCCCTCTCTTTCTCACAGAGTCATCTCTTGGAATAGAGGTCCTTAAACTTTTTTTGGTAACATCTATTTCTTTGGCAGTCTGGTTAAACCTATGGACTCCTTGGAATAATATTTTTAAATTCATAATATACATAGAATTACAAAAGAAACTAATTCTATCAAAATCCAGTTATGAAAATATTTTTTAAATGTTCATGGACCCCAGGTTAACTACTCCTCTCTTATAACAAAGACATTTTTAAAAGGAGGTAGAAGAGAAGCAAAATAATAAGCAAAACCAAATGACTCCATATGAAAACTGATATTATAGACAAAATTCCTTAGCCTTGGACTACCCACACCTTTGTAGAGGAGTGGGGTGAGATGTTTTCTCATATCTCTTTGGGACCAGGCTTGTTCTTTATAATTTTGCAATATTCAATTTTGACTGTTTTGTGGTGGTTGGTCCTTCCATATACATTGTTGTGGTCATGTATTGGTCATTTTACTTCACTTTATATCAGTTCACGTAAGTCTTTCCATGCTTCTCTGTTTTCATCCTATTTGTAATTTCTTGTAGCACAGTAACTGTCCATTGCATTCGTGTGTTAACGGTTTGTTTAGCCATTCTCCAACCCATGGACATCTATTTTTGTTTTTAGGTCTTTGCTACCACAAAAAATGCTGCTATAAATATTTTTGTGCATATGAAACTTTTTTTCAGTGACCTCGTTATGATTAGAGGCCAGAAAAAATGGTTACGTGTGAAGTGAGTAAAATATAGCACAGTTTGAGAATAACTTGTAAGTATTTCAAATGTGACCAATTTTCAACTCATTGATCTAAACATGCAATGAGAAGGGCCAAAGAATATTCATTGCCATGTGGTGATGGAGCAGAGAATGTTATAATTTATTTTTCCCTAGCAAACTATTTTCATTCTGTTACTTTTTATGATTGCATTGCATTTTCTTAATTCAAAATCCAGCATATTGGTCAAGTGTGAGATTTAGAGTTGCAATTGTGCTTCCCCTCTACTGATTTCAGAGTTGTTTCAAAAATCAACTATTATTCTAGTCCTCTTTTTAATAATATTGGAGGAATGGATAGATATTTACCTCCAGAGTTGAACTGCTTCATTTGCACTTGAGACCTAAATTCACTTCAAAGTTAATGTACTGAATCCAAGTGGTCAACGTCACTGACTATCAGAAGTAATGACTGGAAAGATCTGGCTCTATGTTGGCCTAGACAGATTTCCCATAGAGGGTTATCTTCTACTTACCTCAGGAAACCAGATCAACTTTGTCAAAGTTTCAGATTTCATTTCCTTTACCTTGAAACTTTCTCTGGCTTTTCTCTTCTTATCTGACCTGTTGCCTAGTTCTCACTTGGCTTTTAAAGCAGTTTCCATAATTCAAAATTTCTACAGCAAAGTTTTTCTGATATCCAAGGACCAGTCTATCTAAGAATAGAAATTCATCACTATAGGGTTGGAAACCAAGTAATTAATGTTTTTGGTGACAGTGACTCATGACACTGCCTCCTAAGGTCTAAACACTGACTCTGGAGATAGATGACTTGGGTTTAATTCCTACTTGTAATGGGAAATCCCTGTGTAACTTGGGTAAGTCACTTAAATTACGTGGGCCTTAGTTTTCTCATTTTTAAAATAACAAAGTTAGGCTAGTTGCCTCTGAGGTTCTTTCAGCTCTAGACTTAAGGTTCTCCTCTAAGGAGGGTGGATTAATAAAACATTAACAAATAATAACATTAATAAAATCACAGGTGCTTGAAACTGCATTGAGTAATTCCTTATTTTAGCCTTTAGACAACTCACCCATACCTGAGATCCTGAACTGGCCTCTGAAACCTCGGCTCTACTATTGTCCCCTTTCCCTTCCATCTATTCTCAGCCTTCCTCGATTGCTGTAATGCCTTGGTGCCATTATTTTTCTCTGTATTTCTGGGACTAATAACTATGGAGATACCAACCAACTAATTATATAAATTGCTTATAGCATTCAATAATATGTATACATTAGTTGTATGTATAATAATATTATGTGATATAATATTACAATAATACAATATGTGTATATCAGTTGACAAGTTTATATATTAGAATAAATTCTAAACTCTTCTCTATAAATACATTTAATAATAATTAAAGTGATGAAATCCAAGAGAAATTCTCAGCATTGTTGAACTTCTATGACTTTCAATAGACTCTTCATTCATTTGAACCCCACATTTGGTTAAATGAAAAAAGATTCTGCATGTCAAGAATCAAGCCAGGATTGAAATTTAATGACACTTTTTTTGGCTTTGTCCATCTAGGTCTGTCCTTTTTCTGTAGCTACCAGAAATTAAAGAGATTGGCTTAACTTGATTGCAGTTTGATGAAAGGATTGAACCACAGAATAAGCCATGCAATCATCTTAAGGGAGCAGTTTTAAGGGAGTGACTAATATGATCTTTTTCTAATCTCTAAGACCTCTATCACACAGAAAACCAAACAACCAAACTCTTGTTGCTTTAGGTTTCACTAAATCATATAATTAGACACTTCTCTACTTACTGTATTTTTCTTTTTATGTGTATGATGTGGTGAAGGGGGATGTTGGAGGATTGCTTTCACTTCTTTTTTCATAACCCAACCCTCCCCTCCTACCAATAGAAAATGATGGCTAAAGATATTCTGGAGTTAGTGAAGCAGGACTTATTTCACACTTGAGAAACAACAAGGACAGAAAAGCCATTTGCATGTACTGTAGGGTAGGTCTAAGTCATGGCCAGCATTTTAGCAGCACTGTCTCAGCTAACCTAACTTCAGCAGACCTCCTAACAATTTTTGATTTATGTTAAAGAGGAAAGGCTTCTCCATGGATTGTACCAGCTGGGCCACAAAGATATTGGCTATGGCTAGGCTTATAAGAAAGCAGGATGGTGGTGTCATATTGGAGTTTTTTGAAGACCACTTGAAAACCTGCTTGTTGCCCAAATATATCATCCACAGATGATGGATACTCTGATAAGACATACCCTGATGCATTAAACTCCATCCATTAAGGTTAGTTTTTTGAGTAACATAAAAGCCTATTATAAAAATTATTGTATGCTACCAGTGGGGTAAGGCAGTAAGTCAATGACTCATGTGAGCAAAGTAAGGGTTCATTCTCTTTTTTTTTTTGGGCAATGGGGGTTAAGTGATTTGCCCAGGGTCACACAGCTAGTAAGTGTTGTGTGTCTGAGGCCAGATTTAAACTCAGGTCCTCCTGAATCCAGGGCTGGTGCTCTATATACTGTGCCACCTAGGTGCCCCCAATAAGGGGCCATTCTTGATCCACTAAGATGGAAGTGATTTCTCTTCATTTGATCTCTTAATGCATCATACACGTTTTTGGGACTAATTGCACTAATCATATCATAGTTTGTTTTTTATTAATGTCACTTTTACCCTGAGGACAGAGACTGTGGCTTATTTATATATTTTCCAGTGCCCAAATACAAAGTATTACATATAGTAGACACTTAAATGTCTGTTGAATAATGAATCAATTAATTCAAGTAATGAGCTATCACAGTACTGTTCACATGGTGAGATGAATAATTTGTTGATTTGAATTTGTTTATCAGATTACCTAGATATTAGCTTAGAAAGCAACACCCGTAGGATATAGGACAAATGAACTTTAATAGAGGTGAGATGCGAAAGAAAGATTCAAAGAATAGAGCAGTATAGTGACTGTTTCTAGGGGATTAATATAAAATATGAGGCAGCTAAAAATCTGATGAGAATAAAAAATGGGAATTGGTGGTGGTGGTGGTAGTGGAGTATATGAATGGTGGATAGGAAGTTACCTACTTAAATATTGGGACATTTTCCCTTTGTTATGGCTAATGATGAGAAAGTATCATTTGCTAAAGTGTGTTTTTCTTATCAAGTAAAAAAAATCCATACATTTGTCTCAGTGGTATGTACCTTTATATGTAGAAACTAATTCATTTGTAGTTAGATTTGTTTACATATTTGATAATGTGCTATAAAATTTGTATATGTGCCAAAAACTATAAACTAAATCAAACTAATTGAAATGTTCAAATACTTTTAAGGAATTTGCTAGTGAGTTTTTAATCATTTTATTTTTTTAATATTTTATTTATTTTATATGCATCATAATCTGTCACTCCCACTACCTTCTTCCCCTGAACAAAAGAAAAAACAAACCTGTCATAAATATGCTGTCCAGGAAAAGAAATATTCATATTGGCCATGCCCAAACTGTATGTCTCTCTTTGGAGGGCTTCACCTTCAGTCTTTTGGACCATTGATTTATCATTACATTAGCCAGAATTCTAAAGTCGTTGGAAGTTGTATTTTTCTATAATGTTTTTGTTATTATATAATTTATCTCCTACTTCTGCTTACTTTGCATCACATTACAGAAGTCTTCCTGGTATCTTCTGAAATTGTCTATTTTATCATTTCTTTTGGCATGATAACATGCCATTACATTTGTATATTTTATTTTGTTTAGACATTCCCCAATAAGAGGACACTCCATTAGTTTCCAATTTGGGGCTACCATGAAAAGAACTGTTATAAGCATTTTTTGTACACGTAGGTCATTTTCCTCTTTATTTGATGCTTTTGGGACATAGAGGCAAATGAGAATTTTAAGATACTATATAAATATTAGCTTTTAATAAACTTACATCATTTCATTTGAGACTTACAACAACCCTTTGAGATAGCTCAATTTAATTCAACATTTGTTAAGAATCTACTATATGAAAGGCTCTGGGGATGCAAAGGCAAGAGCTAAACCATTCTTTCTGTCAAAGAATATACATTCTACTTGTTCTACAGATTTTATCCCCAAATCTCAGAGATGGAAGCAAATCCATCTATTCCAACCTATTTCTGCCACAAAATTCCCTCTTTTAGCATCCTGAATAACTGGTCATGCAGCTATTGCTTGAAGACATCTAGTGAGAGAGAACATACCACTTTGGGGCTAAATCTTCTATTTTCAAGGCACTTTGAGGATCCAAAGACGCGTAAGTATAGTATCCATCCTTCAGAGCTTATGTACTATGTACGCTAGTACATAGATGTCAAACTCAAAGCCCTCAAGTCAACTGGGCCACAAAACACCTAAGTGTGACCTGAATCAGATTAAAATGTAATTGGGGAATGTCTGAAAAATAAATAAAAATACAATACAAAATAAATATTCTTAATTTGTGGTTTTTAAGTCAATTTATAGCCCATAGGGATCTGTTTCTATTTGAGTTTGACACTACGGCTCTAGTATAAAAATAAAAAAAATTCCATAATAGCATTGTGGTGGTTTAATATTTATATTGTCTTTTCCTTATGCCAGACATAAGAGGTAGGTAGTATAAGCCTTATTATTCCCATTTTGAGGTGAAGAGTCTGAGGCTCATTGAGGTAAAGTAAATTAATTAGCTATGTTTACACACAATATAATATCAGAACAAGGATTTAGATTAAGTTCTGCTAAACTTCAAGGCAGCATTCCTTTGTCTGTTCAGTGATGCCACTATAAATGCTGTCTAGAGGCAGTGCAGGAAATCGGAGATGTAGGCCGTAAGTTCTGTGAATTTAAATGAGGATGATATCATTGAATGCTGAAGTGGACTAGGAAAGCTTCAGGAAGGATAAGGTCTAGAGTTAGGCCTTGAATGATACAAATTTGGATGGAATGATGGAGCAGGGAGGGCATTGCAGGAATGTGGAAAGACACAAGAAAAGTCAGAAAAGCTGGAAAGTATAAACTATGTTTGAAATATAATGAATAGACTTTCATTTATTTGGAACAGACATTTATATTGAAGATTGGTGTGGAAGATAGGGCTGAAAAGGTAGATTTTGACCAGATTGTGGGGGACCATGAACACTAAGTTAAGGAACTGATCAAATGAAGTATTAAATGTGTTAACATGGATATTAATTGTCCCTGATTAACATTTATTGTTAGGCCACTTTAGTCTGTAGACTAAATAAAATCATTGAATATATATTAAGAACCAGACTTTACTAAGTGCTGAGGATACATAGGTGAAAAACAACATAGTCTTTCAAATAGCTTATAGTTTATTTGAAGGAGATGCAAAGAATATACTGTGCACTAAATTCATAGCAGAATGTAACAGTGGAGAGAGAGAGAAAGAGAGAGAGAGAGAGAGAGAAGGAGATGGGGAGAGAGAGATGGGGAGAGAGAGGGGAAGACAGAAGAGAGGAGAGAAGATGAGAGAATGGGACAAATGTTTTAGGAAAATTTGAAAAGAAAGAAAACCTTTTCAGTTTGGAGGAGGTGGCACCTAGACTGGGGCTTGAGGGAAAGAAAAAACATAACAAAATCTTCAGTGAGCAAAAAGGAGGAGAAAGTTGGATCCTGGCATCAATGCAGAAGTGTGAGAATTCACACCTCTGTACTGAGCTTGTACAAAATATGGAGAGCAAAGAAAGCTGAGGTCAAAGGCTTGGTAGACATCTATCACTTAGAGGTGGGAGAAAGAGGATGAACCAGAGAAGAGGACTGAAGGGCAATAGTTACACTGTCAGGTGGAGAATTAGGAGAGAGAAGCATCATAGAAGGTAAAGGAAGAGAGAACATTCAAACAAAATAGAGAGGGATGGTCAGTGTCATAAGCTGCAGAAACATTGCAGAGATTGAAGGCTAAGGTAAAGTCATTGAACTTAACAAAGAAAATATTATATGTTGCCTTCGAAAGCATAGTTTGTGGAGAGAAGGGAAACCAGATTATATGTCACTAAAAGATAAGTATATGGTAACTATAATAGGTGTAGTGAATGTACAGATTATTCTTTCTAGTTTTAGCACTTTTAATCAGAGTGTTGTTGGCACCCTGGCCAGCAATGATGGTGAAGCTGGTTGATTCAGTATTGAGGTGGTGGACAGTGACAAACCATTTCCTGCTTAGGTGGTATTGCATTTTTATTATGTTGTGTGAAAAGAATCCAATGTTCTCTGAGGGGACTTAATAAATCTACCAGTGCTTATAAATTCAATTAGAATGGACCAATATTCTGCCTTTTTATTGTCTGGATTGTTCACAGAGCAAGGGTAAGACCTCTGGAGCAGAAGAGAACCATTCCATTGCCTTTCTGTCTCAAAAAAGTATCCATGACATGGTTATATAATTTTGTCTTTTCTCTAGATTGTTATTCAGTATTGAAACAGCTAGGGAATAGTATGTCTGCATCTTTTTTTCTGTGGGCATAGTGTGTGGTAACACTGTTAGGTACTGTCTCCATGTAACAAGGGATCTGTGTTTCTGGTAAGGGTTAAAACTATGATGGGACAACAGCAGTTGCTTTTCTGACTTGTTTTGAAATTCTGTTCCATGGCCCTGAGGGTGTGTTTTGAGAACCTGTATGTAATATCTAGAAGTTTAGATGCAAGGGCGGGAAGAGATCAAAATCACCTTCACGATGTCAGGTGTCCAATTACCTCAAAGAAGGGGGAAGGCTTCTAGAGGCTTAGTCTTTATCTTTGTGTTCAGAGTAACAGGGTCAGTGAGGGGTAGAAGTTAGGGAGGGAACAGGCATTTATTAAGTGCCTACCATCTGCCAGGCACTGTGCTAAGTGCTTTTACAAATAAGATCTCATTAGATACTGACTATGAAAGCAAGCAAGACTATTGCAATTTGGGCTGTTGTCATAAATAAAATATGGTTTAATCTACTGAATTAGCAGCTTTTATGAGTGAAACTGAAAGCCATTATTAGTGAGTTTTGCTTCTATGGAAGATAATCACCTTCATCTAGGCTGTTGCTTTAATCTTTTTCCAGAATAAAATATGGTTAGGTTTATAGGTTTGGAATTATTCTTCTCACTGATGCCAAATGAAGTTATTCTACTGAGTTTAGAGCAGAGGTTTTTAACCTGACATCTGTGAAATCGTGGTTACTTTTTTTTTTAAAGCTATTATGACAAGACTGCCAAGGAGATCATGACATACAAAAACAAAAAAGGTCAAGAATCATTGGTCTGGTTTTCTTTTCTTTTCTTTTTTTTGGTGACCCTTCTTTACTTGATACAGAACGTTCCAAAATACACTTTAATAATGCCCTGAGAATCATAGAATTGGAGAGAGACTTTGAACAGTTGCCTACTTGATCTCTGTCTTCATGAAGGATACCACATAAACCATATTAAGTAGGTGAGCTTATATTTGAAGACTGAAAGTTATGGCTGTTCTTTTATAAGTGATACAGTAAGTTGTTCAGAGCTGGGGTTTTTGCTTAGACAATTTTTCCTTTCGAACTGGTTCAAGGTCATGAAAATAAATTAATTTCTGTAATTTCCTTTGGAGAAGTCTATTTGTTGAAATCAATTACTGAATCAGCATAAGAACTGAATTGCAAATTCAGATTCAATTAGCATGAAGAGTCTAACATTACTATAATCCTTTTGGTGGTGAACTTGAATTAATGCTATTATTAGGACAAAATAAATGGGGAAGGGGGGGACTAAATCCTAGAAAATTTAAAGTCTTTGATCAGACTTTTCCTAGGAATGATCTGATACTATCAATTATATTGAAATACCCTTGTACATGTTGTTCATATTAAAATGAAGCAACAAGTAAAACCAGAGGGCAATGGGATTCAGGAAGAATCTGTTCTCTGCTCCCAGGTAATGGGTAGGACCCTGTGCCCTGAATAGAACAATGGAAATCTATAGTTACCACTGTAGGGAGTTAGCTCCAGAAATCCAGCATTAACCCCAATAATGTTCTTGGGGGATTACTCAGAAAGAGCATTAAGGGGCAAAAGGACTATATCTCCAATATCTCTGCCTTTAAATTGGCCACGCACCAAGCCTGGAATGCATTCCTTCTTTATCTCCTTCCTCCTGGAATCTCCTCTTTCCTTTAAAATTCTGCTCAATGTACCATCTTCTTTCCTGATCTTCTTAACTGCTAGCTACCTCCCAGACTATTTGGTATTTGACTACTGCTTAATAATTAAATACACACACACACACACACACACACACATATACACACACACACACATATATGTTTGGTGACAATATACATGGTGACAAAAGGTCACTAGTTCCTCTTCCAAACACTAGCAAGCTTTCAGATGGTAGAGGCCAAGAGTGATAAGCCCTGCCTTGGAGGAAACAAAAACAAAAAAATCGCTCTTCAAATTTCGGTGTGAACCCGTCCTTCCCCTTTCATGCAGCAGTCTTGTAATATTTCTGCTAAACCCCATATTAAAACCTTCTCTCATATTATGTCATATTATATCTTTTATGTATGGGTTTGACTTGATGGCCACTGAAATCTCCACCAATTCTCCAATTCTATGATTCTTTTATTGTTTATTTGTATTACTTAAATAACAATAGAATTTAGAACTCAGAGTTATTGGAAGTTTTCTAATCTAACACCACCACTTTATAGACAAGGAAACTGAGGTTCAGAGATTTTGTGACTTTTCAAAGGTCACACAGGTAACAAATGGGGGCATAATATGTGATTGAAGCCTTCATCTGAGATACTGACTTGCTTTACTAGGGTCAAGCTTATGTCAAAACCTTGTCAAAAAATTCTTTGGTTCAGTAGAGTCAGATATATGGTATGTTACAGTGGAGAATAGCCTGGAGTTGACCAGGTAAAACCAAAGAAGAAATAATATACAGCATCAGCTAATGAGAGATTTTCTTGAGCAATTTGTTTGTCTCATGTTTACTTTCTCAGATGATCCTGGATCAATCATAACTGACCATATGTTGGTTGATTCCTTTGTAGAGTACCTAAAAGATATGGACAACAACTGCACAGGTTAGGAAGGCATGGATGAGTTAGGCTCTTCTCCATTGGAGGTAACATAGTGGATAGAGTATGAGACTTATTGTCAGGAAGACTTGAGCTTGTATATTACCTAGGATACATCTTAGCTATGTGACACTGGGCAGGTCATAACTCTCAGTTTGTTTCTACATCATAATCTTAGCACTTAACCTCATAGGATTGTTGTGCGGATTGAATGAAGTAATATACATAAAGTACTTTGAAAACCTTAAAACATTAAAAGGATATTAGTTAATGTCACTACCACCACCACCAACACCACCATCACCACCACCATCAGCATCACTGTTTTAGCACATAAGATGGAAAGAGAAAGCATTCTAGGCATGTGTAATGGTACTAGCCAACTTACAGAGGATAGAATATATTCAAGGAATGAAGGTAATTTCTATTTCACAGCCGCATAGAATATGTGACAAGGGAAAGGATAAAACAAGGCAGAAAAAACAGATGGTAGTTGGCTTGTGCAGGGCCTTGGAATGAGAACTTTATTTGGAGGAGAAGGAATCTTTTAAAGGTTTTAGAGCCGGGGTGTGAAATGATCAGAGCATTGCACTGGGAGAATTAACACATAAAGACATAAAACATTGAAAAAATTTCTCAGATGTGGAATGTGAAGACTGAAAATTCTGCTAAAACCATAGTCCATTTGCATTTTTAAAAGAGAAAACATTTTCTGTTAACAGAAGGAAAGAAACAGAAAAGTCCTATTTACTCCATTATTGATAGCGTAAATTATAGCCTGGTGTTTCATGACAGTGATACTGTCACTTTTGTTAATCTCTTACAGTTGACAAGTGAAAATTGTTTTGTTGTGCCAGGCAGACTGCTCCTGGAGAGTAATTAATCCCAGATGAAAGGTTGGAGCAGCTGCCAACTAAAATGTCCTCTATTTTCAACTGAACATGGTCTAACCAGTAAGAGCTTTATTGGCACCTGTTTCTCACTGCCTGATTGCTCTCTCTTACACTGGAATAATTACTAAATTGACCCTCTGGTCCTTGTTTTAATTAATAGAGTTTCTGAAATAGCTGTCAGATCAAAATGATGGTAGATAGTTGGATGTTGTAAAAAGAACGTTAGATTTGAAACTAGAAGTCCTGAGTTTTAATACTGGCACTGCTATTAACTACCCATGTGATTTTGGGCAAATCACTTCAACTCTCTGACTCTCAATTTTATCTTTTGTAAAATGAGGGTATAATTCTGTACCTAGATGGATAGTCCACTGAGTTGTTGCATCAGTAGAAGCATCTGGGACAGCCACTGCAGATGGACATGGGTTTGACTCAGACTTGAATAGGAGGAAAAGGGTGGGTTGAGTCAGTTTTTTCATGATCCAAACGTGCCCTGAAAGAAAGATACCTGTTTTTAACTTATCATTTTCCTAGTGATGATGTATAGTTGAAAATCTTGGAACACCATAGCCTCCAAGGAATCAAAGTTGCAGGTGACCCAAAGGGTAAGAGATAGAAGTATGATCAACACAAGTAGACTCTAGTATATTTCCAATGTTGACAAATGGTGTAAAAGATCTTGGAAATGGACCTGTGATTCTGTTGGTAAAAGGAATACCTCCATGGAAACTTCTTTTACCAAGAACTTTTACACAAGTTCTACAACTTATAGTCTTCAATAGTTGCCTAGGAATACTTTTATCATTGAGGAAATATAGGATTAGAAAATAAGGTGGGCCAGTCTTGTAGCAAGTTGGCAATAATGACCAGTCAAATTGCCTTAATAATTTAGAGGAGGGTCTCTAACTGGTTGGATCCTTTCTGTGAAACTATAAAAGAACATGTATAAAAATTTGAGCACATGGAAAGGCATAGAAAGGTGAGATCTATACCAATGGAAAGAGTACCCACATTTTTGTGATCCATTGGAATAACTTTCATTTCTGATCTTATGTTCAGAACGTTGCTTAGGCAGTAGTCCCTTGTGTTTCTTGATGTTCAAAAATCTCACACAATAGAATTCATTATATAGAAGATAGCTCAATAATACCAATGCAAGATATGATCCACTTGTGTCAACAGTAGGAAGGGACATGGTCTCCCCTTCCCTGTTTTCAGTGTCAGAGAGGGATGGATCAGTACACATGTACTTGGCAAATACAGCAGATGCAAGTTCTGCCCTGAAGAAGAGTAGTAATTATCTATAGTGTCTGAAATGCCCAGGAGCAGGGAAGTTCCTGAGGGGATGGAAGCTTCTTGAGGACAAGGACTGTTTGATGTTTGTATTTATATTCTTAGAGACTACTTGCACATAGTAAGCACCTATTAAATATTTGTCAAATTGAAGAACCGAATTTGAATTATTTTTTTCAGCATTCTGTATAAATAGCATATAAAACAGAGCAGTTTATGTGCAAGAAAAATTAGGGAGCAGCCTTTGTGCTGGTATGCCATGGCAAGTGCAGTGCTCTTGGGAAATACATAACCACCACCCCCATTATCCACTTTTGCATGCAGATATTGCAGGTGTCCGGTGTTGGGTCAGCCTGGTTAGAAGTCCCAGGGTTTCATCTCTATGTCTCTTTTGGAGAGTACATATTTCCACTAATTGTATCTGTTTTGGGCTAGGGGAATGCTTACCAGCAGCAAGATATTATGAGAAGTATTTAGAGCCTAGCATGGTGGAGAAGAGAATGTGAAGGTATAGCAGCCAAGGGTGGGGAAGCTGCAGCTTTAAGGCCACATGTGGCCCTGCATATCCTCAATAGAACAAATAAAGAATTTGTTCTGTGAAGTTTGGATTCAGTCAAAGGGCAGCACTTGAGGACCTAGAGGACCACATGTGGCCTTGAGGTTACAGCTCCCCCCCCCAAACTATCAAGAGTGACAAGTAGGAATCCTTAGTCCCAAGAGGTTTGTAATTAACTACAGGGTATTTAAAGATGGGCTTCAATGATAAAGAGCAATTGGAATTTCTAGATGGGTAAATGTAATTCTCTGTCATCTGTTATGACAGCTATTCGTCCCATCTTTGCATCATTAGCATATTTGATAAATAGGTCATCTGTCCCTTTATTCAAGGTATTGATAAAGATGTCAAATAGTACAGAATCAAATCCAGGTGCCCAGGGCACTCCATTGCAGAATTCCTTCTAAGCTAATCTTGGCAAAGCTTTGTAAGACTGATTATATCATTGATTCTTAGTTTCCTTATATGTAAAATGGTGTTAGACTAGGTGATTTTGAAATTCCTTTTTTATCCTAGTTTCTGTGCCTCAATGGCTATGAAATATAGATTAGTTTTCACCCCACTGCATACTCACAAAGCTCAAAATTTCTTATTAATGCTACTCCCCTAAAATTTCTCTGAAGAGTGATAATAAAGGTATAAAACTACAATTGGGAAAAGATAGAAATTCCTTATTAATAGGCAATGTTGAGAAAGGATAGTCTTTTGACCTCACTCATAGTGTGAGAAAGGGAAAGAGAAAGGGATTCTTTTTGGAAAAAGTCAGATCTTACAGCATGATCAAGGGCACAAGTCAGTCTTTCTCATGGCTTGGAAAATATCAACTAGTATAGAATCCATGAAATGTGGCATGAACACTGCTTATCTGACTTTTCATCCTTTGTATGACATCTTACACTCTTTGGAACACAGGTTGGGATTCCTGG
Source organism: Vombatus ursinus (assembly GCF_900497805.2). Taxonomy (NCBI): domain Eukaryota; kingdom Metazoa; phylum Chordata; class Mammalia; order Diprotodontia; family Vombatidae; genus Vombatus; species Vombatus ursinus. The sequence goes on from NW_020954596.1 coordinate 51,790,835, forward strand.
TCAACCAAAGGAAGCAGTATTGCCCAGCAGAGAAATGCCTGGAGCAGATTACATGAGAAATACTGGAGGAAATGATTTTGGATAGTCTAGTACTAAGAAACATTGACTAAATTTCAAAAAATAAGTTAAGAAAGTTAAAAAAAATTATGCTTTAATCTGCATTCAGACTTCATCAGTTCTTTCTTTGAAGGTGGATAGCATTTCTCATCATAAATACTTTGGAATTGTCAGATTCAGATAATTGTATTGATCAAAATGGCTGTATTTCACAGTTAATAGTCATACAATATTGCTGTTGCTGTGTACAGTGCTCTCCTGGTTCTACTCATTTCACTTTGTATCAGTTCATATAAGTCTTTGCAGGTTTTTCTGAAAGCACCCTGCCCATCATATCTTATAGCACACTAGTATTCCATCACAATCATATACCACAAGTTGTTCAGTCATTTCCTAATTGATGGGCATCTCATGAGGGATAGTTTTTATTTAATTGTGCTGAAGAATTCCATAGCATATGATGTAAATAATATGGGAATGAATTTCCTACTCCTGCCATCACAATATATTTCTTGCCTAGATAATAAATAACAACTCTCTCTACAACAAATATCAAAGTACAGAAGACATGGTGGTTGTAAAGCACATATTTAATTTGCTGGGCAGATTTTGACTCAAACTTGGCTGTATAAACTAAAATGTTTTGAAATCTTTCCCCTATGATAACATGACACAGCCTATTAGGAGCATAAAATCCTTTTGTAAATTTCTTAAAAGTGAACTTTAGAAAAAACAACAATAACAAATACTACATTATAAATTTTGCCTCTTGTTTTCATTTCTACATAAGGAGACTTTAAAATATGCCTTCCTAGAGTATACATTCTACTCAATGTTTTTTTTTCATTTTTTCACTATTTCTCTTTAAGCTTTTGGTCCTAATAAGATTATTACTACCAACAAATTATCACTTTACTTTGCTGTGGTGTTATCATTTGGGATTGTGATAATTTGTTGTTTCAACTTTTCTGTCCCAAATATTTATCTGTAGAACTTTCCCATGCACTATTAATAATCACCGCACCCACTGTTCTTCTTTGTCTACCCTATTGACTACCTTAGTTCTACCTGCAGCATCTTCTATCTGAAGGAGTCACAAGTGAACTATTCTTCTATAATTCTGGATTCAATCTTGGGTAATATACCAAGATTTGTGGCAGAGGTAGGGTTTTCTAGTAATTTTTTGGGACAGTGAGGGTTCTGTACCCATGATAGTGCCTGCCACCAAATAAGTTGAATCTCTATCTTCTATCAAATTAAATAAAGAGGTCACTTTCAAATTTTTGAGGTCAAAATTCAAATTTTCTGATATTGTCAGAATTTTATCTGCAAACAAACTAGCATTTTATTTTCTCTTTTGTCACTGTTAGACAGTTAAACCTAGTTCTGCTCCTGATTATCCTTGTTCTTGGGTAAGTTACTTTGGTTTTCCTGGGCTTCATTTTCCTTATTCATAAATTGAAGGAGATTAGACTAAGTGACTTTAAAAGCATCACCATTTATTTTTAAAATGTTATGGTTTTTTATATGTGTAAAGAGGAATTCTTTTCCTTGATTTGGTACAAAAACTGTGCACTCACTTCCAGGACCATAATCATGAATTTTGGCACTTAGGGCAAGCGGTAGGAAATAGGTTTTCAAATCAACTTTAAAAGAAAGTTTTAACTGGGAGGGAGCAATAAGGAAAAACCCTAAGATACCAGGAGGTTGCTTCTGAAGGAAAAGCTGCCTGGAGAAGAGAGACTGGTGGAGAAGGACTAGGGATTCACCTGGGATGCCATAGCTCTGGGGATTGAAAAGAGAGAAAGTAAAGAACCTGGTAGCTTCCTACTTTCACTAATCTTTGTTACCAACTAGGTACAAAGTACAGTTGTTTCTATGCTACTTGAGGAATGTAAATGCTATCACTGCCTCTAAATTTGTTTCATGAGCAAATTCCCATGTATCCTACTTTGGTTATAGCTAAGTTGATTACAGCCACTTCTGCCAATTTAAGTCCCTGTCCTTTCAGTTGTCTTCTCATTGTTTATTAATCCCTCCATGACTAGTGCCCACACATATGTGCAAAGTTTCTTCTCAAACATTTAATTCCTTTGAAAACCTGACTTGTATATAAGACGCATTTCGTACAAGCATAGCTACTTTTCCACAACACACAGACTCACAATATCATTTTCCACAGTGGAAAACCTCACAGTGTCGCCATACTTGTGACATTTGTCATAAGTGTCATATTTATAAAAATGACCTGCCACTACTCTGTCTCTGAAATACAAATGCAGATCATGATTACATCAAGCATCATCATCATTCATCATTTTCAGTATGTTGATTATGTTTGAGTATGTTTATGAAACATTTGTATTAATGACAAAATATGTTACTATCCTCAAACACATATAGTTAGGGCTCCCAAATACTCTGGCCACTTGTTGGTTATTAACCTTAAAGACTGAATGCTGGATGGGAGCTTAGAGGATACTTATTCCAACCACCCTTGATTTATGGATGATGAAACTGAGGATGAGAGATTAAATGGCTTCCCAGAATCATGCAGGAAATAAAACTGCACAAGTCAGAACTGAAACACAGGTACTGTGATGCCAGTATTAGAACTCTGCTTCTTGGTACCTTATTGAGCTAGTTCCATTTCTATGTGTTGTTTCAGGGAAGAGAGGAGAGAAGTGGAAGAGAAATAGGAGGGAAGTGGTAGAGAAATAAGAGAGAAGAGGGAAATAGTACAAGGTGCACTTGTGTATCCACAAGGAAAAAGGGTTAATTGCAGACAAAGCAACAAGCATTTATTTATTTATTTATTTTTAATTTAAAAAATTTTTTTTCAATTTTTAATTTTTTTTTTTATTTTTAACATGTGTTTTTAAAACTTTGGGTTACAAATTTTCTCCCTTCCTCACTTCCCACCCACTGTCATTGAAAAGGTAAGCATCTTGGTACAGGTCATAGATGTGTAGTCATGCAAAACACTTCCATAGTAGTCCTGTTGTGAAAAACTAAGTATATTTCCCTTCATCCTATCCTACCCCCCATTTATTCTATTCTCTCTTTTGACCCTGTCCCTCCTCAGAAGTGTTTGCTTTTGATTATCCCCTCCCCCAATCTGCCCCCCACTCTATCAACCTCCTGCTCTCTTGTCCCCTTCCCCCCCTTATTTTCCTGTAGGGTAAGATAGATTTCCATACCCCATTGTGTGTGTTATTCCCTCCTTAAGCCAAATCCTATGAGAATAAGATTCACTCATTCCCTCTCCCCTTCCCCCATTTCCCCTCCACTGTAAAAGCCTTTTCTTGTCTGTTTTATGTGAGATATTTTACCTCATTCTACTACTCCCTTTCTCCTTCTCCCAGTATAATCCTCTCTCATCCCTTAATTTCATTCTCCAGATATCACCCCTTCATCTTCAACTCACCCTGTGCCCTCTATGTATCTATCTATACATACATATAATTTTTTCCCTCCCACTACCCTAATACTGACAAAGGACTCATGAGTTACAAATATCATCTTTCCCTGCAGGAATGTAAGCAGTTCAACTTTAATAAGTCTCTTATGATTTTTCTTTCCTGTTTACCTCTTCCATGTTTCACTTGAGTTTTGTATTTGAAGGTCAAATTTTCTATTCAGCTCTGGTCTTTTCCTCAGGAATGCTTGAAAGTCCCCTATTTCATTGAATGACAATTTTTTACCCTGAAGGATTATACTCAGTTTTGCTGGGTAGGTGATTCTAGGTTGTAGTCCTGACTCCTTTGCCCTCCAGAATATCATACTCCATGCCCTCTGGACCTTTAATGTAGAAGCTGCTAAATCTTGTGTTATCCTGATTGTGTTTCCACAGTACTTGAATTGTTTCCTTCTGGCCACTTGCAATATCTTCTCCTTGACCTGGGAATTCTGGAATTTGGCTACAACATTCCTAGGAGTTTTCCTTTGGGGATCTCTTTCAGGAGGTGATCAGTGGATTCTTTCAATTTCTATTTTGCCCTGTGGTTCTAAAATATCAGGACAGTTTTCCTTGATCATTTCTTGAAAGATGATGTTTAGGCTCTTTTTTTGATCAAGGCTTTCAGATAGTCCAATAATTTTAAAGTTCTCTCTCCTGGATCTCTTTTCCAGGTCAGTTGTTTTTCCAATGAGTTTTCACATTCTCTTCTATTTTTTCATTCCTTTGGATTAGTGTTACAGTACCTTGATTTTTCAAATTGTCCCTAGTTTCCAATTTCTCCATTCTAATTTTTAAGGAAGTATTTTCTTCAGTAAGCTTTTGGACTTCCTTTTCCATTTGGCCAATTTTGCTTTTTAGGGCATTCTTCTCCTCATTGGCTTTTTGGATCTCTTTTGCCATTTGGGTTAGGCTATTTTTTAAGGTGTTATTTTCTTCAGTATTTTTTTGGGTATCCTTTAACATCACTCTCAGTTTTTCGTCTACTTCTCTTACTTGCTTCTCAAAATCCTTTTTGAGCTCTTCCATGGCCTGGGACCAATTCATATTTTTCTTGGAGGCTTTAGATGTAGGAGCTTGGGCTCTGTGGTCTTCTTCTGGTTGTATGTTTTGATCTTCTTTGTCATCAAAGTAAGACAATATAGTCTGACTCTTTTTGCACTGCTTGCTCATGATCTCAGTCAATTACTTGAGTTATAGACTCTTTGTTAAGATAGGAGTCTGTTTTCAGTGTGGAGAATGTACTGTCCCAAGCTTCAGGGATTTTGTGCAGCTGTTTTCAGAGATACTTCTAGGGACCTGTAAATTTTCAGTTCTTCCAAGGTGCTATGATCAAGGGCGAGGTGTTTACTCCTTTCCTGGCCTGTGCTCTGGTCTATGAGCGCTCTTTTCTGCCTTGGAACTGTGAGGAGGGTTTCCTTTCCACAGCCACTACAAGCTCCACCACGCCAGCGCTCCTCCTCACTCCAGGACCACCACCCATAACTGTGACTCAGATCCAAGCATGGGCAAAACAAGAGAATCCTGCACCAGGAGAGAGACCTCTGCAATCCCCCTCTGATCAGCCACTCGATTCTCCCTCAGTCTGTGGGCCCAAAGCTCAGGAAGCAGCCACTGCCCCAAGGAATGGGGCTGGGACCCTGCGCTCCTCTCTCACCACTGTAGAAATAGACTTTTCCCACTGACCTTCTAAGTTGTCTTTGGTGTTTGTGGGTTGAGAAGTCTGAAAACTGCCATAGCTGCCTGTGATTCAGTCCTCTGAGGACTGCTCTAGGGTCGCTGCCGCCTGCGCGCTCCTCTCCCTGCCTGGCGTGATATACCTTTCTGATCAACCATCCAGGCTGTCTTTGGCAGGAAATTTGTTTCACTCTGTCTTTTTGGGGTTCTGCTGCTTTAGAATTTGTTTAGAGCCATTTTTATAGGTATTTGGAGGGGTTTGGGGGAGACCTCAAGCAAGTCACTGCTTTTACTCTGCCATCTTGGCTCTGCCCTGCAACGAGTATTTATTAAGCATTTACTATGTGCCAGGTCCTGTGATAAGCATATTGTAATTCTCAACTCTATTACCAAAGGAGGGAGGGTGCTGCTTCTTCATTTCTTCTCCCAAATGTTGAGGTTCTGCTGTTATTAGGGAAAAATAAGTTCTGGAAAGTTTTCCTTTGACTCTATCAGACTCCACCATCTATGCTTTCCTTTCTATTGTACTATACACTTTTGAATATATTATACTGGGGACAAATCCTTAATCTTGGTTGTGTGTAAAAGGTTTAAAGTCTCATTGAGGATTCCTTAAAGTTCTTTCTTCATTGAAGGCAACTCTTTGTCCAGGAACTTGGAAGAGTTGTTGGCTGATTGTGACTGATCTGAAAGAGAGCTGTGTATTTGTATTTCTAACTTGCACAGGTTCTCCATCAAACATCAGGATTAACTAAAAGAAGTTGTGTCTGCTTGTAATCTCTCCTAGAAGTACATGCTTTCTGTCCTCCAAATTTTTGCTGAGATTACTGTGGATATTCTTAGGAAGGATAGACAATAACTCTAAAATTTTTTCTAGCCACTTTCATTTTATATTTATATCATAGATTTAGATTTGGAAGGTACCTCAGGGACCTCCTACTCCAACTAATTCATTTTGCAAAAAATGAGGATGGTCAGGATGGAGCTATCTTGAAACACGAAGTCTTCCTCCCATCTTTGTCCTTTATTCTAACTTGGTGTTAATTTTAACCTTTTCTCTATAATTGATCATACATGAGGCACTGGGTATTAAAAAAAGACAAAAACAAGATCTCTGCTTTCAAACAGTTTCCATTCTGATGGGAGAGACAATGTGCAAACAACTATGTACATACAATATACAGGATAAATGGGAGATAATTTCAGAGGGAAGATAGGGCTTTCAAGAACTTTGCTCATTAACTGTCTTCTCAGGTTGTGTGGGCAAATACTGGTTTGATATATTTTTCTGAGGAACTCTTGATATTCTATTATCGTCCCAGCTACTACCATGTCTTGGGCTGGGAAAGTTCATTATCAGGAACTCTCCATTCTGTCCTAGTGATGAGAAAGTATTGAGAGAGCACATATAAATCCCAAGGCAGTTAATAATAGTTCTTTTCTAGTATAATCTGGTCTGCTCCCTTAACGGGAAAAATGGTTTTCCATTAACAGGAAACAAAGAAAGGTAAGGCAGATGTCTCTCTTTTATTGGCCAGCCCTGGGGGCTTTCTACAAGTTGATTCTCTAAATGGTCCTAACCAACCAAATCATCTAGTATGTAACCCCATTTATTGAAACTCATCTACTAGAAAGGGCCAAAAGTTAGTTCCAAACCAGTCAGTTCACTTTGGGGTTGCTTCTTTCTCTGGGACCTAACTAGGAGTTATCTTAGGCCTCTGAACAAGTTGCCAACGAGAATGTCCATAGGGAGGTATGCTTATAGAAGTCCTCAACAAAATTTCATTATTCTCTAAGTTCATCAAATTGATTGAGGAATCTCTGTGATAAAACTTCCTTAATACAATATTATTATATTTCATGTTGTTCTTGGGCACATAGTGAAACCACTTACACTACCTTATTTGCCTCTCCAAGGAGATCCTATGAGCCATCATTCTATTTTGCTGCAATATCTTTATATCTTTTGATTTCATTAATAGTGAGAATATTAATATAAGTATTATTCATTCAGTAGTGTGTCTGTTTGTTAGTAATTAGACCAAGATCTCATGTTCAAAGTACCAAAATTTAGATGAACAAATTTTGAACAAATATGAATGTTGTGTTGTATTAATATGATGGACTACTAACGTGCAATAAGAAATGTAGAGAAATTATTTAAAAGATATGGAAAGTCATGTAAACTGATGCTGAGTGAAGTTATTAGAACCAAAAGAACAATTTATACTATAATATTAATGTTATAAAAATGAACAATTTTGAAGACTTTTATAAACTGACAAAGAATGACAGGAGCAGAACCTGGAGAACAATTTGTACAATAATAGCTACATTGTAAAACTAAAACAAACAACTTTGAAAGCTGTAATATGATCAATATAATAACCATTGTTACATGTAACAATAACATTGTTACATACATAACAATGACCATTCATGATTCCAGAAGACCAATGGTTAACATTCTATGACAGAAATGGTGGATTTAGGGTACAGAATGAGAAATACACATACATACGTATGTGTGTATTATATATATATATATATATATATATGTATGTACACACACTTTATATATGTACATATATAAATTGTATATATTTGTTGAGGGAATTTGTTTTGTTTGACAATGAACATTTATCAGAAGGGGAAAAATGAATGTATATAGGAAGTCCAAAAATTGTTTGATTCTTACTAAGACTTGCAACTCCTCAACCTATTCATTGGAGGGGGTCTTCACAGACCTGAGGACAATTTTATATTTTTATGTTTCAAGGAGCATCATTGCCAAAGACACTTTTGCCAAGTGGCTAACCTGCTATTGGTGAAATTTGTGCTACACTTGGTTGGTTCTGGATAATAAACAAAAACTGTTGCCAGAACTGAATTTGAACCCTTTCCAAGTTGGTAAAGGTGCCAGGGCTTGTGACCTCATGGCATAGATTTTGAGAACCCAGGGTCAACTCTGTTCCAGGAAGAAGGACAATTGTGGAAACTCTCTAAATGGTAACCACTTAATCAATGTTTATCGAACCCATGAACCTTACATTCTTGCTGCTGAGCTACTGTATGCCAAATAACACCATGCCATAAAAAAAATTGTAGATAAAGTCTATTTGAAAAACACCTAACTTATCCACATGCCCGGTAGATATGTCTGGCTTGTATAGTTTAACCACATGGAATTTTGGGAATTAACTTGAGAATATAACAACCATTTCTAACATTGTTTCAAATAATTCATAAACCATTTTTGTTTCAAAATTTCAACTGGAAATTGAGGTTGCTTATATACATAGATTTATCATTTCAATAGTGTGAGCACTCATTCTGATATTTTCTCATCCTGTTCAATTTATGCACATTTATATCTATACTTCTTAGAGGACACATGAAGTATACTAGAGTCCTTCTTTCGGTTATTTTCATATCTTGGTGATAACATTGTAATACCTAAACTGTCCATCAGTTATCTCTCATTGTCTTTACATGACTGTTCATATATGTCTATTTGATGCTACTTGCCTATGTCATCATTGGCAATATGCTGCAGGCTACTCAGTCCTACCACACCTCTTTCCATTGCTTTTTGCGTTACTTAAAATTTGATTCTTTGATTTGATATTTAATTGAGGGTACTTTGTTTCAGTGAGTAGTTGAAACAAAACAAAGGCACCATGTAATTTCTCCAATACTGTCCAGCTCAATCTCTTCCTCTTATTCTTCAATTCTTGGCCCAGCTCAATGCCCATTTGTAATTCTTGCAGAAGGAAGGCAGCTCTACCTTTGTAGTCAGTATGGTATAATGTAGAGTTGTAGTGGAGTCAGAAAATTTGGATTTAATCCTGCCTTTGCCATTTATGACTTGTGTGACCTTGGATAAGTCACATAACATCTCTAGGCCTCAGTTTATCATCTGAGAAATGAGAATGTTGGACTAGGTGACCTATAATGTTTAGTAGAACACTGGCCAAGTGTAACTAGGCACCAGGTCGAGATTCAGGGACCTGAGCTGAGTATTGAGCCTTGAAAGCTGAGTAGGAGCAAAGGCAGTCACAAACCAATGAGCAGCATTTAAACAAGAGCCAAGGTTGGAACTGCATAATATAGATGAGAAGATAAGGAGAAAAGATGGAGGGACATCCTCCTTTATGCTTTGTGGGCAGGTACAACTTCTACCTAGCCAGAGAAGAAACTTTGAATGATAAGGTCAGCCTTCAATTAAGACATCATTTAGTCAAGCTTCCAGAGGCCTAGAGAGCTAAAGTGACTTGCCTAAGATTACATCACTAGTTAGTAACAGAATCTGGATTGAGTAGCTACCATCTTCTCTTTTGAATACTAAAGGACAAATGCCTCCTTGGACTCAGGGAATGATATGTTTTATTTCAGAAATCTAACATCTGAATTAGAAGAGGGGGAACCCATTGAAGAGAATCCATTCAATATTCAGTATATTGCTGATACCCCAACTTTTAGTTATGATTTAGTAATAGGAATACTCAGATGAAGTTTAATTTTTTTTTTTAGGCAATTGGGGTTAAGTGACTTGCCCAGGGTCACACAGGTAGTAAGTGTCAAGTGTTTGGTCTGAGGCCAGATTTGAACTCAGGTCCTCCTGATTTCAGGGCCATTGTTCTATCCACTACACCACCTAGCTGCCCTGATGAAGTTTAATTTCAAGGAAGTAATTGACTGGCTGACTCCACAGCAGGCAACTTATTGAATAAAGTTTTGTTTACGATAGAAAACATTATCAATAATATTACCTTGAATTTATACTTGCAATCAAAGTCTGTTCTCTTTTGTTCTGTTACTTTTTTAAAGGCCTACTTAAATTTAATCATAATAAGAGAAGATATTATTTTCCATTTGGAAAGAGGATATATCCAACTGCTTGCTCCAAGATCCAAAACTGGCATACATCATAATTTGTCTGTTTATTGGCATACTTTATCATCTCCGTGCTCCACTTTTTTGTGACTAGCTAACATCTTTTAGGAAAAGTAGCCAATAAGTCTTTCAAAAACTTGGAACAAATGATGTGTGTAATCAAATAATATCTAGTGAACTCTGGATATTTAAGGACTAATTATTTAATTAATGAATTATCTATACCACTCTTACCTTTTCTGTCTGTTTTCCTTTTGGATGTTTCATTGAAACATCAGCACATATTTCGAGGATAAATCTGAAAATGCAAGAGGGCAAGTTACCCTGGATCAGCTGGACTCCAAGGTCCCTTGAGGTCTAAGTATATGATCCTATGATCAGATAATTTAATTTGTTTGTTGTTAGTCTCTTTGGTACTAGCTTAGTTATGGTTTTACTTTATAACTCTAATTAGTGAGGATGCTTCAGAGTTGGCCATGTGCATTTTGTTAGGTAGATAGCAACATATCTAATGTAAATCCTAAAACCCAACCCAGGAAATGCATAATATAAATTGTTTCTCAGCACAATAGCATGGAAAAGTTGAAGGTCAGAGCCTATATTATTTAATGCTCTTCCTAAGCACACAGTACACTTTTTCATAAGTGTCATTTGACTATAGATGTTATTATCTGCCACTCCTTTAAAGAAACACAATTTGTATTCTACAGAGACTCATTTAAAGGAAGATTTCATAGGTCTAGTGAAGTTCATGATCTGATTTATCCTACACATTGTCATAGTTGCAAACTCTTGAAAATATATGGGAAGCAGTTAAAATGAACTTTGGAAGAAAACTGCCAAGAAGGGATGTACTGTGGTTCTCACACAAGGCCTCTCACTGGACTTTTAAAAACTATGGATAAAGTTGACAATGTCATTAATAAGAGATAAAGCAGTGAGTAAGTTAGAAATAACACTTGTAGGTCGGGCTCACACATTCAAATAAATTCAACAACTCTGTAGTAAGTGCCTACCTACTATGTGCATGTGGTATTTGCTTAAGAGTGGAGATACAAAAATGAAAAAAAAAAACACTAGTCCTTGTGCTCAAGGAGCTTATAGTTTAAGAGAAAAGATAAAATGCATATACAAAGAAGTGTGGATAGATGTGGTGAAGGCCAAGGAGAAGCTTAGACGAAGTACTAGAAGACATTGGAGGAAGAAGAGATCATACTCAGTCTTGGGAGGAATCAGGTAGGCTTCCTTGAAGGGGCTGCCTTTGAGCTAATACTGGAAGGAAGATAACAAGCTCAGTAGGAAATGATGTGGGGGCAGAGTGTGTCAGGAATGAGGTAACAGCCCACCCTATGTGAATACATGGCAGCAGGAGAGTGAAAAATGAGATTAGGGATCTGTGGTTGGATATGGAGTGTGCAAGCAGACTTGTATGAAAAAAGGCTGGGAAGGCAGGCTTGGAGCCATATTGTAGAGAGTCTTTTTTTCTTTTTAGGCATTTGGGATTAAATGACTTGCCCAGGGTCACACAGCTAGTAAGTGTCAAATGTTTGGTCTGAGGTCGAATTTGAACTCAGGTCCTCCTGACTTCAGGGTCACTGCGCTATCCACTTTGTCACCCAGCCGCCCCATGTTGAGAGTCTTAAATAGTAGGCTAAGGTATTTGTATTTTTTCTTCTAGAGAAGCACTGAAGTAAATAGCTGGCATGTATTCACTATGTGAGTACATGGCAGCAAAAGAGTGAAAGATAAAATAAAGAATAAGTTGTTATTCCAGTGGTAGTGGGGTGTTGGAGTGGGAAGGGAAGGGAGCATGTAGAATATACAAGCAGAGTTGTATGACATAAGGCTGGGAAGGCAGGGTTGGAGCCATACTGTAGAACGCGAAGATTTAGAGGGTGGGGTATAGTGGTCTAGTGAGAACAACAGGCTTGGAATCCAGAGATTGGCTTTGAATGCTGCCCTGTGGGTTGATGGGCAAGTCACTTACCATCATGACTGTTTTATTTTCCTTTTCTGGAAAATAAGGAAAACAATACTTGACCTACCTACTTTAATAGGGTTATTTTGATTCTGAATTATCTAGAGCAGAGGTTCCCAAACTTATTTGGCTTACTGCCCCCTTTAAAAACAATTACTCAGTGCCTCCCCTGGAAATCTACTTTCTTTAATTCTTCATTTTTTTAAAATTTGCATCATTTGAAAAAAAAATTAAATATTTTTTAAAAAAATGACACAGCTTAAATTTAATAATTTATTATAAATTTGTGGGTTTTTTCCTGCATTGAAAGTTTGATGACACAATATTGTGTCATGTAACAGTATAGTATCATATCGTAAATTAGTTCTTATATGCACATATTCCTGCCAATGCATGCTGGACTTCCACACATTCATCTGCCAACACTTGTTTGTTAAGACCTGTCAGTGGACTTGACCACTGATTAGTTATAACTTGCATTTTGTGTGTTTATTTGGAAAATAATGTAATCATTATGTCTTTAACTCTGTTACATGAGTGAGACATGTACGAATAGTTTTTCAAAATTTTCTTCTTCTCTTCTTTCCTTATGCTTCCATTGTCCCCTTATTTTTATTCAAAGCCCCAATTGTACCTGAGATTACTACCAACCCCCATTGGTCCAGAGCCCCCCAGGGGGTTGTATCACCCTTTTGGGAACCTGTGAGAGGATCACCTGGAAGGGAAGTGAGGTATCAACTAGTCCACATTTCCTCATTTTCCAGGAGAGGAAACTGAAACCCAGAAAAGCTGAGTGATTTGGTTAAATTCATACAAATAACAGAACCTGTATTTGAGTATCTATCCTCTGACCTCAATAGATAGAGCTCATCAATCACTCTCCCTCCTCTGTGAAATAGTTACGGTATAAACATCAAAGCACTAGAAAGGATGTCCCAAAAAATCTTAGTGGAGTTTTAAATTTTAATAAGTCAAATAGCTTAAAACTGTACCAAGACTTTTGGGATACATGGAATAAGTGCATTGTGACTATTGAACGAAAGGGCGACATTTTCAGATTCATGAATTAGGAATATTATTTTGGCATCTGGGTGAAGGATGGATTGGAAATAAAGAAGATTTGAGGCAGAGGGAACAATTATTAAATACCTGCTATGTGTAGGATACTGAAGTTAGTAGGTCCTGTATAAGATAACTAGCTAAGGTAAGGCTCATTTCCTGTTGTAACAGAATTTATAGTGTTTCAAACACAAATAATTATGCTTCAGTATTTTATCAAATATGTTTTCTCATCAATGTGGGTATTCCTTTCAATAGTATAGGTTGCAATTCACCCATACCTTCTTATCCGATATGATTCTTGTCTGTGTTTTCTCATACATCTCCTATAAGGGGTTCAACATGATACAGGTCTTCCTGACCTTCTCAACATTACATAGGTATCAATGGTACTCATGGGCCTGTCCATTGGTTATCACCAGCTCAAAGCAACTAACCTTAACTTTTCTTAGGGCAAATTCAAATGAAGTAGAAGAGAGGGGAAGGAGATAATAGTACAGAGAGCAGTCCCACAGTAGGTAGAGTTGCTTTAGAAGAGAATGTTCTGTCCCTCAAAGAGTTAAGTCCATTCTCTTGTGGAGTTGGGAAGAAAAATATGACCCTTGGGGAGGGTTTCTATGGTTTTTGGACCATGGAGGTGACAACTCATGGTGATTATGGCCATATGCCATTAGAAGACTATGAAGTGAAGCAGAGGGACAGCAATCAATTTCAGGAAGGGAGCATACCTTCACCTCCCCAAATGTTGGCACAATGAGACAAAGCTGTGCTGGGTTTGGTTCTAGCCTTGCTCTTGCTATATGTCTGGCCTGTCTCTTTTTCTATCCAATGCTTCTTACCATTTTGTGAAGCAATCAATACTGCTCTTAATCTTCTAATATCTTCCTCTGTAAAATTTCATGAGTGAATTCATATTCTAAATCACAGTTGCCTTTGTCTGACATGGCTCTCATCCTGGCAAACAGATCAAGCTTTTGTTGGCTGAAATGATTTCTAGGCTTCTTGGTCTCTTAGGGTGGCAATTATTTTTCATTGGTTAAATTTCCTTTGAAAATGGTATTAGTAGCAATGCCTGTTACGACATAGTAAATTAATGGTCTTAAAATCTTTCAAATGTTACTATATTACACATATATTTTTCTGATCTTCAATCCTTTCTTCCTCTAGCTTTCTTATTTAGTCAGATCCATTGGCTGAGACTTGAAAATGGGTGCAAATTTTGTTAAGGTAAATATATCATATTATATACCAAAATACTTCCAAAGCCTAAAAACATTATAGTTATATTTCACTTGAAACAAATGTACCTATTTGTTATATATGTATGACATATGTATATGTTGTAATGTATGTATGTATACATATATATATTATATACATACACACACATGTATGGGGGGAGAGAGAGAAAGACAGAGAGAAACTGTGGGAACCTTTTTTAAATTTTTAAAAAATTTTTAGGCAATTGGGGTTAAGTGACTTGCCCAGAGTCACACAGCTAGTAAGTATCAAGTGTTTTGTCTGAGGCTGGATTTGAACTCAGGTCCTCCTGACTTCAGGGCTCATGCTGTATCCAGTGTTCCACCTAGCTGTCCCCGTGGGTACCTTTTTAATAAGCTTCAGTCCTTATGGTATACAGGTTTAAAGTCTAGATAGGGATACAGGATATATACCTAAAAAGAAAAATTGGAGCATTAGGTAGCATATAGTAAGTGCCAAAAATGATTTAGACAAAAATTTTTAGTAAGGATAGTGTGTCTTAAAAAATGCCTTGTATACTCTCACGCGCCTCAAAATGTAAGGTAATCATAAGAACAAGATACTTATATTCAAATTTTTAGGCCCACCTTTACTTTTCAGGCTCTGGGGTGTATGGGCTAGCCCTGGTACTCATGGCTAGTAAAACATAACATTAGTTTCTTTCCAAAATGATAAAAGAGCTTTGAAGATGTATCATGTTCCACAGATGAAAATGACACACTCTTTCCCTTCCTTCAACCTCCTTCTGAAATACTACTTTTTTCCAAAAAGAATGGGAGAGTCAATTCTTTGAGCCATACCCTGTCTAAACAGTTCCCATCATCCCCAATTAGTCAATTGCTTGTACCAGAGTTTAGTTCCTCCTTTATATTTAGTTCCCCCTCCTTATAGTCTCTTTAGCATTTGCTCAGTTGTTTGCATGAAGGTGACCCCCTTCAGGTTTCTAGTAGTGCTATGGTTCATAGCATTAGCTGGAAAACCACCAACATTGCCTAGCTCCATGCACAGAACCACAGGTAAACAGGCATGTCAATAAATGCCTTTGATGATGATAATGATTTAAATTTATATAAATGAAAGCAAACCACAGTGTCTGTGAAAATAATTAGTTTTAAGAGCTACAGCTCACCTTTTCTGAGATATCCTTTAGGGAAGAATTTTTACCCTCTAGGAACTGAGTTGGTTTAAGAAAAGACAGGGAAGGTAGGGCAATGGGAATTCTCTAATGCCCAAAGCAGAGGAAAATTCCTGATTATCCTTCTAGTAGAAGGAAAACTGTTCTCAATCATGTATGATCAGTTACCCCACTGGAAACCATTTGACCTTCCAAAATGACCTTTTAAAACTGCATTTTCATTTAATAAGATGGCATAAAGTTAATCAATCAAAAAAAATAATAGCTAGAATTTATGTGGGGCAGCTAAATTGCTCAGTGGTTAGAACACTGGGCCTGGAATCAGGAAGATCCAAGCTCAAATCTGGCCTCAGACATCAGCTGTGTGCTCCTGGGTCAGTCACTTAACTCTGTTTGCCTCAATCCTTCATCTGCAAAACAAACTGGAGAAGGAAATAGCAAATTGCTCCAGTATCTTTGTCAAGAAAACCTCAGATAGGGTCACAGAGTCAGACGTAATTGAAAAACGACTGGACAACGACAGTAAAGAATTTATGGAATGTCTTGAGGTTTGCATAACTCTGTACGTGTTATCTTATTTGATTTTCACAACGAGCCAGTGGGGTAAATATTATTATTATCCCCATTTTACTAGTAAGGAAGCTGAGGTTAAGTGAGTGACTTACCCAGTATTACACAGCCAGTAAATGTCTTAGGTAGGATTTGAATTCAGGTTTTCATGATTCCAAGTCCAGTACCCACCTGCTAGTTAAGCACAGTGCTAAATATTGGGGTGACACAGATGTAAATGAAATAGTTCATGCCCTTAAAGGAATGACAGAGATAGCACTGAATGAATGAATGAATGAATGAATAAAGCATTTATCAATCACTTTGTTCAAAATACTGTGCTATGTGCCAAGGATATAAACAGAAAAAAGATGACAGTCCCTGCAGTTAAGGAGAATAGTATTCTAATAGAGGAGGCAACACATAGGGAAGGTTTCAGCTGCAAGTCAGATGGAAAAGTTCCATGGTCCTTGGGGTGTCGTGGCAAAGCAGAGGTTAATGCTTCTTATTTAACATTATTACTTAATATCACCATTCTCAAGGCTTTTGGGTTCCGGATCCTCAGCTGTCCCCATCAGGGTTTGAAGGAAGATGGTCAAGGTGGTTAAAGTGGTTTGACTCTCCCGGTGCATGCTGCCTCCTGCTACTTCAGCTAGGCTGACTTCTGTGTAGATTGGTAGTTAGTGGGGACTATTGGACCTCTCTCTAAAGATGTTGCTCCTTTGCCTGGGAGCTGTGATGGTTGCACTGGAAGCAGAAAAGGTGGTCTGCCATTATCAGGTTCCTGTCATTCTCTGCCTGTTAGTGGCAGTTGGTCAGCAGTTGCTGTTGGAGGTGGGCCCCCATTCCATAATGATTTCTCCTCTGGATGATGTCTATGCAAGCTGGTCTGGAGGCTGAATCACTACTATTTCCAAAAATGTTGAGTTCAGGGTCCTGAGATATTTTCATGAGGATATGAAAAGGCAAGGTGGTCAAAGTGGTGCTAGTGGTTTGACTTGCTTCCCATGGACTTGCTTCCTCTTTCTTCCTGAGGGTGCTTAGCTGTATTAGCTAGGCTGGCTTGCCTATCCTTCTAAACACTACTACTACTATTTGAACTCCTCTTAAACTCCCTTTCTCCCAGATTTATTTTTCTTTTGAATGTTCTGGTGCTCATGGAAACCTAATGGTCTCTTGGAGACATCAGCGCTCCCTGGCACCATCTCCACTGTTGATTGCTCCTAGGAGGAGCCCCTTCACACACAGTGCAAGAAGGGAGAGTTGATTTACTCCTTACTCCTCAATGCCACCTTCTGACTCTCTTTCTTCTATCGTCTCTCAATAACCACCTATTGTCTTTTAGACTTCACTCCATCTTAACCATCTTCTTGTTACTGGTTTTTTATGGTTCTCTAAGCCACTCTTCCTTTTCTCTATAGGTTCAGTACCTTGCACACACCCTTGGACATATGAATGGATGTACAAAAGAGGTAAAAATAATGTTAGGGGAAAGACGTTAGTAGCCTGGAGAGATCAAGAAAGGTTGCATTTAGAAGTTGGCACTAGAAGTGAGGAGGAAGTGCATTCCAGGCACCAAACCAGTGCAAAGGCATAGAGATGGGAGATAGAACAGAATATTGGCCAGTTCGGGTGAACATGTGTGAGTGTGTGTGTGTGTGTGTGTGTGTGTGTGTGTGTGAAAGGTAGCAATGTGTACTAATTAAGTCCGGATAGATTGGGCCCAGGTGGTGAAGCAATTAAAATGTCAAAGAGGAGTTTGTATTTGATCCTAGAGGCAACAATGAGCCAGTGCCTTTTGGGGGCAGAGTAGTATAGTTGGACCTGTGCATTAGGAAAATCACTCTGGCGTTTGTGTGAAGGATTCGTTAAAGGAGGGACAATAGTATGTACTTTGCTTCCAAAATCTGAAGAAATAACATTAAATGTGCACAAAGATGGTTCCTCTAGGTAGGTATAGTCATTAAACTGGCACATTTTTGTATCACATTTTAAAAAATTCATAAATCAATAATGGAGAGCTCCAAAAGGACAGATCGACATCCTTTCCCTTCAAGTATTAGGGGCAGCCAGGTGGTGAAGTGGATAGAGCACTGGGACTGGAATCAGGAGGATTCATCTTCCTGAATTCAAATCTGGCCTCAAACACTTACTAGCTATGTGAATCTAGGCAAGTCATTCAACCTTGTTTGCCTCAGTTTCCTCATCTGTAAAATGAGCTAGAGAAAGAAATGGCAAACCACTCCAGTATCTTTGTCCAAAAAACCCCAAATGGGATCACAAAGAGTTGGACACAACTAAACAACAATTCTGTGAACAAGACTGATTAATGCTTTAGAATTTATAAGAGAGTAGAGGGTGTTCCAAAAGTCTTATTTTTGGAACATCATGTATAAGATATGGTTCTTGCTCTCGAATGCTTGAGATATAATTAAGGAGAAAAAGAATATTCACATGTAGTTAAATACCGATATGACAGGATATAATCAAGTGCTACTGTGTAAGTGCAAAAGATAATGAAGAGCTCAGTGAATGCTACTGTAGTCAGGAAAGTCTTGAATGAAAAATGGAACTTGAACTGGGTCCCGGTATGTGGGTAGAATGTAGAGAGGAGTGATGGGAAAGGTGTTTCAGGTGGGAGGAATAGCATGAACAATGTGGGAATTAGCATAGATTGTAAATTCCTGGAGGGCAAGGACTATCTTTTGCCCCCTTTTGTATTTCTAGTATTTAGAAAGTGCATGGCAGGTAGTAGGTGCTTAACAGATGTTGATTGATTGATTGATAGAGAAACAGGCCTGGCTGGATAGAGTTCAGTCCTAAGGATAGTAGGAGACTGTTTCATTGACAATGTGGAGCACCCTGAATGTCTGGTAGGATCATTTGGGGCAATAAGAGAGCCAATTTGGGGTAAGTACAGTAAAGTCCTTGGCCTGAATTACCTAAGCTGTTTCAGCTGAATTCACTGAATAATTAATTGGATCCTCCCCTGTATTTTGGCTTAAAGAGTCTTGTTCTGTGAAATTAATTAGATGGTGGGAGAACGGGCCTTCACTACAATGTTACCTGCCCCACCTTCTACAACCCCTAAAAAAATAATTCTTGTTCAAGTCAGTATATGTGGCATAAATCAAGGAGCTAGGCTTTTTTTTCCTTCTATTAAAAATGTTGCTAATATTTCAATAACAATTCCAGCATACTAGAATTGTCTGATCTTTGAGACCTCATGCTAAGCTGAAAATTGGTTGTGAATGAGGAAATGACATTGATTTTTGCTAATTTTAGGTAATAATTGTTGGGGCTGTAGCAGAGTTAACAGTTTTTAAGGATTAACATTTTCATTTGGCCTTTTGGTTTGTCAGTTAAATTAAACTGTTAAATCCCTTGAACAAAAAGCAAGTGGAGCAAGTTCAAATTGATACGTCTTACATGGATAGAGAGCTTGGACTGAAATAGCTTCTAACTACTTCCAGTTTTATAATTCTTTAATTTTATTACCATTTGGGTTTTGTCAATGAGAGTAATGTAATTTGTTCCTTTAACATCAGAGAACCAGCATTTAAGCTGATACCTTTTTTCAGACCAGCCTAAGGGCAAACTATAAACTTGAATTACCTACTGGAAGTATTATTCTGTGAACGTAGTATCTGGGCAGCTCCTGACCAGATATGCTGAAAATTTCATCCTTTGAAAGGAATAGATGGGAATGAGAGGAACAGCTACTCAGGTCAGTCAGTGAAAATGTCTTAAGTGGAAAACTAAAGAATTAAATATTGAATTTTACATGGCCACAAAATATCTTCCTATGATCTCTTCTACAAATGGACTCTATGGCCTAATGCCCCCTTCTCCCAATTAGTCGATTCATTATTATCCATCATAGCCCAGTGTCTGACAGGGGGTGCCCTGGAACCACCAGTAAGAAGCACCACACTGTATGTAGATTAAATAAGGAACAACACAAGCACATGTAGGAAGAGATTAGCCACTTTATATGGCTAGATAGTTTATATGGAAAAAGAGGGGAATTTTGGTTAATTGCTAGCTCAATATAAATAAACACTGAAGTGTGGTGGTCAAAAAAAATCCAGTTTGGTTTTAGGGAGTTTTTATAAAGATATAGTGTCCAAAACAAGAGAATAGGCTTATTGTATTCTCCGCTGATCAGCCCACAACTGGAGTATTGTATTCCGTTCTAGGTACTACATTTTAAGGCTGGTTTCCACATTGGTATTCACAAAGCAGAAGTTTGAGCTTGTCATTCCTCTGCTCAAGAGCATGTGGTGGTTCCCTATTACCCCTAGTATAAAATACAAATTATTTTATTCAGCATTTAAAGCCCTTCACAATCTGCCTCCATCTTATCTTTCCAGGATTATTTCCCATTACTTCCACTTACATGCATTATGTTCCATTCAAATAGCCTACTTGGTTGATGTTTCCCATGCCAATGTTTCATTTTGTGTCTACAAGTCTTTGCATAGGCAGTCCGCAATGCCTGAAGTGTTCTTTCTCCTTCCCTCAGCTTTTTGGGATTCCTGTTTCTGCTCAGAGCTCAGTTCAAGAGATACTTCTTTTATGAAACCTTTCCTGCACTCTGCTCTCCCACATCTGTATGCATTTTGTTTCCGCTAATTGTCAGTCAGTCATTAGCATTTATTAGTTGACTGTAGAATATAAGCTTCTTGAAAACAAGAACTTTTTCCATTATGTATCCTCAGCACTTGCCACGACCCCTGGTGCGGAGTGTAGGTGCTTAAGAATGCTTATTGAATTGGGGAACCTTGATAGCATGCTGTAGCTCCAGAAGGCAGCCAGCGTGGTTAAGGCACCCAAAACCATACTGCAAATAACAGAATTTTAGAGCTAGAAGGCACCATTAGAGTTCATTATACTTCTTCATTTTATAGATGAGAAAAATGAATTCCGGAGAAATGAAATGTTTTGCCTAAGTTCATGAAAACAGTTGCTGGCATACCTGATATATGTTTTAGTGTACTCTCCATTACACTGTGTGGCTCCCTTTAGTTAACTAACCTAGAAAAATGCTGTCTTCCACAGCTACATAAACTGTTCTCCTTCAATCTAATCAGTCATCTTAAATGCATGTTAATGATCACAGAGAGGTTGGAAGAGAATACCAAAGGAACAAGCCCATAGTCACTCCTGAAGAACCACTTAAAAAACAAAGTGCCCAATGAATAGAACGCAATTAGTAAATGTCTGTTGAACTGGATTAAATGTGCTTCTGGTAGTGAATTGGTAGCATTGTCTTTGACGATGCAGGTGATCCCCTTTATTACAAGACTGCATGAAAGAATAGGATATCCCTCACCCTTTGAATACGCTATTATATTTATGATGTAGAAGGATCAAGCAAAGGTTTAACATTCTAAAAGTAGTTTTTAAAAATTATTTAATATAACAAGTTGAAGGATTCAAATGAGAAAATGAAATTTCCAGAAACAGCCCAAAGGCACAATTGAAAAACCTTGGCACCTTCAAGAGGTTTTCTATCCACAACATGATTTTTGTGCTGTTTTTATAAAGTGAGGAGAAGTTAAAATTGTTTGTGTAAGGAAAAAGAGCAACACAATAGGAAGCTATTTCTAGTTGTAGTCATGGTAACAACAATGAAATCATTTGTGCTAAGACAAAATGGGAAGGGTAAGTTATAATCACTTGGGAATAATCAGTCTGCAGAACTGATTAACTATTTGAATGGAGAACTATTCTAGAAAAGAGGGGAGAGAGAGGCTCATTTTAACATCAGCTACATGCTTAAAAACAACTATGCTTTTTTCTCTTTTGTATTTTCTCATCTCCATTTTGATTCTCATTTTTGTTGATAGAGATCAAGAGAGAATAAGACATGGTAGGAATCAAACCCATCAAAAGCCCATTGGGACGTTTCTGTCTGGAAAATATCAGTATGGCAGAATGCAATCTTTTAAAACAAAGATGGAAAGCGGAGAAAAACACAACTACCCTGTCTCCCCCTCCCCAGCATGTGAGCTGTTGTACTTGTTGCCAAAATATTTGTCTGCTTTTGGAAATGTTCAAATGGAATGTGCTTTTTCAAATATCTGTATTTACAAGGTTACTCATACTTTGCATATGATTTATCTTATTCTCTCCTGAAGGTGTTTCACATTTTTCTTTAATTTTTGTGAAAATATCATACCCCTACACATCCAACTATTCACCAAATATATTCTGAGCACCTACTGGGTTTAGCCATGTTCTAGGTGATGTGGATAATTTAGAAGAATAAGATATGGCTCCTGCCCTCCAAAAACTTACAATCTACTTGGGCAGAGAACATGACATAAAAATGTTATGCAAATAATATAAAAATATAACAAATTACAAACTGTAAATATTAATGTATTCACAAGCACTTTACCACTTAATAATTATGCTCATATTCAAATTCTAAATTTTTAGCTTCTCCCTGAGTACCTTTTTTCCCATGGTGGAGACTCTTGGGGGCTCAAAACTATGGTACTCAGATACTACATCTGTCAGGACTCTGTCACCACTGTTTTCAGATGCTTATATTAATACCTGAGAGGGTAGTACTAGCACCCAGAACTATCCAACCTGTTCAGCTAGCTACATGGGCAGGGGATGTCTGCCTTTGCATGGTCCAAGAGACAGCTTAACTCCATCTACCAATAACTCAGTGTAAATATGAAATCAGTGTTCAAGTTCCGCATTTAGATGCCCTTCCTCTCTCATATTCATTCTCAAGTATTCTACCTCCATATCCAGGGACTTGATTGAATACTGTTCTGGAAAATAATTATTAAAACATCTGTTTTGGGAGGATCAGGACTTAATGATGGAAGATAGACACACGACTATCTGCCTTCTCCCAGAGATTTCAATCCTAACAATTCTGAGTGCCAGAGTTCTTCAGGGCAAGGAAAATAGTGAGATTGTATTTAGGGGCTTGAGAGACTTCTAAAACTTGAGCTGGGCCATGAATAATGTAAGCTACTTGAAAAGATATCCTCAGAGCCTTACATAGAGCCTTATACATAGTAGGTGCTTAAATGATTGTTGAATTTAATTTGTTGATTAATAATAATATGACCACATCTGGTGTTAACAAAACATTTTCTTGAGAAGGATAGGAAGAATTTAGTTGGGTACAAGGAAGAAATTCCTTGCAGGGGAAAATACATGGATGGCAATGTGGAAATCAAGAATGGATAGAACATATTCATGAGATGGCTGAAGGAAACTTTTATAATATCAACTGAGAGTGAATATTAGGGAGTAGTGAGAAATATAGTTGGATTGATTAGATGATGTTAGATTATAGGTATGAATTTATTTATTTATAATTTATTATATGATATGAATTTATATTTGGTATGATAGGAAATGGGGAGCCATTGAAGGTTTTTGATCAGGAAGTGATGTGATAAAAACAGTTTATTGAAATACTTTAATAGATTTGTGATGTCAACAGTATGGGTACTTCTTTCCAACAATATTGATAAAAACTTATCTCTGCCTTTTCTTCTCTTGTCCATGTCCTATCATAAATTCTTCATAAGGGATCAATTTAATGTGTTTAAAGGCATTTCTTTGGGTCTTTTTTAAAATCTTTTGGCATTTCATAGTTACCAGTATAATAGTTGGGCTGTTCATTTGTCCTTTACTCTTTTATATGACCTGGCTACATCCTTTTCTGATCTGAAATCTCTTATGTGATATCTTTTAACTCATTTCTTTTATATACATCATAATTGGTGCTATGCTGCCACCTACTTATGGCTACCATATATATATGCATATATACATACATAAATACATAATACACACAGATACACATGCAAACACATATCTCTCCTGCCTTTTGGTTTGCCAATAATTTTTATTCTTCAGAACCTGTGGTTTTGATTTATAGTTATATGACATCATAGGAATGATAATAGTGTTGAAAATGTAGACCTTTCTTTCTCATAGAAGGTTTGGATCACTGAAAATGCTGTGCAGTTTTGAAATGCAGTCCACTCTTCTCTTTTTCTTCTCTTCAATTCTGGTCCCAACTCATTGTCTATATTTGCTGGCTACATATACTGATGTAGGATCTCAACAGGCTGTCCTTCTAACTGCATATCATAGTCTGGACAATAATCATTTTTCATCCACTTAGTTTTTCTTTTGTGGATTATAGGCTGAAATTCTTTGAATGGTTGTAGATCTCATTCAAGAGGACCAGTGGTATCTTATGGCTTGTATGATATGATGAGCATAATAGCATCCCAAAATAGGAGCATCTGGAGGACCTTATAGTCTATAGGGGTTCCCTTCTTATGTTTAGACTCTGTACAATAATTCTCTATTGCAATAACAAGCACCTTTGATGAGCATATATCCTCTTGGTTTTTGTGCCTTGCTTGATAATCAGAGAGTTCAACAATTATCTGGTTGGATTGTTTAGGCAATGTTGTATGATCACGACATAAATTTGGGTGTCATCTTGTTTGAGGAAAAGCTTCAAAAATGCATTTTTCTCTAAGGAAGAAAATGTTTTATAAATCTGTACTTTTCAGTCAATTATGTGATTTTAAAGATAAAGAATAATTTGCAAAAGCTTACTTGTTCCTTTCTCATATTTTCATCAAATATGCATAAATCATTCTAATTTTTATCATAATAGAAAAATAGGAATATAGTGTTTGTGTCTGTTTTGTTACTTTTTAAAAAGATACAACCTGTAATTTTCCCTCAATAATTACCCTCTAAATATCTTAGCATTTGATTTCAACAATGAAACTGAAATTGTGTGGCCTACAGCATGGATTTCTTCTATGTGCACTTGGTCTGGCCCAACTGTCCTTATCTTTATCTCTATTAATGTCATTTTCACTTCCTTTCATTTAGTGTAACAGGAACTGAGATGTGAGAGTCTTAATATAATGATTTCATTGTTATTGGTGAGAAAAAATAGTTTGTCATAGAAATGTTGACAAATGTTTCATTTTCCTTAAGTTTGTTATCCAGTAAGTTTCATCTTTAAATGCTTCTGTAATGACTTGGCTTAATTGAATTTCACTCCAAGTTTTCTACAAACATTTTCTCTCCATTGCTTTTCTTTATTTGGAGGCATAATATTATTCATAAGATCATAGTTCTCCTAAATAAAATTTTAGAAATGAATTTACATTCTAATCTAGTATTTCCCTTGATACCCATGTCTCCATTTGACCAGTTGGTCAACTATTTGCTGGTAGAAATGGTATCTG
This sequence comes from Vombatus ursinus, assembly GCF_900497805.2. Classification (NCBI taxonomy): domain Eukaryota; kingdom Metazoa; phylum Chordata; class Mammalia; order Diprotodontia; family Vombatidae; genus Vombatus; species Vombatus ursinus. The sequence goes on from NW_020954596.1 coordinate 51,816,166, forward strand.
CAATCTTATGGCTTTCTTGTTATAGATTGCTTTAATTCAGTTAAGCTTCTATAGGAAAAAAATGATAATTTATGCTACCAGCACAATTTTGGATTTATCTCTGTATCCCTAGTGTGGTGCACAAGGCCTGAAACATAGGAGACACTTAATGAATGCTTGTTGAATGAATGAATGTTTGAAAAGACCCTGGATTTTTTGTAATTGTATACTGTTTCTTTTCATCTTTACACTTTCCTGTAATTTAGCATTGATTTTGATATTTAACAGGTCCATACTTTTATTGCACACACATAATTAATTCAATAATAACTCCCACATTAGCAAGCAGATGTTTCCTTTAAAACTGTGACAAATTTCATTTTTGGTGATGGTCAATGGTGGCCATGTTCAATACCTTCTGACTCTTTCTTCTTGAAGAAAGTATTTATGCTATGTAGAACTATGAATGCCATATAGTCTACAGGCCTTTGGCATTTTCCATGTCTTAATCCTGAGCTGTATTTTCAAAAAAAAATTTCACCATCTTTTTGTATGACAACCTTTGCACTGTAGGCACAGATCAAGTGTCATGTGCTTTTCAAAGGAGTTTACTATTGTCATGGGTGTAGGGCTATGTTCAGCATAGAGTCTAAGGTAATAGGGATTCTCCATAGATGAATGGTGAAGTTCTCCAAATGTTTTTATATGACAAGCTAATTGTACCAAAACCCAGAACAACACAGAGCCTCCTAAATGAGACCCCTACTCACTTAAAAGAGTTCAGCCTAACCACATATAAAACAAATCTGAGCCATCAAATTTGACACCCCCATCTTGGAGCTACTACTGTGCTCAGTCATCATGGGAACCCAGAGGATAGCTACTGTAGGAACCTGGATCAAGTTCTCTATATTGAAGACATCACAAGTCTAGAATGAAAATGAAAGATTTTAAGTTCTGGGTCATCCAAATGGCAATGGAGAAGTGCATGATAGATGTGAATAGGCTATAGTGCCTCCTAACAAAGAATTACATGGGAGAAGCAGTGTAAGAGATAAATTGACAGCTATTTTGTCTTCCCTCTGACTCTTCCATCCTCCAGGCCAACCTTTCTCAGTTCCTTTGTCAGGTTCTCATATGGGATGGGTTTTGAGGTTCTTTGCCATGCCAGGTATTATCTTCTGGACACCTTGTAGCTTATCAATGTTCCTTATAAAATAAGATGCTCAGTATTGGACATATTAATTCAGATTGGCTTGACCAGAGCAGAGTACAAGCAGTACTATTCCTTTTTTCATCTGGGAAATTGATCTTATAATGTAGCCTAAGATTGCATTATTTTTTTAAAAATCTTGTTGAACTAAAAATAATTTCAATTACAAACTAGTAGAACTCAATGGTTTATAGTTGATTATGTAATTAGAACTGTTTGATTTACCTAACTAGCTTTATCAAAACTATTATTACTCCTAAATGCCTTCAAATATTTAATAAAATGTATAGAAAACTAAGGAAAACCCATTATCTGAAATTCTTTCTAATTTATCTATGGCTACCTATAGCAGGTACCTACGGAAGACAAAAATTTGATTCTGTTATTCCAACATTCTGTTAAGGAGGTAAAATGGAAAAACAAAAAGTCATTTTGAAGATTTAGTTTAATTTGTTGCGCTCATGCAATGTCTCTGGATGCTATGCAGCAGTCAGGCTGCCTTGCCTCTTTTTGTCTGGCAACATAAATTCAGATTAATCACAGAAAAGAGTTATGATTTCTTCCATTTGGGATGACACATTTCTGGAGGAACTAAATAAAGGCATCAACAGAAGAGCCACATTGTCACGACTGTGGGATATGATGTTGGTCAATGAGAAAGGACAGATTTCCGCTGAATATTCTTCCTTAGTGACATGCAATGATATTAACATTTCAACAAAAAGCAGCACTATAGGCCACAAAGACAGACCTGAAAGTATAATTTAGGTTTATTTCCATTCTTGATTTTCCCCACTGTTAACTCACTGCATTCTATGGAACCGTAGAGATAGACAGGGTTACTGTTCAGTAAGCTTTTTCTACATAAATGAAGTTTAGTAGGATACAGTTTATGGTTAAATCATTTTGTTACATGATTTTGCTAATATCTGACTTCACAGAGTAGTGGCTGAGACCAAATAACTCTGTTCAGTGTACTATGACCTTTGATACAGGCATACTGGAGACAATTCAGAAGGGTTCAAAAGGCGTCAGGGACCCATTACTTGGTTGATGATGCTTCATAGAATATCATCATTTCCCAGCCTAGCTGGTGTGTTCTCCTGTGTCTTAGACCTCTTAGCATCTTTTAGTGTAGCTCTCTGCCTGCGACTCTTGCTGACAACATATAGAACACAAAGCAACAGAAACAGATGCAGGGGAAAGCCGCCCAGATAATCATACTCTCCAGAGCTGCCCAGCTCTGTCACACCAACGTCTCATCTGGCTTTCTTGCTTAATCAGCTGACAGCATAATTCTATAAATTCCAGTTCTATAATATGAGAGCAAGTGTAGGCATGCTGGTCCAGAAGCGAAGACTACCTTGATTTTTTAGACTGTTTATAATGGCCTCAGAGGGAGAGACAACGGTGTCCTCATCTGAGTGATTCGTGATACTTGCTATTTTCCTGACTGTGTTAACGGAGCCAGAATGTGTCTCACTGGTGAAGCCTATTTTTAACAATGATCTTATGATCGCTTAAGCTTAGAATTATACATTCAGAGCAGTAAGTGACCTTAGAGACTTTGGGCAACACCATCATTTTGCAGAAACCTTAAACCTAGAGAAGTTAAGGGCATGAGTAAGATCACAAAGAATGGGGCAGAGCCAGGATTTATAGCCAAGTACTCTTCAAATACAGAACTCTTTCCAACTTTAACACAAGGCCCAGCTAGCTCCTTTAGAAAATAATGCTGAGTTATTGAGCAAAACCTTGAAATGATTTAAACCACAGAGGTCTATTTTGATGCAAATACAATTAGATTTTGTACCTCTCAATGTACTTATAAAATATTTTATATTACCCTTATCTGTCTTATCTCCTCTCTAAAAGGCAAGCACATGAGGGCAATGATTAAACTTATTTTTAACACAATGTTCTGCACATAAATGCTTCTTGAATCATAAAATGATGGAATCAAAAAATCTCAGAGTTGGAAGGGACCTCAGTGGTTACCTAGTCCAATTTATACAGAATGGAATCACTCTGAAAACATGCAGAGAAAGTAGTCCAGATTAAAGACCTACAAGGAAGAGGGAACCCATCAGCTCTTGAAGTGTCCTATCCCACTTTTGGACAGGTCACATTGTTAAGCAGCATTTCTTGATATCAACGCAATTTGACTTCTTTGAAATTTCCACCTATTGTTCCTGGTTTCAGCTGTCTGGAATCAAACAGTAAATTTAAGCTCTCCTCCACATGGAGAGAGGGCTTTAAATACTTGAAAACAATTAACGTTTCCTTCCTGAGTCTTCTTTTCCTTAGGCTAACCATCTTTACTTCATTCAAGCAATCATTACACCATTGGATGATAAGATCTGAGGAAAGCAGAATATGGTGAGAACCATCTCCTTGAATTTTTTTAAGCTAATCTCAACAGTTAATGATTGTACCCACAAATGTGTAGGAAAATTTCTTTGTGTATCCAGATTATAATCAACATTTATTTTTGTATAATCTATGTAAACCCACTGAATTTCACCCCTAATAAAACTGCCTAATTAAGGGAACTCTCAGAGATTAGTAAACCAAAGTTTTCATCTTCTTATTAATACCATATTATTTATTTTCTTTAGTGCTAAATTGACTAAATTAGACATTTTGACATGTCACCCTAGTTTCACACCCTTATTTTTGTTTTTTTCCCATCTAAGTACCCACATATTTGTGTTCATTCTCTTTTCTTTTTCATTCTTTTTGACAATTTAAAATTTTTATTATTTATTTTAAAATTATTTTCTTTTTAAATTTTGAGTTCCAAATGCTCTTCCTCCCTCCCATAACTTCCCTACTCACTGAGAAGGCAAGCAGTATGATATCAATTATACATGTGACATCATGTAAAACATACTTCCATATTAGCCATGTTTTAAAATAAAAGCAAGAAAAATAAAGAAAATGAGGAAATTATACTTCAGTTTGTACTCAGAGTTCATCAGTTCTCTCTCTGGAGATGGATAGCATTTATTTTTATCATGAATCCTTTAGAATTGTCTTGGATCATTGTATTGATTAGAGTAGTCAAATCTTTCACAGTTGATCATTATTACAACATTGTTGTTACTGTGTACTATGATCTTCTGGTTGTTTTCACTTCACTTTGCATCAGTTCATTTTGCCATGTTCTTCTGAAATCACCTTCTTCATCATTTCTTTTGGCACCTTAGTGCTCCTTCATGATCATATGCTACAACTTGTTCAGCCATTCCACAATTGATGGGCATCCCCTCATTTCCCAATTCTTTGCCACCATAAAATGAGTAGCTACAAATATTTTTGTACATATAGGTTTGTTTCCTTTTTAAAAAAATTTCCTTGGGATACAGACTTAATAGTGGTATTGCTCAATCAGAGTACGCACAGTTTTATAGTCCTTTGGGCTTGGTTCCAAATTGTTTTCCAGAGTGACTGGATCAGTTCACTACTCCACCAACACATCTAACAACACACTATTCTACCAACAGTTCATTAGCGTACCTATTTCCCCCCCAACTCCTCTAGTATTTCTCATTTATGATAGGTTTAAGGTGGTACCTCAGGCTTGTTTTAATTTGCATTTCTCTAATCAATACAACATTTTTCATATGACTATAGATAGTTTTGATTTCTTCTTTTGAAATCTGACTTCATATTTTTGACCATTTATCAATTGGAGGATGTCTCTTATTTTTACAAATTTGACTCAGTTCTTTACTCAATATGTACACACACACACACACACACACACTCACTCACAATGACAAATGAGACCATTATCAGAGGAACTTGCTGTAATTTTTATTTTTACTTCATCATCTATGGTACCTTTTAGTGAAATGTAGTTGCCCTGATTATCCCTTTTATTTACATCTAATTTTGCTTTTGTTTTATCTGAGATTGTGATTGCTCTCCCTGACTTTTTGAAAGTTTATCTGAAGCATATTAGATTCTTTTTCAGCCCTTTAACTCTATGTGTCCTTCTGTTTAAGTGTGTCTCTTGTAAACAATTGTTTACTTGTTGGATTCTGGTTTATAATCTATTCTGCTATCCACTTCTGTTTATGGGTGAGCTCATCCCACTCACATGCACAGTTTTGTTACTAAATGTATATTTCCCTCCATCTTGTTTTCCTCTATTTCTTCTCTCTCTTTTTAATCTTGCACCTCCTCAAAACTCTGTTTTGCTTCTAACCAATGCCTCCCTTAATCTGTCCTCCCTTTTTTTTGTACCTCCCCTTTCTCTTATCCTATTCCTTCCTATTTCCCTATTGTGTAAATTACATTTCTATACACAACTGAGTGTCTATATATATTCTTTCCTTTCTGAACCAATTCTGGTAAGAGTTTATCTGTGGGTAGGCCTTTTGGTATTTTCTATTTTTATTTCTTCTAGCACCTAGACTAGGGCTTTGCATAAAGTAGGTCCTCAGTACCAAATTGTCTTTTGAGACTCTGGGTTTCTAGAAGTGGAGGAATTTAACCTTCTATCTTTCCTATACTTTCCACATGTAGCATATTCTGCTGTACTCAGTAAACTCCTTCGGCTCCCTATGAGCTAGAGAATCAATTATTTCATCTTTATCTTGCCCTTTCTTGTATAAGGTTTGTAACCTATTTAATTATCAATATAGTAGTACATGTATATAATTTATAAATAACTATATATGTGTGTGTGTGTGTGTGTGTGTGTATGTGTGTGTGTTCATATAGATACACATACATTGAGGGATTCTGCTCAGTTTTTTTTTTTCTGATTGGATGAATGATCCAAAAGGTTTGGAGACCATAGGCCTAAATAAATGGTTGGTGGTAGAGATACCTTTCTAACTAGGCAGAATATCACATATCTCCATGCCTTTTTATCTTATAGGTCTTGTTCTTAATCCTAACCTTATAGCTGAACCATACTTTGATATGAGTCCTTCTTAGATTTGTTTGCTGTTTAGGTTTGGTTGGTCTTCTTCCTTTCCTCAAGATATTATCTGATTTAAGTCACTGGTTTTGAATTATAACCATCTTTTAACACTCCTTTTTGGTCACTTCTTGTTCTACCCCCTCCCATTCCCCAAGGCTAACTTGTATCTCTCTATCCCTGTCCCTCCTTCCTCCATACTCAAGGTCTTTATGTATCCTTGCTATGAACAGGACTAGTTCAGACATCACAGTCATCTCTTTGTGATGTCATAGTTTAAGTACACTGGCAGCCCAAGTTGCTTGAAGTATCTTGTTGGACCATCTGGTTGTGTTGTTCCCTTACATTCAGGTCTTGACAAATCCTGTCAATCCCTGTGCTGTCACTCTCCTGCTATGAGAAACATGGTAGGTAACATTTTGGCATCATGCTATTTCAGGGAAAACAAATGTGTTTGGTGTTTAAAGTTTAGATTCTTACTGATTATTTATTTATTCTGAGATGTGTTGACTGATAGTAATGTTCTGTATGACCATGAAAAAACCTGTGGGAAAGGAATTTTAGTGTAAGGTAAATTTATCTTCCAAGCTGAATTTTCAATTCTCTGCTAGTATAGATCCAATAATTAATTTGAATACAAAGATAGCTACAGTATAAAAGAAAGCACAGAAATTAATTTTTTCCTTGATCATGGAACATCTTGGAAAGAGAGGACATTTTCTCAAAAGATATTCTAGCATGTAAGAATATATTGAGCTTTTTTCTTATGTCCAAGGAGAGCTTGTGGGTCTGAACAATTGTTTAGAGTAAGAGACACCTTATGACGTCAGAATTCACCATTGTGTGGGGACGTTGCTAATTGATACGTCTATTTACTTCCATTAGTGTTATTTTTATCTATGGACTTGATGGCATGTCCTAACTCCCCTGGTACAGTGGCATGGGGTTGCCTGTCTAGAACCTCTGAGTGTGTTTCTCTTCTGAGAGAAGTGCGAATCCTTTGAACTCTTCTGGGATGGGAATAAAAGGTTTTTCTGCACCTGATTGTTACTTTTAATGCTTGGGTAGGCTATGGAAATCTTGTTACCTACACATAGAATCACAGAATTTCAGAATATGAAGGGATGTCAGTGGATATCTAGTCTGACCCATATAAGAAAATGATCAACATCATAAGATACCTGAAAAGCTGTCAGGTATTTGATCACTTTCAAGGGGCTAATATAATACTTTCTGAGGCAGATCATTCCACTTTGGGAAAGTTTTGACAGTTGGGAAGGTTTTCTGGATCTGAAGCCTAAATTTGTTTTTCTTTTAATCTAGACTTTAATCAATTCTAAATACATCTAATTGTATCATTGTCTACTCCATATCTTCTTTTCCTATCATAATAGAATCAGATGTTTACTGAATGCTTTATTAAAATCTAAGTAAATTCTATCTCTAACAATCCTCTGATCTATACTTTTAGTAATATTGTCAAAAAGGTTAATCTGACGTGTCCTATTTTTTGGTAAAGACATACTTCATTATATTCTTAATGTCACTAATTCTTTTCCTAAATTTTAACTATCTCCTTATGATCCATTCTAAAACTATCCTAGGGATCAAAGTCAAACACACTGGCACATAATTTGCAATATTCTGTCCCTCGTCTTCTTCCTCTTCTTTTTCTTCTTTTTGAGGGCAACAATGTCAAAACAGCTACATGTAAAGCCTCAAAGACAAATGTGATTTGGTCTCAGGACCAGAAAGAACTCCCAGAAGGGCTCAAAAAGGATGTTAAAAATCAAATAAAAGAGGTAGAGGAAAAATTGGGAAAAGAAATCAGAAGGATGCAAGAGAATCATGAAAAAAGTGTCAACAGATTGGTAAAGGAAGCACTAAAAATGGAAAAATGTATAAAAATGCACTAAAGAAAACAATTTTTAAAAAGTAGAATTGGCCAAATGGAAAAGGAGATACAGAAATTTACTAAAGAAAAGAACTCCTTAAGAAGTAGAATCAGCCAAATGGAAAAAGAGGTACAAAAGCTCACTGAATAAAAGCATTCCTTAAAGGTTAGAATTGGTCAAGTGGAAGCTAAGGACTCCATAAGACATCAAGAAAGAAAAAAAATTCAAAAGAATTAAAAAAAATGGAACAAAATGTGAAATATCTCATCAGAAAAACCTAGAAAATAGATCAAAGAGAGATAATTTAAGAATTATTGGACTACCTGAAAACCATGATAAAAAAACCAACCAAACAAACTGATTTTAGAAATAATATTTCAAGAAACTATCAAGGAAAACTGTCATTATGTCTTAGACCCAGAGGGTAAAATAGAAATTGAAAGAATCTACCAATTCCTGCAAAAGATCTCAAAATGAAAACTCCCAGCAATATTATAACCAAATATGAGAGAGAGAAAATACTTCAAAAGCAACCAGAAAGAAACAATTCAAATACTATGGAGTCACAATCAGGATCACACATGATTGACTGGCTTCCACATTAAAGGAGCAGAGAGCTTGGATAATAGTCTGGAAGACAAAGGAGCTAGCACTACAACAAATAATCACCTACCCAGCAAAACTGAGTATAATCCTTTGGGGGAAAAATGGATATTCGATGAAATGGAGGACTTTTGAATATTCCTGATGAAAAAAAGATCAGAGATAAACAGAAAATTTGATTTTCAAATACAAGATTTAAGAGAAGCATAAAAAGGTAAACAAGAAAGAGAAAACATAAAGGATTGCGTAAGGTTAAACTTAACATTCCTACATGGAAAGATGATACTTGTAAAGCTTAAGAACTTTACTACTATTAATACAGTGAGAGTATACATAGACAGAGGGCATGGATATAAGTTGATTTTGATGGGATGATATCCAGCACACCTCCTTCTCAAATTAAGGAGTAAGAAAGAGGATTGCACTAGGAGAAAAGAAAAGGGAGAAGTAGAATGGGGTAAGTTATCTTACATGAAGAGGGGTGAATGACCTATTGCTGTGTAGGGAAAGATGGGGGGTATCAGGCAGTAATTGAACTTTACTCTCATCAGAATTGGCTAAAATAGGGAATAACATATACACTCAGTTGGGTATAGAAATCTATTTTACCCTTTAGGGAAGGAAATATGGAAATAGAAGGAGAATGGATTGGGGGAGGTGGTGATCAGAAGCAAAACACTTGTGAGGAGGGACAGGGTGAAAGGAGGGACAGGGTGAAAGGAGAGAGAGAGAGACAGGATAAACAGGGGGAAGAATGGGGTGGAGGGAAATACACAGTAATAATAATTGTGAAGATGAAAGGGATGAACTCATATATAAAACAAAAGTGAATAGCAGAGTAGATTGAAAACCAGAATCCTACAATGTACTGTTTACAAGAAACACATTTTGAGTAGAGAGATACACACAGAGTAAAGGTAAGGGGACCAGAGCAGAATCTATTATGCTTCCACTGAAGTTAAAACAAAGCAAAAAAGCAGAGGTAGCAATCACAGTCTTAGACAAAGCAAAAGCAAAAATAGATGTAATTAAAAGAGATAAGGAAAGAAAAATCTTGCTAAAAGGTACCACAGATGATGAAGTAATATCAATACTAAACATATATGTAACAAATGGTAAAGCATCCACATTTTTAAAGGAGAAGTTAAATGAGTTACAGGGAGAAACAGACATAAAAAACTACAATAGTGAAAGAACCTCAAATTTCCCCTCAGAACTAAATAAATCTAACAAAAACTTAACAAGAAGTTAAAGAGGTAAATAGAATTTTAGAAAAGTAAGATATGATATATCTACAGAGAAAATTGAATGGGAATAGAAGGAAATAAACCTTTTTTCTCAGTGGTACATGACACCTACACAAAAATTTACAATGTATTATTAGGGCATAAAAGCCTCACAATCAAATGCAGAAAAGCAGAAATATTAAATACATCCTTTTAAGATCATAATGCAGTAAAAATATTTTTAACAAAGGACCATGGATAGTTAGATTAAAAATTGATTAGAAAGTAAATAATCTAATCTGAAAAAATGAGTGGATCAAAGAACAATTCATAGAAACAATAATTTCATTAAAAAGAATGACAACAATGAGACAACATATCAAATTTGCAGGATGCATCCAAAGCAGAACTTAGAGGAAAATTTATATATCTAAACACATCAATAAAATAGAGAAAGAGCAGATCAATGAATTAGGCATCCAATTTAAAAAAAAAAACTAGAGAAAAAAAAAACAACTCCCAATTAAACACCAAATTGGAAATCATGAAAATCCAAGGAGAAATTAATGAAATTGAAAGTAAGAAAACCATTGATTTAATAAAAATAAAACCAGGAACTGTTTTTATGAGAAAAAAACAATAAAATAGATAAACCATTGGTTAATTTGATTAAAAAAGAGAAAACCAAATTACCAGTATCAAAAATGAAAAGGGTAAATTCACTACCAATGAAGAAGAAATTGTAGCAATTATTAAGAACTGTTTTGCCCAGCTATATGCCAATAAATCTGACAAGCTAAATGAAATGTATGAATATTTACAAAAATATAAATTGCCCAGATGAACAGAAGAGGAAATAGAATACCTAAATAATCACATCTCAAAAAAAGAAATTGAATAAGCCATCAGTGAACACCCTAAGAAGAATACCCCAAGTTCAGATGGATTCACAAGTAAATTCTGCAAAATATTTAAAGAAGAATTAATTCCATTACTATATAAATTAGTCAGAAAAAAATAGGCAAAGAAGGAATCCTACCAAATTCCTTTTGTGACACAAATATGGTGGTGATACACAAACCAGGGAGAGTAAAAACAGAGAAAGAAAACTATAGACCAATTTACCTAATACATGTTGATGCAAAAATTTTAAATAAAATATTAGCAAGGAAATTACATCACTGTATTACAAAGATTTTACATTGTGACCAAGTGTGATTTATACCAGGAATGCAGGGCTGGTTCAATATTAGGAAAACTATCAGCATATTTGACCACATCAATAACAAAACCAACAGAAATCATATGATTATCTCAATAGATGCAGAGAAAGCTTTTTACAAAATATAGCACCCATTCCTATCAAAAATATTAGAGAGCATGGGAATAAATGGAGCTTTCCTCAGAATGATAAGTAGTATCTATCTAATACCATCAGCAAGCATTATCTGTAATGGAGATGTTACAAGTGTTTCTATAAGATCAGGAGTGAAGCATTTATGCCCATTTTCACCACTATTATTCAATTTTATTCAAGAAATACTAACTATGCCAGTAAGAAAAGACAAAGAACTTGAAGGAATTAGAATGGGCATTGAGGAAACAAAACTATCACTAGTTGCAGATAATATGATGGGATGCTTACAGAGTTCTAGAGAATCAATTAAATACTGGTTAAAATAATTCACAAATTCAGCAAAGTTGTAAAATAAAGCCACATAAATAATCAGCATTTCTATATGCTACCATCAAAGTTAAGCAAGAAGAGATAGAAAGAGAAATTCCATTTAAAATAATTGTAGACAATATACAAACCCAAGAAATGTGTACACAATTGCAAAACATTTTTCACACAAATAAAGTCAGATCTAAAAAATTGGAAAAATATTAATTGCTCATAGGTAGGTTGAGTCAATATAATAAAAATGACAATTCTACCTAAATTAATTTATTTATTCAGTGCCATACCAATCAAACTATCAGAAATTATTTTATTGAGCTACAAAAAAATGACAAAATTGATATAGAAGAACAAAAGATCAAGAATTTCAAGGGAATCAATAAAAAAAATGTGAAAGAAAATGGCCTAGCCCTACTAAATCCCAAATTGTATAATAAAGCAGTAATCATCAAAACAATGTAGTACTGGCTAAGAAACAGATCAGTGGTGGATCAGTGGAATAGATTAGGTACTCAAGACATTGTGGCAAATGACCATATTAATCTAGTTTTTGATAAACCCAAAGATCCAAGCTTTTGGGATAAAAACTCATTATTTGACAAAAACTGCTGGGAAAACTGGAAAACAGTATGGCAGAAACTAGATACAAACACCTTGCAGCAAATAACAAGATAAGGTCATAATATACACGTAAAGGTGATACCATAAGCAAATTAGGAGAGCATGGAATAGTTTATCTGTCAAATCTATGGATAAGGGAAGACTTCAGGATCAAACAAGATATAGAGAGCATTATGAAATGTAAAATGAATAATTTTCATTATATAAAGTTAGTACAAACAAAACCAATGCAAACAAAATTATAAGGAAAGCAGAAAACTGGGGAAAAATTATAGCATGTATCACTGATAAAGTCTTCACTTCTGAAATATATTGAGAATTGAGTCAAATTTATAAGGATACAAGTCATTCCCCAATTGACAAATGGTCAAATGATATAAACAGGCAGTTTTCAGACAAAGAAACCAAATCTATATATAGTCTTATGAAAAAATGCTCTAAATCACTGTTGATTAGAGAATGACAAATTAAAACAACTCTGAGGTGCCACCTTACACCCATCAAATTGGCTAATATGACAAAAAAGGAAAATGATAAATGTTGGAGGGGATGTGAAAAATTAGGACACTAATGCATTGTTGGTGGAGTTATGAATTGATCCAACCATTCTGGATAGCAATTTGGTACTATGTCCAAAGGGCTATAAAACTGTATATACCCTTTGATCTAGCACTAGCACTGTTAAGTCTGTATTCCAAAGAGATAAAAAGGGAAAAGGACCTATTTGTACAAAAAATATTTATAGCAGCTCTTTTTGTGGTAGCTAAGAATTGGGAATTGAGGGAATGCCCATCAATTGGGGAATGTCTGAATAAGTTGTGGTCCATGATAGTAATGGAATATTATTGTGCTATAAGAAATGATAAGCAGGATGATTTCAGAAAAACCTGGAAAGACTTACATGAACTCACAAGTTGTGGTTGTGGTTGTGTGGTTTGTCTTCTATTCTTGAAGAGGACCATGACATCAGGGAGTTGATAACATGACTTGCAATTGACTTTTATTTGAGTGAGGGAGGGCTATGCAAAGTCACCAACCTCACTTTCTTCTCCAGAGCCATTTGGGTCCAGTGGCCAGATATTGATCAGGAGAACTGGAGATGGCCCAGGATGCAACATGAACTGATACACAGTGAAGTGAAAAGAACCAGGAAACCATTGTACACAGTAACAGTAATATTGCACAATGAAGAACTGTTGAACGAATCAGCTATTTTCAACAATATAATGATCTAAGACAATTAAAGGACTCACAATGAAAAATGTTTGCCTCCAAAGAAAGAACTGATGTTGTCTGAATGCAGACTGAAGCATACTGTTTTGCAGTTTCTTTTTTTGTTATAGTTTCCTTGCATAAAATGACTAATATGGAATGTTTTACATGATTGTACATGTATAACCTATATCAAATTGCTTATCATCTCGGGGTGGGGGGAAGGGAGAGAAGGAGAGATACAATTTGGAGTCAAAATTTGAAAATAAAACAATATTAAAAATTGTTTTTATATGTAATTGAAGGAAAAAAAAATATATTTTTTAAAAAAGTGAAATAAAGCCTTTCTCACATTTAAAAAAAATAACTGTAGAGAATATAAAATACTTGGGAGTCTACCTGCCAAGACAAACCCAGGGACAATATGAACACAACTACAAAACACTTTTCACACAAAGTCAGATCTAAACAATTGAAGAAATATCATTTGCTTATGGCTAGGCTGAGCCAATATAATAAAAATGAAAATTCTACCTAAATTAATTTACTTAATCAGTGCCATGCTAATAAAAAACAAAAAAATTATAAAGCTAGAAAAAATAATAAAATTCTTCTGGAAGAACAAAAGAATATCAAGGGAATTTATGAAAGTAAATGTGAAGGAAGAATTGCCTAGCCCTAACAGATTTCAAACTGTAAAATAAAGTAGTAATCATCAAAACAATATGGCACTGGCAAAGACATGAAGTGGAGGATAAATGGAATAGATTAGGCACACAATACACAGTACTAAATGAGCACCCTAATCTAGTGTTTGATAAACCAAGGACTCAAGCTTTTGGGATAAAAATTCACTATTTGACAAAAAATTGCTTGGAAAACTGGAAAACAGTGTGGCAGAAATTGGGTATGAAAACATCTTACACTGTATACCAAGATAAAGTCAAAATGTACATAATTTAGACATAAAGGGTGATAATTACAAATAAATTAGGAGAGCAAGGAATAGTTTGTCAAATCTATGGATAAGGGAATTTGTGACTGAACAAGATATAGAGAACATTATGAGATATAAAATGGATAATTTTGATTATATTAAATTAATTTTTTTGTACAAACAAAACCAATGCAACCATTAGAAGGAAAGTAGAAAGCTGGGAAAATTTTTTGTTTACTGCAAATGTCTGATAAAGGCCTTATTTCTCGAATATGTGGAGAAATGAGTCAATTTACTTGAATGCAAGTCATTCTCCAATTGATAAAATGGTCAAAAGATATGAATAGGCAGTTTTCAGATGAAGAGATCAAATCTATCTATAGTCATATGAAAAAATGCTCTAAATCACTATTGATTAGAGAAATGCAAATTAAAACAACTCTGAGGTGCCACCTCATACCTATCAGATAGGCTAATGTGATGAAAAGGGAAAATGATAAATATTGGAGGGGATGTGGGAAAATTGATACACTAATGCTCTTTTGGTGAAGTTGTGAACTGATCCCACCATTCCGGAGAGCAATTTGGAACTATTACCAAAGGGCTATAATAATGTGCATACTCTTTGATCCAGCAATGCCTCTACTAGGTCTGTATCCCAAAGACATCATTAAAAAGGGGAAACGAACCTATTTGTACAAAAATATAGCAGCTCTTTTTGTGGTGGCAAATAATTGAAGGGAGGCCTATCAGTTGGGGAATGGATGAATAAGTCAAGGTATATGATTGTAATGGCATGCTATTGTGCTATAAGAAATGAGGAGCAGGCTGATTTTAGAAAACCTGGAAACACTTACTTGAACTGTGGCAAAATGAAGTGAGCAGAACCATGAGGACATTGTACCAAGGAACAGCAATATTATAGGATGATCAAATGTGAATGATTTAGCTATTCCCAACAATACAATGATCCAAGACAATTCTGAAAACCAAAATGGAAATAATCCATTAAGGAGGAAAAGCAGGAGCCAATTCAAAATTTCATTCTTCTGTTTCCCATCTTCCTGAACTGACTTCCACATAATTTTAGTAAATACATTCTCTCTCCTTCTGCTAAACTAGAAGTGTCAAATACTTTGTGTGGTCTCAGTGTAGCCCAAACCAGATGAAAGGTCTAGAAGTTGTTCACTCTTTTGCTCTTTAAAAAGAGAACTCCAGGGGCAGCTAGGTGGTGCAGTGGATAGAGCACCAGCCCTGGATTCAGGAAGACCTGAGTTCAAGTTCGGCCTCAGACACAAAACACTTACTAGCTGTGTGACCCTGGGCAAGTCACTTAACCCCCATTGTCCAAAAAAGGAAAAAAAAAAAAGAGAACTCCGGCTGATGTCTGGGTAATTGAAGTTTCCAATCAATACTAAACCATATCTCCCTTCCAGGCTCGTCACCTGTTTCCCAATCTGTCCATCTTTTTTTCTTTCTATCACCATTGTCTTATATCTTAATGACAAAGAACCACTTCTGGTGCTCCCTCTATAGATCCTTGTGAAAAAAATGTCATCCACCCATGTTTCTCAACTGTGGTTCCTAGATGTCCTCACATTCACACAGCTTCTTTCTGTACAAAGAAGCTTTACCTATTCTGTTTCTTTTGAATAACTCATTCCCATCCAGAGGAATGGTCCAGGAATAAGTAAGCATCATGCCCCCAAATCTCAGTGATATCAATGATGCCAAATTAGTCTCCTTGCATAGGAGCTCCAATTCATTTTGCTGCTTCAACTTTAGACATTTGAGGCCATGGGTTCTAGTCCTGGCTCTTTTATTGGATTTTTTCTTCTGGGAATTTCTTTGAAAACTGAGATATGAGTTGTGCTTGTAAATGTTCCTATAGTAAACTCTGGGTTGCAGAGTAATGAGCCAAAAAGTTTTGTGGGAGCCTGGTCTCTGTTAACCTGAAGCTTTGGGGATGCTTGGCTGTGAGTTATGCATAAAATGAGAGTAAAATAAAACAGAACCTTTTTAAGGTCCTTTCCAGCTAAAACAATGAATGAATCAATGGCTTGTAAGTCAGATGATTTAAGTTCTAAATGACTTCAATTTCTTCATTCACGAAGAATAGTTGAGAATATCACCACTGTGCCTGTCTTATAGGAGCTTTCCTAAAATTAGAGTGAAGAAAAAATGTAAAGATGTTCCTTTGAAATAGGTGTTTTATAAACAGAAGTAGTTGTTATGACATATTGTTGGATGTGTGGTAGCATATTTTAGTAAACAAGACAATTTCTTTAAGTCGTATTAGTTATCTTACCAAAAATTAATTGGATCTGTTCCAGTATGCTACATAGCAACTGCTGAGACATATCCATTTTGTTCCTGGGGATATGCAGGCAGGTATATTTGTGCCCATAATGTACACTTGCTCACATCTGAACCCAGAAGTGACTTAGAGTATTCCCAGAATCATGGTTGTCTGCCTGGGCATGGAGAGACCTATTTAAGAGGTCTTCTAATGCTGGGCAGCCTGAAAAGTCTGGAGAACAATAATAACTCACTTTTACAGGGTACTTTATGAACATAATCTCATTTTGTCTTCACAATAATTTTGTAAGAGAGGTAGTCCAAGAATTGTTGCTGTTATTGTCCTCATCGAAAGGTGAGGAAACTGATCTTCTTAGAGGCTAGATGACCTTCTCTGGGTATCATGTAAATGGCAGAGCTAGAACTACAGCCTAAGTCCTAGAGCATAACCCAAATCCTCTGACTCCAAATCCTAGTGTTCTCTCTCTCTCTCTCCTTCTCTCCCTCTTTCTCTCTCCCTCTCTCCCTCTCTCTCTCTCCCTCTCTCCTGTTGTTGTTGAGTCATTTTCAGTCATGTGTGATTCTTTGTGACCCCATATAGTGTTTTCTTGGCAAAGATACTAGAGTGGTTTGCCATTTTCTTCTTCATTTCCTTTTACAGATGAAGAAACTGAAGCAGAGTTAAGTGACTTGCCCAGGGTCACATAGCTAGTGAACATCTGAGGCTGGACTTGAACTCAGGTCTTCCTGACTCTGAGGCCCAGTGTCCAATCCACTGCACCACCTAGCCCCTTTATTACCTCTTATAAGAAGGATGGCATTGAAATTATCCGTAGAGGTTCCTTCCTAATGGCTCAGCATTGGTCTTGCTCCAACTATACTCACCTGGTGACTAAAGAAGGTGTTGGACTTGACTCTGTATTGGCTCAGGCCTTTGGAAGAGGGACTTTGGTTTTGGAGAATTCAGGGTTACTCCACGACCTGGTTTACAGTGTGGGAGACCTGGATGCACATCATCACTGCAGGTAGAGGGAGAGGCAGACACGATAGGTAGTAACTAACTTTGCCAGGTGAGGGGAACCATAGCATCCTAGAGCTAGAAAAAACCTCAGGGGCCTTATAGTTTAACACAGTTTTTAGATTGGGAAACCCATGAAGGTTGAGTGCTGTGCCCAAAGTAACACAGATATAAGGGTTAGAGGGGGGATCTGAATTCAGGTCCCTTGAGTCCAGGGCTGGTGCTCTTTCTACACTGAAAAGTTGCCCCATGATTTCACAGTAGTCAGCATTCTTTATGTTCTTTCACCTAAATGCTAACCAGCCCTGACCCTGCTCACCTTCTGAGATATCAGACATGTTCAGGGTGATATGGCCAAGAGGAAAATATACTGAATATGTGTCACATTGGTGTATATAGTAGGAAGAGCATTGTTGCTGGAGTCAGAGGACCTGTGTTCAAATCCAGCCTTTGATGCTTTTTGCCTGTGTAACTTTGGGCAAGGAATCTCCTAGAACCTCAGTTTAGTCACTTATAAAATCAAGAAAATGAAGGAACCTTATAGCTTCCTTTTATTGCTATCTAACTTTGTATCTGGAAGAAATCAGCTGCAATTTTTTTGGCTTTTTGGAGTGGTCTCAGGCATAACTCTCCCTCATTAAGCTATTGCCATAGTAACATTCAGGTTTTGATAAGAGGGGCAAGTTAACTGTTTGCATGCTATTTTTAGAAAATTCACCAGATGATTTGACAAATTTGCTGGAGGGAAAAGACTATAAGTAAATGCACTCATATTTGGATATTTCTCTAGATACATGATTTCATTGTTGTGGGTTCTCATCCCTTCCATGTAGATTGTGGCCCCTCCACATTTATCATCCTGTGTGGTTATTTTTCCTGTTTCCCCAGAAATTTTTCATGAAAAATATACCCAATATACTGGGGGGCACCCTAATTGTCCTATAATAGCTCAGAAAGAGCATGTGAGCAATCTCTCATTCTCAATGTCCTGCTGTCATAAAATGAGAATATTTGTAAAGTGCTTATAACAGTGCCTGGTACATAGTAGGCACATAATAGATGCTCATTTCCTTCCCTTTCTCTTCCCCTCTTCTTTTCATTGCATAGGGAATTCCTGGTTGAGGAAACTGACTCCAGCAGTCTAGGTTAGTACTTTCTTTGAGTTTGAGTTGCCTAGAGCAGTGGTATCAAACTCACACAGAAAGGAGGACTGCTAATCCAAGGAGTGTTGCCAAAATGCAGGCCATGTGTTTGATAGCTCTGTCCTAGAGTATCAGAAGGTTAGGTGACTTGCCTAGGGTCACATCCCCAACATGGATCAGAAGCAGATCTTGAATTGAGGTGTCACATTCTAAGGCTAGCATTCTGTTTACTACATGATGTTTCTCTTTTGGTCATTCCTATGTTTTCATATGGAAGTAAATGTGTAGCAATGCCATGAAGGATTCAATGGGAATTTAAAAAATTACACATATAATTAGGGAATTGAAAAAGATATTCAGAAATTGTCCAGCAAATTCTTATCCTGCTAGGTTGAACTACATCCAATTTACCTAGAAATAATAGGGAGATGCACTGCTTTAAAAAAGGAAGAGAAGAAGGAATGAAGGAAGGAAATAAAGAAGGAAAGAAGAAATAAAGGAAGGAAGGACTGACCAAAATGACCCAAACTCCTTAAATGATTTATTGGTGCTAAAAAAATATCACTAGCATTTTCTAATGACCACCCTCCCCATCAATCTTCTCTTGCAAGAAAGAAGTATAATTAAGCAAAAAACAAAACAAAACAATCTAATGTCCATTTTTGTCAACATGAGTCTCATTTCTCTCTGCCAGGAGGAAAGAGACATACCTCAATGTTCATCCTCTGAAATAAAGATTGGTGAATGCACTAATTAGAGTT
Source organism: Vombatus ursinus (assembly GCF_900497805.2). Taxonomy (NCBI): domain Eukaryota; kingdom Metazoa; phylum Chordata; class Mammalia; order Diprotodontia; family Vombatidae; genus Vombatus; species Vombatus ursinus. The sequence goes on from NW_020954596.1 coordinate 51,835,685, forward strand.
CTCATGCCTTTTCATGTCGTTTTCCTTTTTTTTGGTTGTGGTCATGATTTCAGTTGTTCTGGTTCTGCTTATTTTACTCTGTATCATGCAAGCCTTCCCAATGTTGTCCAGATTCTTCATATTTACCATTTCTCTATGGTGCAATAATATTTCATTGCATGCATAAACCACATCTTATTCAAATTCCCTAACTCATGGCTACCCACTAGGCTTCCAGTTACTTGCTACCACAAAAATTACTGCTATAGACATTTTTGTAAATATAGAACTTTTATCTTGGTTGTTTCCTTCCCTGGTATATAAGCCTAGTTGTGGTAATCTTAGGTCAAAGGGTAGTACAATTTAATGATTTTTAAAAGACAGGCCAAAATTGTCTTTGACAATGGTTTGTCCAATTCATAGCTGTAAGAACAATGAATTAGTATGCCTGTCTTCTCAAGGCCCAACATTTATTATTATTGTCTTTTGTCATCTTTTCCAATCTGATATTGGTCTCTAAAGATTTCTCTCAATAATCTATTCCAGTATTTAGAAACCCTTACTGTCAGAGATTTCTTCCTTATCTAGTCTCAGTGCTTTTTATTCTAATTTTGGGAATAGTTTCTTTTTTACACCCTTAATCCTTGTATTTAGTTTTACATAGCTTGAAGTTTCTAGGGGGTCTCGATTGTGCATGCGGATTCTTCTTTGCAAAAATATTCTGATTAATTTTGAGGAACAGATTTTGAAATGACCATGTAATTTGATAAAAGTCTAATAAGCATATGCTAAATATAATAAATTTAAATTTAATAAAATGCTGGTAAATAGTTTTTCAAATATTAAATACTTTAAAAATGAAAAAAAAACTTCAAGTAGTAGATTCACATGCAAATAATGTTTGACCTTTGTGACCGGAGTTGTCAAAAGAATGTAAGACAAAGATTCAATAGAACTGGATTTTAGTCATATCTCTGCCAACTTGTAACCTTTGGTAGGTTATTTAACCTATTTGCCTCATCTGTAAAGTGAGGAGATTGCCTTAGATCATCTTTGAGTTAGTTTTCTCCCAGCACTGACTCTATGATTTATAATCCAAGCTTGTTTATAGAATAAGCATGCAACCATTCTCATTTGCTTGTCTACATTTTTTTTCAGACACGCAAGACAGAAAAGGTCAATATCTATATTTCTAAACATTATAGAAAATATACATTAGCCATTTACATAGTTTTATTCTCATAGATTATTCTTTATATAGTTTATATTTTTGTATTTATATAGTTTTATTCTTATAAGTTCCCTGAGCTGTATAGTTGCTCAGATGACCAGGTCAAGCGCCATAATGCAATTAACTTGAGGCAGGTAGGTGGTACACTGGATAGAATGCTGTCACTACAGTCAGGAAGAACTGAGTTCAAATCTAGCCTCAGACATTTAATAACTGTGTGACTGTAGGTTAAGATACCTAGCCTCCCCAAGCTCAGTTTTTTTCATTTGTAAAATGTAAAATGTAAAAAACATTGTAAAATTTGTAAAATAATAATAGCATCTACCTCCCAGTGTTGTGAGGATCAAATGAGTTCATATTTGTAAAGGCTTAGAATAGCACATAGTAAGCACCTTACAAATATTATTTTTTTTTTGGGGGTGAGGCAATTGGGGTTAAGTGACTTGCCCAGGGTCACACAGCTAGTAAATATCAAGTGTCTGAGGCTGGATTTGAACTCAGGTCCTCCTAACTCCAGGGCTGGTGCTCTATCCATGGCACCACCTAGCTGTCCCCTACAAATATTATTTTTAATTTCAAATGTTATCCTCACGTATTTCTGACAGCTTGCCCACTAGTAAACAACTAGTGAAAAAATTGAAATGCCTGATTACTTAATAATTAACAAGCCCAAGTCCCTTGTTAGGTTGTTGACCAGGTAAGGAGAAAAGCATCCTCCGTTGTCCATAGTTGTGAATCTTTTGTCTCTTACATGGAGTTTCCTTCAGCAGGAAACATGCTGACTGAAGCAAATATCCCTGCTCCTCCCCCATCTAATTCCAGTGTGTTTCAGAGACATAAGGAAAATGGATATTCAGGGCTTGTGAGTGCTTCACCCTAAGGACCCAGGATTGTATGGAATCAGGGTGATGTGGAAGTAGGGTGAGCTGGCTCCAAATTTTTCTACTTGCACAAAAGGTGGAAAGGAATTATTAGGCCCAAATTTTCGAAGGAAAATGCAGGACCTCACAGCTTTTGAAATATGTGGATAATTTTGGTAGTGTTGTGTATCATACCAACTTCTAATTATTTCTAACACTTGTATAAGATCCCCCGTTCTCACACAAACAGTTTGGGTTTCTTTTAGAGACCTCTGATGTATATACCTCTTTGCCCCTATGCAAGTGGAATTTGAAACCCATACAACTGCTCAAGCTTATAATACTTCAATACAGGACTATTTTGTTTGCACAATCAAAGACATAGAGGGACACTCATTTGAGGCCATAGAGAATTAAGATCTTATACTTTCCAGTAAGGGGCAGTTAGGTAGCACAGTGAATAGAGTGATAGGCTTCATCTTCCTGAGTTCAAATCTGGCCTCAGACACTTGCTGGCTATGTAACCCTGGGTAAGTCACTTAACCCTATTTGCCTCAGTTTCTCTTCTATAAAACAAGCTAGAGAAGGAAATGGTAAACCACTCCAGTATCTTTGCCAAGAAAATCCCAAATTGGGTCATGAAGAGTTGGCCACACCTGAGACGATTCAACAACAACAACAATTTCTAGTAAGCTGCCATGCCCCACCCCAACTGACCCACTAATTTATATAGCCCTCATGACTCATAACACTAAGCCTGAGGGGGCCCTATCAAGGGGAAGGTCTAGAATTTGGTTATTTATACCTCATTGCTCTATCATTGGCAATAATGCCACTACATCATTGATCCACAGTTCCAAATTTGCTGCCTTCTGCTCTTGGTTCAAGGTGTGTGGATCTGTCTTACCAATCTAATCCAACAGATCTGGTACTACTTACCTCCTTTCCCAATACCAGCTCTCAAACAACTGGACTGAGGTTATGACGTAATAGGCAGAGTACTCAGTGTTAAAGCTGATTGATACTTTTGAAGGCTATGAGGCCCTCCGGCTTATTTTAACCTTTTAGAATTTTACACCCTTGTCTCACAGTCCCAGCCTCCTCACAGAAGATATTTAGAGGGCTGTGGGAACACTTCTATCAAGAGCTACTCGAGCAACTCTGTTTCTGTTCTATTGTCAGCTCACATGCAGCACCTATAAGCATTACTTTCTCTCTCCTCCGGGGTCTGGGTGAAGTTCCTTCTGTTTATGCTGGCACCTCTTACTGGATCATTTGGGGTTTGGAGAGACTTTCCAAAATATCCTTTCATTTGTCTTTCTTGTTCCACCTTCTGGGGCAGCTGAGCCACATTATACAAATTACCCCTAGATTGTTCCTCTAAGGTCTCCAAAATGGAAAGAAGAGGGGCAGAGCTGGAGGCTCTCAGAATAGTCATCTGTGTCTCAGAGAGGCAACCCCTCAAAATTCACATAATACAAACAGCAAAAAAGATGATTTGTCAAAGACTAAAAAACAAATCAGTTTGTCAAGCTTGATTCTTTATTATGATTGAGAGCAAGCCCTGAGGCTAGTGCCCCACATCTCATACTGTGAATCATGAATAGTATACAGGTCAGTTGATTGAGACATGGGACATAGGGGAGATGGTGACCTATTGGAAAGGGAAAATTGTTAATCCTCTTTGTACTCAGCCATGAGTGCCTTTTTTATCTATAGGTCCAAGAACTGACATTCTTGTTATTAGTAATTATTTCAGCCTCACATTTGTTGGTTTAAATTACCTTGAGGCTGCTCTACTGAGTATTACTATTCAACACAAGTTTACCAGATTCCTGGAGGCAGAATGGGCTTTAGAGACCATCACGCCAAGCCTACTCACTTTGTAGATGAGGAAACAGAGGTTCATATAGGATAAATGATGTTCTCCAATTCCACTGAGAAGATGGAGACCTTTTGACATGAACTTTTTCAGCCTGCCTTCTTCATTTTTTGAATCTTAGAATCATTTCAACTTTCTTCTCTTTCCTTCCAATTACAGAGAGTGGTGTTCTTCATGCCATTCTACTTTGATGCTACTACTGCCTTCTTCTTCCTGGATCTTGCTGTAGGAATCATTTCCTCTATTTATCTAGAAAAGAAGTGTTAAACATGGAGTCCACGGGCCCAAATCTGATTAAAATGTAATTGGGAAATGCTGTTGAAAAAGTCTCTACCTGATGCCTTCACTTCCTTACTACCTTCTGTTTCCTCCTCTGGTTTTCATCCATACCACTATACTCAATGTGCTCTCTCAAAGATCATGGGATTATAGATTTTGAACTGGAAGGAACCTGATAGCAAATTTATTATAATCCTCTCATGCTACAGATGAGGAAACATTAGGCCCAGAACTAGGATTTAAATTTTAGTCCCACAATTCCAAGTTCAGCCCTCAAAGTTCAGTGATCTTTCCACTAATACTAAAAAACCAATAATTTCTTTTCCTCATTTTTCATACTCTTTGAGCTCTATCACACTGGACATGGCTAAAGTCACAGCTAAAGAGAGGCAACATGGTGGTGCTAAAGAGTGCTGCTCTTGGAATTAGGAGACCTAAGTTCAAATTGTGGTGCTGACACATGGGCTGTGTGACTTTGGACAAATTCTTTAGGCTTTTGTTCCTTCAACCATAAAATGAGAATATAATAGGTATACTGTCTACCTCACAAAGTTGGGTATGTCAAGTGCTTTGCAAACCTCGAAGTGCTACATAAATTTAAGTTATTATTGTGTGAGCTAGTTGGTGAAACAATCAGATTTAAATGTTCACTCTTCTGACTCTCAGTTCAGTGAGTTCTCCATCATAGCAAACTATCCTATTGAACTCCATAGTTAGCCTAGTATAGTGTTCCTCCAGAGGAAGGCACTCTAGCTATTTATTAAATGTATTAATTAAATCCATCGAATAATTATCATCTACCTGCTATGTGCTAGGCACTAGAATCAGCAAGGCTAAAATGAAATTGAGCCTGCCCTCAAGGAGCTTGCATTACGCTGGGAGAATACAACGTGAACATGGATAAAGAGTATCCATATATTGAATAATTTGGAGAGGGGAAAGAGCTAAACTGGGAAGATATTTATATACATCTCTCCATCAGATATAGTCTTCTGTCAGTTGGCTTCTCTGTCAGGTTAAAGACCGTCTTGTTTCTATCTTCATGATTTAGGCCCTGTCATGCCTCTTAATAAAAGAATTTGTTCTGTGAAGTTTGGATTCAGTCAAAGGGCTACACTTGAGGACCTAGATGGCCACATGTGGCCTTGAAGCTCCAGGTTCCTCACCTCTGATTTCAGGGTTTTCTCATGGAATAATTTTATTTGAATAGCTTTAATAGTAATCTGTAATGGTTACTTGATTTGGTTTGTGATTCAGATATATGACTGATTATTATTCTTCCCTGTTAGCATTTATAGGTGTAGATGACAAAGCACATTCATAAAAATATGTTTTCTTAAGAGTATTTACTATCAAATCTTAAGTTACTGGCATTAAAAATAGATTCACATGTCATAGACCCTATCTTTTCTTTTAACTTCGTGGGGATGCTGGCTTAGAGAACAAGAAATTCCTTCCATTCCATTCTATGTTTTACAGAGCATCTCAGAAGTATGACTCAGTTCTGTGAATAATGTAGCATCACAGTGGACTTGGAGCCAGAAGACCTGGGCTAAAAGCTATAACTAGGGATTCTGTACCATAGGACTAATTCAGGTATAGAGTGGAGGTTGTGGTCCAGGTCTGTGTGTCAAACTCACATGGAAATGAAGGCCACTAAACCATACATAAGGATCCCTGTGAACAAAAGGGAAAAACCACACGCCAATATTATCTCTGTTTTAATGAATTTTAAAATTCATTTCATTAAGTATTTACCAGTTACCTTTTAATCTGGTTTGGGAGGTGCTGTTGGGCCATACGCAGCCTGGGTGTTTGACACCTCTTTTCCAGGGTGCTGCTTCCTAGGCCAGGCGTTGTCTCAGAACTACATGGTGTCTGTGCTACCTTTCTCCTTGGACTGAACATGGCTTGGAGAAGGGTAACCCCACCTCTTTTCCTGGAGGTCCAGTGGCCCTGAAGTGCTCCCTCTCCTTGTGTGGAAATGTGGAGCCTCTACTCCTCTCCCTTTCCCTGGGTAAAAGATTATTCTAGGGAGGAAGCTTCCCTCTCTTAGATGTTGATTTTGTTCTTCAGTCATTAGCAGTCGTGTCTGATTCTTCATGACCCCATTTGGGGTTTTCTTGGCAAAGATACTGGAGAGATTTGCCATTTCCTTCTCCAGCTCATTTTACAATTGAGGAAACTGAGGTAAATAGGGTTAGGTGACTTGTCCAGGATCACGTAGCTAGTAAGTGTCTGAGGCTGAATTTGAACTCTTGGCAATAAGCCTTCCTGACTCCAGGTCTGGCGCTCTTTCCATGGCGCCACACAGTATCCTGGGACAAAATCTCAGTTGTCCTTCTCAAACTACAAGTTTGCTTTGGATTGACTTGGCTGTGGCACTAATTGGCTGGGTTACTTTGCGCAACTTTTCACATCTATAAAATGAAGAGCTTGGACTAGATGACACTTGAAGTCTCTCCCAACTCTAAATATACCATTGTATGGTTCTAAGAACCTTAAACTCTGAGCTTTGATGTCTTCCTCAGGTAGAATGGAGACAGTGATGCCTACCCTGCACAAAATTTGTATTAGGGTCAAATGAGAAAATATATGTAGAAGCACTTGGAAAATCAAAAAGTGCTATACAAATGTGGGATTTTTCATCTTACTGTTTCTTTCATAATGATTAGTTATTAATGTTAATTTGTACTTGGAAATCACTTAAAACTTGTGCAGTTTCACTCGGACCCTGGTGAAAATTCTCAAGGTTTAGTGTGGCATAATATATAGAACACTGGACTGAGTCAGAAGGTGCTGGGTTCAAATCTTCAGACACCTACTAATTGTGTGACCTTTGGGCAGTCATTCAAACCATTCTCTGCCTCAGGTTTCTCATCTGTAAAATGGGGAGGGAAGAGCACTTTGGACTCAATTACCTCAAACGTCCCTTCCATTTCTCCATCTATGATCCTGTGATCTTTCAACATCTCTTCACATAGTGATTTAATACTGTTTCCTACTGTGAAAAGGTCAGATATGCTTCAGGAATAATAATGTAACAGAAAGTTAGTCTCTCTTCAAGACTCTGTGGATTCTAATGAAAATGTCACATGCTGAAATCAGATGCTGTGTCTCTATGTACACAACCTAGGACAAACAAAGCAACCTGGTAGTTTAATTCAGTTAAACAACTTGTTATTGACCGGAGACAGCCTAGTTAGCAATTAACCCACTTGGCTGAATTAAACATTTTATTTGAAGGCTTGTTGATATGTGTGTAAATGGCACAAACAGGAATAATACCCAGCAAGAGGAAAGGAAAACTAGCATTTTTATGCATTCGTAAGTGTCTCATTTTATAAACATTTGAAACTAAAGTAATATCTTATGCAATACAGAGCCAACATAACATAGATTTTTGAGCTAGAATTGACCTGAGAGATCACCTAGTCTAATCCTCTTATTTTGCCTTAAGCATGGTATAATGGATAGCGTGCCATTCTCAGTCTAGAAGACATGGGTTCATATGCCACCACTGATACTAACTGTATGACCATGCTTAACCTCTATAAGACTCAGGCAACTCTCTGAGATTTATTATGTTTTATATGGGTTGCAATCTGTCTCCATGTGAAGAGTTTCCATTCTAATAGAAGCCTTGCTTATAAATGAAACTAGATAAAATATTGACAGTGGGATGGAGATTTTTTTTAGACAATATACCTTGCATCCTGCTAGAATTAAATGATCCTTTATATTATCTCCTGATGTGTTCATGCTATTCCCAGCACCAAATTCCCTCTAAGAATCTCCTTTTTTGATTCGACCATCATATCTATGGTCTCATATCTTACTCATTGACTGAGAAGTGACAGGTACTCCCTAGGATCATTGATCACAGAATACCTGTCCCAGCTATTAGTTCCAATCTCTTCCTTGTTCTGAGGGTCATCACTGATATAGAGGTGAAACGGACCTCAAAGACCATCTAGCCCAATCCCTTTGTTATAAGCAGATCTGACTCAAGCCAGCATGGTGTTTTATGTTTGAAACTATGATGAAATGAGACACTCTTAGACCATCTAATAATTAACAGAAAGAGGATTATTTAGGCATACCAGGAAATGGATAGGCAATAAAGACACAACATTGCTCAATAGGGTGCATATTCCCTACTTCTGTGATAGTTGTGTTTGGTCAGAAGTCTTAGGGAAGAGCAATTCCTTCCTCCTTATGGGCTAGCTTTGGTCAGGCAAACAAGAAACCATATGACAGTCTTGAACTTTGCTCAAGTATAGTTAAATACCTTTAAAGGAAAAAAAAAATGAAGTAACTAACCTAGCCTACCAGGTAAATATTGCTCTTACATACCCTTCATTTTCTAGTTTTATAGATGAGGAAAGTGATTTATTTAAATGACCTTACCCAAGATTTCACTGTTGGAACGCGTGATACGTAGGAATTGAAACAAGGTCTTCTGAGTCCAGAGTAAGGACTCTTTTTCTGGGCCTATGAGTACTGCACATGGTTCATATTCTTTCCCAAATGATCCCCTTCCAAAGGGAATGATTCTCTAAATCCAAATTTGCAATAATGAAAAAATACTTATTATATATTAAGATAACATTTCTTCCCACCTATAGGATCAAAGCCTCACACAACACCATGGAACAGAGTCTAAGACTAAAGTTTAGCAGTGAGTACTCTTAATTATAATACTCTGGGGGGCAGCTAGGTGGCACAGTGGATAGAGCACCGGCCCTGAAGTCAGGAGGACCTGAGTTCAAATCCGGACTCAGACCAAAACACTTGACACTTACTAGCTGTGTGACCCTGGGCAAGTCACTTAACCCCAATTGCCTAAAGAAAGAAAAAAAAAATTATAATACTCTGATTTGTTCATAAGAATGTAGTTAGATTGACTGTATAGGCTTAAAAATGCAAATATATTAAATAGAGATTGTCTTTCTGTGATTAACATAAGAATTTACATTTCCCCCCCTTTCCAGCAACCGTCAACTGATCTAGAATTTGATCGGATAGTGATTTACACAACTTGCCTTCGTGTGGTAAGGACGACTTTTGAAAGGTGTGAACTTGTTAGGAAAATCTTCCAGAATCATCGAGTCAAATTTGAAGAGAAAAATATTGCTCTGAATGGTGAATATGGAAAAGAGCTTGATGAGAGATGCAGGAGGGTGTCCGAAGCACCTTCTCTGCCTGTTGTGTTTATTGATGGCCATTACCTTGGGGTAAGTACTCTATGAGGGAAATCAGCTCTTTTATTTCATTTTTCATTTATTTTTTGTTTTTTTTTTTTGCTGGCAATGGGGTTAAGTGACTTGCCCAGGGTCACACTGCCAGTAAGTGTCAAGTGTCTGAGGTCAGATTTGAACTCAGTTCCATCTAACTCCAGGGTCAGTGCTCTATCCACTGCACCACCTAGTTGCCCCAAAATGGGGCTCCTTTAAAACCCAATACAAGATGTGGAGAATTCTATAAGCCCTTGGAAAGGTGAAAGGAAAACACAAACTAGAATTTTTTTTTCTTTTGGAACCTGAAGCAGAAGGAATGAAAGACTTATTTCTACTCCAAATCAATGAGTTGATAGACTATTCATCCCCTGAGAAGCTTGAGAATAAGATAAAGTCAGCATGAAATTGCCTTTTGAAATGTATTACTTATGGAAAAGAACAAGATTGGTGGCTGACATGACTCCATATTAGGAAATTTTCAGAACCATATTAGAATTAGGCTTTTTCAGTGCAGGCAAAAAGATGCATTATTTAAAAGATACATGTGATTTCGTTGTGGCCCTTCACCTGGTGCTCTGGTTCCTACCTGATGAACATAAGATGATCCTAAAATGGAATTATTATAAGATGGGTTTCAGGAGGTTAGGCTTTTTTTTTTTTTTAGGCAATTGGGGTTAAGTGACTTGCCCAGGGTCACACAGCTAGTAAGTGTCAAGTGTTTTGGTCTGAGTCCGGATTTGAACTCAGGTCCTCCTGACTTCAGGGCCGGTGCTCTATCCACTGTGCCACCTAGCTCTCCCCAGGAGGTTAGGCTTTTAAAACTGCTATTTTTCAAAAAATTTATTCTTGAATCTGACCATGTCTGCACTGGGAAACAAATAGATATAAGATTAAGGCAGGCACAATGAAATAATCATTCCTGGCATTAATATAGCATATTTACTTCCCATCACTATGAAAAGTACTATATAATTAAATATTATTTATTAAAATGTTATTGTCTGAAATACATAACATTAGAAAAACATCCTTAAGATTCTCCTCAGGAGAAATAGTCATGACACCTTGTTTGTAACAGCAAGGAATTAAAAACAATTCGAATGTCCAGAAATTGGAGATCAATTAAAAAAATGATGTTATATCATTTTGATAGGGTATCATTGGGCCATAAAATGACAAGTATGAAGAATATAATATTTTTGATATTTAAATAGTATTCTGATCATTATGAGATGATGAGATCAAAAATATGAATGACAACTAATTCATTTCCTTTCACATGTGCTACTCCTGTCCATGTCACAGAGGGTTCACCTAATATGGAAAGAGTTTTCCTCTAATTCTCTTGACATTGTATGCATATCAGCAGAGCAAATAATCTGTCCACTGGTATCCCTAAAGCTTATAGCATGATTGATCCATAATAAGACATAGAAAAATGAATTTTATGTGATTCAGAATGAAGAACAATCAACTCACAAACATCTATTAAGCACTTATTAGTTGCTAAGTATTGTGTTAAACCTGGAAATACAAATACAAGCAGAAAAAAACAATTTCAACCCTCAAGGAGCTTATAATTCTGGTGGGGGAAGACTATACCTAAAAAGAAGTTGAAAAAAAGAGGTGGGAATTGCAGCCAGGAGAGGAATAAAGACATGTCTGGCTTAGGCACCCTTCTTAAATGTGGGCTTGGTATTCCAGAAGTCTTAGTGCAGCTTAGAACTGTGATTTTTGGGTTGCCCTATATCTATATAGTAAAATGACAAAAGTATGCCAAGTACAAAAATGGAGAAGAACCAGAAAAGGACATAAAGCCAATAAAACTATATTATCATTTTGATAAAGTTTAAATATATATATTTCTTTTGGCAATCTATAAACTGTTGGTTGTTTTATGTCTTATTAGCTTATTTATTTTATAGACGTCTTTGTTGTATATTAAAATTATCTAAAAGAAAAATGGACAGTGAAAAGAAAACCTTGGGGTAAGGAGATTATAAAGTAGGAATGAAGAAAGAGATAATTAATTACGTTTACAAAAGTTGTCAACTAATAGATGGATATTTGATTTTCAGATTTGTTTAGCAACTGGCTCTTTTGACTTTTCATGGATATGCCTCAAATTTAAAATGCTCAAGAATGTACTGAGTTACAGAATGATGCTCTCTTATCTTATCTTATGTTTCTTCTGAAAATTGAAGTTGGAAAAATGGAAAAATTGAAACAACATTTGTCAGCCAAGAAAAGATATAGTCTTCCTAGGGAGGGCCAACCCCAGGGATGAAGTAGACACACTTTGTCCCGAGGTGCCCCCCGACTCTTCTCCCTGCACTCTTTTATCTTCTCACGTGCTATTGCTGTATCTTCAGGTTCTCTCTCTTCTTTCTTATCAATATCTGCTTACAGGAAAGTATCTACATTTACACTAATAGGTAAATGATTGATAGGGTTTAAAGTCTAATCTTTTTCAGGTTGTTTGCATTTTAACAAGGAAGATCACTCTAAGAAAGTCTTAAATTGCAAAATATCAGGGAGAATGTGGCAGTCCTAATTTTTTGGGGGGTGGGGAAAGGCAATGGGATGTTTTCAATATACCGGAAAATATATCACATAGTCTGACAATACCCATAGCATTTCAGGCCAAAGCTTCCTCTTGACTTTTTCATTTCCCTGGCTTCCTGCTCATTGTAAGAATCTTTTTTTCTTCTTTCATGAACCTTTCATACTTTAGAACTAAATCAGCAGGGTACAATTTCATTACTGGCTTTTGCATTTCAATTTGAGGGATGACAGGAGAATGTTATGGACCCATGCAGCAAAAGGCAGGTTGATGTCTTTATTGCCCTTTGTCTGTGATCATTCTCTTTGCACATATTATTAAGTTCAGGCAGAAGAAAGTATTCACAATTCCCTTTTGCTTCTGCCAATTAACCTGAATACCATCACTCCAGAACATCCAAAAGGATTTGGTTTGTTTCCCCCCCAAATCATATTGATCTCTATTACCTTCTTTTAAAAAATTACATTTTATTTTTTAATGCATAAGTATTTATTTGCTAAACCTCCCACCACTCACCCCCAATTTAAAAGAAAAAAGAAAAACAAAACCCTTGTAACAAAAATGTATAATGAAATAAAAAAATTCCCACATTGTCCATATTCAAAAATGTATGTCTCATTTTCTATCTTGAACTCATCACCTCTGTATCATCTCGAATCTATCCCCTCTGTATCATCTCGAATCTATCCCCTCTGTATCATCTTGAATCCATCACCTCTGTGTCATCTTGAATCCACACTATCTCTGGGGCAGCGTACTTGATCTCAGGACTTCTGCATCAGTCAGAATTCTTAATTCTTTCAAAGTTGATTGTCTTCATAGTGATGTTCTGATAGAAATTGTTCTACTTACAACATTCTGCATTATTCCATACAGTTCTTCACAGGTATTTCTGAACCAATTCTTTTCAACATTTTTAATGGTACAGTATTATTCCATTACCATCATATATCATAATTTCTTAATTTATTTCCCAATTATTGGGAGAATCCTTAGTTTCCATTTCTTTGACACTACAAAATGAGCTGCTACAATTATTTTGTATATCTGTATCCTTTTTTAAAATCTCTTTTGGGTATAGGTATAGTAGAAGTATTACTAGGTTGAAAGGTATACACAGTTTAGTAACTTTTTGATTATAGTTCCAAATTGCTTTCTAGACTCCACTAAATGTGTCGTAGGTGTACCTATTTCTGCACAGACCATCCAACATTTGTCATTTTCCTTTTTTTGGTCAACTTTGCCAATCTGATGGGTGAGAAGGAGAATGTCAGAGGTGCTTTAATTTGTGTTTATCTAATTATTAAAATTTTAGGAAAATGTTTTCCATATGATTATTAATAGCTTGGATTGAAGAACTGCCTGTTCGCACAGTGTTTGAACATTTATCAATTAGGGGATGGTTCCTATATTTTAAGAGAGGAACTGCCTCAATAAGATTATCAGGGTTATTTTTTCCCCAGCTACAGTTGTATCTTTATTTCATGTCTAATGTAAAAACCATGACTAAGGAACCGTTTCTTGAAAGATTCATATATCTGAAATGGAAGGATGCCCTCTACTGGGCTCTGACATGTAATGGAAAATAATTTTTAGGGAGGAAAAGAAATTGATATTGGTAGAGAAGCAACAATAGGGAACCTTTTAAATTTATACTGAATTTTCTAAAGTAAGAAAATGTACATACACGGAGTCTTCTTTACTAGATATACAGCCACCTTCTTTAGTAGTGATAAATGATGGATAACTCCTAGGATTTAATAGGCAGCATCACATGTTAAATAGGGCACTGTACCCAGAGTCAGGAAGATTGGATTTAAACATTTCCTCAGACACTTCATGACGAATGGCTCTGGAAAGATCACCTACCCACCCTCTCTTAGCCTCGGTTTCCTTATCTATAAAATGAGGAGGTTGAATGGCCTCTAAGATCTTTTCCAGCTCTAAATTTTTGATCCTCTTAGAGCTAGATGGAGAGAGGGAAAGAAGGAAGAAAGAGACCCAGACAGAAACATGGAGACTTCTAAGTTTACCTGTTATATTGCTTCTGTCTTTAGAATTCCTGGATAATTTTTCTTATCAAAGAAAATAGTTATAAAAATAGAAAGTTTCCTATTTAGCTAACAATGTACTTGAACTTCAATATAAAATAATGGATTAGGTTCTATACCCTGGGGATACAGAACCAAATGGTGCAAAGAAGAGGAGGAAGAGAGAAAAAAAAGAGAATTCTCTCCTTTTGCTTTCTGGGGCTCATGGTTAATGTAGCTAAAATTTTGAAATTAAGAAAGTTTATTTTTTCCATTCTCTTACTTCTCTTTCTGTTTCTCTATCATCAACCTATTATTCTCCCTAGAAATGTTTTATTTTAATGTTGTCCTTAGCCCTTTCCCCAGGCCAGATTTTCAATCTCCCAAATTATCTGCTTCTCTTCAACTCTAGTCAAAACTCTCCTTATCTCAATGCAGCTAATCTCATTTGAGTTTTAGGATGGAAAAAAGAATTTATTCATATTAATGATAAAGATAGAATTTATTCATGCTAATGTGAATGACTGACATGCCCATGATCCTTTTTAAACAGGATACTTGTTAATTTCATTCAATCTCTAATTAGGGAAATTTCAGGCAACATAACATAAAATAATTTTGGTGAGAAGAATATTTTGGTTTAGGTATCTGTGTTCCTTGGTACTTTCCCCTCCTTAGGTTTTTGTGCTTCTGTTCTCTCTTCATTTTTTTCCTGTTCCTGTTCAGTTTCCTTTGTTGGATCATAATCCATATCTTGTTTCCTAACCTGAGTGTACTTCAGGGGTCTGTACTGGGTTCCCTCGTTTCCTCTCTCTCTAGATTTTCTCAGTGATCTTAAGTTTCAGGGTCTCCATTACATATTTTTTTTTCTTTTTTAAAATTTATTTTTAACATTTTTTTTTTAAATTTTGAATTCCAGGGTGGAGCCAAGATGGAGAGTAAAAGCAGTGATTTGCTTGAACTCTCCCCTAAACCTCTCCAAATACCTGTAAAAAATGGTTCTAAACAAATTCTAGAGCAGCAGAACCCACAAAAAGACAGAGTGAAACAAATTTCCAGCCCAAGGCAACCTGGATGATTGATTGGAAAGGTCTGTTGCACTGGGCTGGGAGAGGAACACAGTTCAGTGTAGGCCCACAAAGACCAAGCCTCAGGGGACTGACTCACCGGCAGCTGTGGTAGTTTCCAGACTTCTCAACCCACAAACGCCAAAGACAACTTAGAAGGTCAGTAGGAAAAGTCTGTCTGACCGTGGAGAGAGAGGAGCTTGGTCTGTCCCCAGTCCCCGTGCAGCCCCGGGGCGGTAGTTGCTTCTGGAGCTCTTGGCCCATAGACTGAGGGGGAATCAAGTGGCTGATCAGAGGGGAATTGCAGAGATCTCTTTGCTAGCTCTGAGGTAGGATTATTTTTTTTCTTTTTTCTTTTCTTTTCTTTCTTTTTTGGTAGGATTCTTTTGCTTTGCCTGTGCTTGGATCTGGGTTGCAGTTCTGGGTGGTGGTCCTGGGGCAAGGAGGAGTGCTGGCATGGTGGAGCTTGTGATGGCGGTGGAGAGGGAATCCTCCTCACAGTTCCAAGGCAGAAAAGAGTCCTTGTGGTCACTCACAGACCATAGCCCAGGCCAGGAAAGGAGTAAACACCTCATCCTTGATCAGACCACCTTGGAAGAACTGAAAATTTATAGGTCTCTAGAAGTATCTCTGAAAATAGCTGCACAAAACCCCCAAAGCTTGGGATAGTGGATAGAGCTATGGCCTTGGATTCAGGAGGACCTGAGTTCAAATCCGGCCTCAGACACATAATGCTTACTAGCTGTGTAACTCTGGACAAGTCAGTGTGTGACTCACTTAACCCCAATTGCCTCACAAAAAATAATATATATATATATACATATATACATGTATACATATATATATATATATAAACAATATATTAAACATCACTTGTCTTGGGTAAATAGGTGCCTCTTTTACATGAGACCAATTCTGTTTTTTATGGTGATATTTTCTTCAGTAATTTTTTGTGCCTCTTTTACCAAGGTTTTAATTCTCCTTTTATCATTTTCTTGCATCATTCTCATTTATTTTCTCAGTTTTTCCTTTACTACTCATCTCTTTCTTTAACTCCACCAGGAATTCTTTTTTTTTATTTTTTTATTTTTGGTGAGGCAATCAGAGTTAAGTGACTTGCCCAGGGTCACATAGTTAGTAAGTGTTATGTGTCTGAGATCAGAGACCAGATTTGAACTCAGGTCCTCCTGACTCCAAGGCCTAGGGGGTCTATCCACTGTGCCACCTAGCTGCCCCTCTATCAGGAATTCTTGTTGGGTTCATGTCCAATTAGCATTTTTCTTTGAGGCTTTGCTTGTAATTGTTTTACATTATTGTCCTCTAAGTTTATGTATTGTTCTTCCCTGTTACCATAGTAACTTTTTATGCTTAGATTCTTCTTTGTTGTTGTTTGCTAATTTTTCCAGCCTTTTTATTCACTATGAAATTTTTGTTAAAGTTGGGCTTTGCTCACCTCTGGGTGGGGAGGCACGGTGCCAAACGTCAGGCTTTTTCTAGCTGCTATTTTCAGAGCTGATTCTAGGAGGTTTGGAAGTTTTTGGTGCTTCTGAGGTGTTGTTATCCAGGGAGAGGTGTGGTCACTGCTCTCCTGCTCTGCACTTAGGTCTTAACCCAGGAAGCACCCTGTTCCTTTAGCCACAAGTACTAGTGCTCCTCTCAGCCCTGGAACTGTGATCAGGTCCCTCGCTCTCCTGTAGTTGTAAGTGTAGTACTTCTCTTGGCTCTAAAACTGGAACTGGGGACTCTGCTCCCTTGTGACCAATCACAAGCATTCCTCTTCATCCTGGAACTGCATCCCAGACTTGCTTATAGGCAACAGAGTTGCCAATCAGTGCATACTTTAAAAATCAGAGTGTCTCCTGAGTTAAGTCTAGAAGAGAAGATGACTTTGAAAGGTAGAGATGTGAAGCCAGCTTGTATGAATGCAGAATCAAGAGGTGAAATATAGAATGCAGGAAAAGGATAATGGTTAAGATGGGGAGTTGTATCATAAGATCTGTATGACAAGAATATTATTTTGTCAATTGTGTGGAGCAAAAATAGAGAGGGGAAAGACTATAAGACTATTGAGTAAGAAGATCTGAACTATGTTAGTGGCAGTATAAGTGGAGAGAAAGGGAAAAGACATGAAAGCTATTGGGGAGATAGGAGAAAAAGGGACATTCAACTCATTGAATGTAGAGAATGAGGAAAAGAGGAGTCAAAGACAGTTCCTGAGTAACTATGAGGATACTACTCTTCTCAAGAGAAATGGGGACTTTGGGAACATAGATAGATTTGTAAGGGAAGATAATGTATTCTCTTTTGTACACACTGATTATGAAATGCTGATGAGATATCCAAGTGGAGATGTTCAGCAGAAAGCTAGTAGTGCTGGACAGGAGTTCAGGAGATAAATTAGGGTTCAAAGAATAGAATTATTCACATAAAGATGATTAAGCTCATAAAAGCTGGTGAGATCACAAAGGAAAAAAAGCATAAGAGAGAAAAGGATCTCCAGGACAGAGCCTTTGGTGACACTCAAACTTAAGGGTTAGAAATAGGATGATAATTAAACATAAAAATATAAGAAAGAGTGGGTCAGACAGGTAGGCAAAAATACAAGAAAGCAGTGTCACAGAAACCAATAAATTAGAGTATCTAGGAAGACAGAGTGGTCAACAATATCAACAATTGCAAAGCTGTCAAAGAGGATGAGAAAAAAAATTGGATTTCATAATTAAGAGGTCATTGATAACATTTTAAAGAGCAGTTTGAATAGAGTGATATAATAAGAATTTGAATTACTTGATAGGAAAACTGAGTCAGAGACTGAGGCTTGGCGTAGGAAGGAGCAGATACATGATGAAAGTGTTAGCAGAATTGTGTCCTTTTTTTTCAAGATGGGGAAGGACTGAATATGCTTGTAGACATTTCATGAGGAAGGAATCAGGAGATAGGGGAAAACAGAAGATGAAAGAGAAATAAAATGATGGTTAGGCAAGTTCCAGAAAACATAGGAGAGGATTAAATGTACAAGTAGAGGTATGATTAACTTTGTCAAGGAGAATGGAAAAAAGGATGAGAGAGAAAAAATGACAGCACAGAAGATTCCTGGAAATGGTGATTCTAAATCAGTTATCATGGTCCTCAAATACTTGTCACCTGATTTCCCTCGCTCTTTATTAGAAAGTCTGTGTGAGTGGGGAGAATTTAAAACTCAGGGCTAAAAATAAAGTTTTTAATTATCTGAGGATGTGAGTTATCCATGACATCCTTGATACTAGGTAGTGTCCAAAAGAAGAAAAACATGATGTGAGTTCATGTCACATAAAGAACAATAGAAGGAACTGGGGGTGTTTAATTTAGAGAAGAGAAAACATGAAAGGAGACATTTTAAGTTCTCTTCAAGACTTTCAGAACCTTGGACTCTGTCTCCAGGGTATCTGAAAGATATTGACTGATTAACTAGTCTCTTGATATTGGTCTCTGTCCTTGGTACTGTCCCATGCACTAATTTTTTTTTAAAATAGATTTAAATGAGAACACACATGATATACTAGTTAAATTTGTGGATGACACAAAGTGGGGAGAGATAGAAATTGTGTTAAATAGGAGTCAGAATTAAAACAAATCTTGATAGATTAAATGCACTGGGTTGAAACCAAGAAGATGGAATTTAAAGATAAATGTTTTAAACCCATTGTTAATGTTCAGTAAATCAAATTATACAAGCACAGAATGAGTGAGATATGGCTTTGGCAGCATTTCATATAAAAGAGATTTTGGTTGATTACAAGGTCAGTATCCTCCATCCATCTTGATCTTATTTCTTATTGTAATGTGTAGGTGATCACGCATTCTTGAATTCTCTACCATGGAAGCCCAAGTTCTGGAAGGTTTCACCCAGAAGGGTTTTGAACATAGGTCCAGCAGTAGAATACCAAGTATATGCAGAGAGACAGTAGACTGGTCATAGATGATGAATGCTATGAAACAAGGAAAAATATAATAGGGCCCTCAGTCATGTGTGATTCCCTTCTGTTTCTGTGTGTGACAGAGTGGTGGCCGAAAAGGGAAAGGCCTTGCTAACACTAAGTCTGTGGTTTATCTATAAACATTAACTTGTATGTTAGCATTCTAAATGAGAGGTCCTTGAGCACAAAATGAATGGGATTAATTTGTAAAGGGAGGATCCTCCCTAATGATTTCACCAATAAAATTATGGGAATAGACAAAAAAAGTACAACAAAGGATAGAACTTTGAAGAATTATAGAAGTTATAGGGAGATAGAGTTCAGCTCAATATAGGGGGAATAAATATTCATTAAGCCTTTCCTATATGTTAAGCATTATGCTAAGTACTTAACAAATATTAATTTAATGTCACAACAACCCTGTCATGTAGGTGCTATTGTTAACTCCATTTTACAGTTAAGGAAACTGAGGCAGAAGGTGATTAGGTGACTTGTTCAGAGACACACAGCCAGTAAGTATCTGAATTTAGATTTGAACTCAGGTCTTTCTGACTACAGGTCTAGTGCTCTATCCACTACACCACCAAGGATAGTATTAAATACCACCTCATTGCAAGCATAGACTAGATGATCATCCTTTAAGGATGTTGTCAAGAGGATTCCTGCATTAGGGAGGAAGTTGGATTGGTTGGCATGGTCCATTGCAAAACTTAGATTTTAATTATGAGTTCCCAGTGTCCTTCAAAATCATACTATGCAGTTGATATTGTATCTGTATAAGACTGGCTCCACTTGTAGGTGATGCGGACGAAACAGCTTAAGAAGGCAGATATGTGGTGTGCTTCATAAAATCCAGATGTACGTGTCTATAACTTGCCCCAGTAAAGAAGATGGGACATTATAACCCCTTTGTAGACCACTAGTTCAGTCAGTGGCCTGGAATTTTTCATACAATCATGAAAAAAAACAGCAACCACTCAGCTTTATATTTTGTTTTTCTACTTCTCGGTACATAGTTAAACTGTAGGCTAACTTGGTTGCATAATTCAGGAATATTTTACTATTCTGGCTCACTGATGGAAATCTTTCATTGACTGTAGGGCTTTTTTAGAGCAGGTTAGCATACAGTGTTTGGGTCTTAATCAGCCTAATTATCAGTCCAGAATATTTTACATATCTTCTTGCCAATGTAGGCTTCAGGGCTGAATTGTTCATCATGAAGCAGTTCTTGAAATGCCTTCTCAAAGAAGGCAAACTGAGTTTGAAGGGATATTTGAAGTAATACTTGATTTACTTGGATTTGAATCCCAACAATGTATTTAGAGAAACATGATGAAGAAATGTATTTAATCTATGCCACTCAGATCTGAATCTTATTTGAGGAGTTACTTCAGCTCATTGATCATGGAACTCAGAGTATTTGTATTAAAGCCTAATAAATATCATGAGGTCAGAATATCTTTGGCATATGGGTCTGAGGAAAGAGCATTGAATTTAGAGCAGGGGGTGGTGTTCAAATCCCAGCTCTGCCAGGTGTTTAAGTTTGGATAAGTTATAACTTCTTTAGGCCTAATTTTCCTCAATTATAAAATGAAATGATTGGGATGAATCATAAAGTCCCTCCAGGGCTAATATTATAACTTCTTTTTTAGCTTCCCACAGGGCTCTGTAAGATGCTCTCTATACAGTTAGTGCTCAATACATGTAGCTTTGTTGTCATTTTCCAACTACATCCATATGGAATGTGCAATCTTTTCACTCTGATAAAGACTTGCCTTTCAGAGTAGAGGTTCTACTGGTTCAGTGAAGTGATGTCTCCACTGAAGAAATCAGCAAGGTCACTGTAAACAGCCTTGGCTGGAAAAGCAAAGCTAAGCAAACCCCCACACAATCAGAATGCTTGGAGTCAAGTTTGAATTCAGAATTAAGCTTTGTTGAATGAGTCAGTCATTTTTAATGTGGAGCTTCAACCAATAATATACTGTGTACCCTTCCTATTTCCCAACCAATGTTCCCACATTAAGGTATCCATATGGCCTAGCTGACCCCCCACAACCAGAGAGAGTTATTTATACCATTTAGATATCAGTAGAGAATGCTGTCAATAAAGCATGCCTGTGGCCTGGTTGTGGGTGTACATTTCTGGAGAAAGCTTCAAAGTTCCCTTTCCTTTCAATTCTTTATTTATGCTCAAAGTATCCTCTTCTCACATTTGTCCTAATGACAGTAAATATATATTGATCAAAGGTCAGTCTTTTATTCATTACTTTCTTATCCTTAAAGTTCAGCCTTCATGGATTCTCCTAAAGCGTCACAATGTCTGCCTTCAAGCCAGCTTGGGTGGTTGTGTGGAAAACACTTTGCAAGCTTCAAAGCACCATGTGAGTGTGCTATCATCATCAAAGACCACAGCTACATATAGGAGAGAAGAAACGAATCAGGCCCTTTAGCTCCTATATAATTTTCCAGAGGACCTAACAGCTATGAGTATTTGATTTCCAAATTCTCTCCCTCCCATCTATGCCTCCTTGAGAAGGCAAATAATGAATTATTATCCCAAAATATTGTCTTTACACTTGTCAAATACAATTGTATTACTATATTTATTTGTTGGTGCAAATTATTTCTACTCTGTTCCGTTGATCTACCTTTCTATTTCTTAGCCAGTACCAGATAGTTTTGATAATTACTGCCTTATACTGTAATTTAAGATCTTGTACTGCTAAACCTCCTTCCTTTACATTTTTTTCATTTGTTCCTTTGATATTCTTGACTTTTAGTTCTTCCAAATGAAATTTGTTATTTTTTCTAATTCAGTAAAATAGTTTTGGTAATTTGATTGGGATGGCAATGAACATATAAATTAGTTTAGGTAAAATTATCATTTTTATTATATTGGCCAAGGTTACCCATGAACAATTAATATTTCTCCAATTATTTAAA
Organism: Vombatus ursinus; assembly: GCF_900497805.2. NCBI lineage: Eukaryota > Metazoa > Chordata > Mammalia > Diprotodontia > Vombatidae > Vombatus > Vombatus ursinus. Next base: position 51,857,715 of record NW_020954596.1, read on the forward strand.
TCTGATTTTATTTGTATAAAAAGTTTTTTTATAATTTTGTTTATATAATTTCTGGATTTGTTTTGGCAGATATACTACTAGGTACTTTATACTGTCTGGAATTATTTTAAATGGGGTACCTCTTGTTATCTCTTCTTAAAAGGTTTTGTTTGTGATATATAGGAATGCCTATGATTTATTTCAATTTACTTTAATATTCTGCTACTTTGTTAAAAATTATTAATTGTTTTGAATAACTTTTTCGTGTAGTCTTTGGGATTTTCCAAATATTGTCTGCAAAAAGAGATAGTTTTAATACCTCATTCCCTATTCTGATTCCTTCTATTTCTTTTTCTTCTCTTTTGGTACTGCTAGGATTTCCAGTACAATATTGAATAATACTGGTGATGGTAGGCAACCTTGTTTCACACCTGATCTTACTGGGAAGGCTTCTAGTATATCTGCATTACAAATAATGCTTTCTCTTGGTTTTAGATGAATGCTTTTTGTCAATTTAAGGAAATATCCATTTATAACTATACTTTCAAGTGTTTTTTTTTAATAGAAATGAGTATTGTACTTTATAAAAATGTTTTTTCTGCATCTATTGATTTAATCATATGATTTTTGTTACTTTTATTGTTGATATAATCAATTGTGTTAGAAGTTTTTCTTATGTTAAACCATCTCTGCAATCCTGGTATAAATCCCACTTGATCACAATGTGTATTATTGTAATATGTCTTTGTAGTCTTTTATCTAGTATTTTATTTAGGATTTTTGCATCCATATTCATTAATGAAATTGGTCTATAATTTTCTTTCTCTGTTTTTACTCTTCCTGGTTTAGTTATAAGTATCATATTCATTTTATAAAAGGAGTTTGGTAGGATCCCATCTTTGTTTATTATTACAAATAATTTATTTAATATTGGAATTAGTTGATCTTTAACTGTTTGATAGAATTCACTTGTGAATGTCTGGTATCAGCACTTTTTTTTTTTTAGGAAGCTCATCTATGGCCTGTTCAATTTCTTTTTCTAAAATAGGTCTATTTAGATATTCTATTTCCTTTTCTTCTAATCTAGGCAATTTATATTTTTGTAAATATTCTTCCATTTCACTTAAATTGTTAAATTTATTGGCATATAATTGGGCAAAATAATGCCTTATAATTGCTTTAATTTCATATTTACTCACCCTTTTCATTTTTGATACTAATGATTTGGTTTTCTTCTCTTTTTTTTTAAAGTCAAAGTAATCAAGGGTTTATCTATTTTATTAGTTTTTTCATAAACTAACTTCTAGTTTTATTTATTAATTCAATGGTTTTTAATACTCAATTTTATTAATCTCAACTTCTAGTTTTATTTATTAATTCAATGGTTTTTAATACTCAGTTTTATTAATCTCACCTTTAATTTTTAGGATTTCCAATTTAGTGTTTAATTGAGGATTTTTGGTTTGTTTTTTATCTAGTTTTTTTTAATTGTATGTCCAATTCATTGATCTGTTCTGTCTCTTTTATTGATGTACACAATTAGAGGTATAAAATTTCCCCTAAGTACTGCTTTGGATGCATCCCACAAATTTTGGAATCATGTCTCATTGTTGTCATTCTTTTTAATGAAATTATTGATGTTTCTATGGTTTATTCTTTAATACACATATTTCTTAAGATTAAATTATTTAGTTTCCAAATAATTTTTAATCTATGTGTCTACAGACATTTACTGAATGTAATTTTTATTGTGTTACAATCTGAGAATGATTTTTTTAATATTTTTGATTTTCTACATTTGTTTGTAAAGTTTTCATTTCCTAATTACACGGTCTTTTTTTTTGTGTGTGAAGATGCCATGTACACCTGAGAAAAAAGGTATACTCCTTTCTGTTCCCATTTGGTTTTCTATAGGGGTCTATCTAACTTTTGTAAGATTCTATTCATCTCCTTAATTTTTTTCTCATTTATTTTATGGTTAGATTTATCTAGTACTGAGAGGGGAAATTCAAGGGCCCCCACTAGTATAGTTTTACTGTCCATTTCCTCTTGGGATTAATTTAACTTTTCCTTTAAGAATTTGGATATTATGTCATTTGTAGCCTATATGTTTAATATTGATTGTCTTAGGTGCCTTTTAGCAAGATGCAGTTTTACTGCTTGTCTCTTTTAATTAGGTTTATTTCTGCTTTTACTTTATCTGAGATCATTATTACTACCCATGCTTATTTTTTTTTTTACCTCAGCTGAAGCTTGATAAATTCTGCTCCAGTCCCTTATTTTAACTCTTGTGTGTGTCTCTCTCTTTCAAGTGTGTTTCTTGCAAACAACATATTTTTTGGATTCTAGTTTCTAATCCATTCTGCTATCTGCTTCCATTTTATGGGTGAGTTAATGCCATTAGCTTTCACATTTATTATTACTAACTGTGTTTCTCTCCCTACTACTTTCTTCTGTTTATCTTTATCTCTGTCTTATTATCCTGTCCCTCTTCTAAAGTCTGTTTTGCTTCTGACTACTGCTGCTTTTAGCTGCCCTCCCTTTTATTACTCCCCCTTTCCCTTATCACTTTCCCCTTCTACTTCCCTGTCCCATAAGATAGAGTTTTATCACCAACCGAGTATGTATATATATTTTCCCTCTGTGAACCAACTTAGATATGACTGAGTTTTAAGCATTGGCTGCCTCCTTACTATTTTCCTTTCCATTGTAAAAGCTCTTCCTTGTGCTCTTGGATTTGGCAAATATTGTCTGTTCCAGTGTCCACTACTAACACAGGGGTCCCCCCTAATTTCTTTCTGGCCAATTGCCAATTTTCCTTACCCTCTCTGAGTTGAGATGTCCTGAATCTGCTACTGCTTTTGTTGCCACCACCTCATCCCACCACTGGTGCTTCATCCAAGTGAGCTTCAGGGTAGCCTCTACGTCCTTGTAACAGATCTTTCTTTCCAACCTACTAAGTTGACTTGGGCTAGAAGAATGTCTTGCCTTGACCTTTTGTTGGCTCTGCCACTCCAGAATTTGATTTGAGGCTTTATTTTAAAGTTATTTGGAGGGGAATGTTGGGAGAGCTTGGCTAAGTGCTTCCTCTACTCCACTACCTTGGCTCTGTCCCCGGAAGTTCTATTCAGGTCTTTTTAACTTCCATGTTTGGCAATCGTGGTCCCCTCTAGACTTCATTAGGTCATCTGAGAAGTTAATGATAGATCCAAAGGCATTACCTCCTTGTCTAAGGGTCCAGATTTTAGATTCTATGCAAGTTACCTTACTGTTTGTAAGTGTAATGAAATGTGTTAATTTTAATCACCACGCTATAGATAGCTTGGGTTTTAGGTACTGTAAAAACATTAAGCCATCCCAACTATTTGGCAATAAGTTAACACAGGTCATAATTCTATCAGTTGGCTTAAAAAATACTTCCATATAAGAGAGCACTAAATTGATGGACTAAGGTGAAAGGAACCAATTTCCTTGCCTCCCAATTTAAATGCAAATGGCTAAGCCACTTTCACTGTTTGATTTTGGACTAAATATATTTACATATGATCGAATTTTTCCTATTTTAAAATCTGAAGTCCTTTGTAACAGGTTTCTAAATCTAAGACAAATTATTTAAAAAGTTAATCTATAATTCTTATGACTAGGAGAAAGTTAATAGAAACTTTTAATGAGCACCTAGTCTTACCAGAATTTGAAATCAGTAACTCACAAAAGGGAAGCTTTGGTTAGTATGGAAATTATTATAGCATATAGGAATGTAGAAGTATTTATGATTTTAGCCACCAGAGGGCTCCTACAATTCTGAAGTAATATAACATCAACTTATAAGTTCCACTGAAGTCAGAGAATCCAAAAAAATGTTTTTAGTTAAATTAAAGTAGAAGGTATGGGTTGTGAAGTCATCAATTAGTGATTGTACTAGATGAAGTTACATCTTTAAGATCCTATATCTTATACAGTTCTACATCTGTGATCTTAATCATTTTAAAATTAAAAATAATGTGAATAATTGATTTTAAGCTATAATAGACAGTAGAAGTCATGTACATTTGTAGGTCAGGAAGGTAAGGTCAAATTCAAAGTGTGCACATAATAGATAAAGTTAAGGAAATAACTTGTTACCTGTAGAGTTTAGAATGCTGTTTCTGGGAAATAACTGCCCAGGGACATATGCCCACAAGGGCTTTTTAGTAGTGAGAGTAGAGGGGGATGGTATTGTTAGAATTAAAATGGTGTAGGCAGAAGTATAGCTCCTTCCATAGAGTGTAGGCTCATTCAGACTTAGGGGGTCTTCAGTTTGAAATGTGTGCAATGAGCAACCTAAACATACCAATTTCTATGCCATTTCTCATCCCATTTTCAAGTCTTGAGAGAATCACTTTATTGCTGCATTGGGTTTTTATTCTTTGGATTAACCTAGATGCATCCTGGTCCATTCTAATACTGGGACTAAGTTAAGAGGTGGAGAGCAATATAAGAAAGCCCCTAGACTTAGTTTAGTGTAGAGTATTATCAAGTCATCTACGATCAGATGAGATCTTTGTGGGGAGGAAGACTCCAAACTGGACTATATCTTTCCAGAGTTTTCCAGTGCTGGAGAATAAACCCTTGTATGAGCCTGCCTTACATACAGCTAATCTGTGTGTTACCCCCTCGATGGCACCTTATCATTTCCTTTTTTAAAATAAATTTTATTTCAGTATTAAGTAAAGATCTACCTTCTCTCTCTTCCACCCATTCTATAGCCCACCCCATTGAGAAAGTACGCGATGCAAAATCCCTGTTCCATATATGTGCAGTCACACAAAATTCCTCATTGGCTCTCTCTCTCTCTCTCTCTCTCTCTTCTCTCTCACATGGTGTTCAGTTAGCACTTTGAGTTTATTTGCCTTTTATACAGAGGTGGTCAGCATGTTTAATCATGAGTTCTCTGGATTTGTGATTGCCAAATTGTCTGGGGTATTCCAATAACACTCAATGCATGAAATACCTCCTCTGGTCTTTGAGTTCAACTCAAACACAATAAAGCTCTAGAATCTACTGTATTTAAGAAAAAAAACAACAACAACAAATAAAAAAATAGGACTTGGGAACAAAGTTGGGCTAGTGAGATTCCTCACTTCAAACTTTTTTTGCACGTACAAAGGAGTCAGAGTCACCAAGTTACATGTGACTTAAAGGTTATAAGAACTGACCATAAGACCTCTCTTTTGTCCCTTCATCCACTCTTTGAGATAGTAGGCCAAGTCTTTTGTCAATAGCCAGGGTTCCCATCCTATGTGCCAAGCCAAGTCTCAACTCCACTTGACAAATTTCTAGGCCTATATTTAGCCTCTCTTCTTTATAGTTGATACTGATGGAGTAGATTCACCTGAAAGATGAAAAGGCCAATGTCTATTATCTGAAGATCAGCCTCGCCATGTTCAGAAAGGCTCATTATCAGAAGGCTGCTTACTGTTGCAGTAAGGACAGAGGGGCTGTATCAGGCAAGAGAAAGGGAGAATCAGTATCAGGGGCAGAAGTGAGAGCAGTGGAAAATCTGGCACAGCAGACAGAGAAATTCTGTATGATGACACAGATTAGGATCTGCCAGGAACCATGTAGAGAAGAGTAGCAAAAAAGAGTAGTGGTTAAGAAGTGTATTTGGTTGAGGCCAGCCATGTTTCCATGCTAAGTGCAACAGTAAAGTCAGTGTCTTCAGTATCCACTGACATAGGAAATAAAGATGATACACATCCTATGATGAAGTAGTTGTACTTACAGATGGATACTGGACACAAGGGTAGTGAGTGATGGTTTAGCCAGCCAGACACTTGGGGCATCTGCTTCCATTCCCTTCCAGTACCACTTATTGGTAGATTGACAGTAAGGCTAGATACAAGAATATGCATATACATATGTGTGACATACAAACATATCACATATATACATGCAAACTTAAATAATATATGCACATATACACATATATACACAAACATATATATATGTATGTTTGTGTGCGTGTGTATACATACATCTTTCTAGCTCTCCTTTAGGTGCTATCTTCCCCTGTTAGAAGGTAAACTCCTTGAGGACAGGGGTTGTCTTATTTTCTTGTGTTTGTATACCCAGTGTTTAGCCCCAAGCCTAGCCCATAGTAATCACTTAAATGCTTTTTCATTAATTCATTAATATTATAAGAATATTGCCTCACATAGATTTTCTTGTTAGCATCTCAATAAATTCTGGAGAAGGGAACATAAGTGTATAGCACCATACTAGTAGACTTCCTTGGCAAATTAGGACAAATTCACAATTCCAGGGAAGCTCCCACATCCAAAAGTCTTATGGTTCTTTCTAGTCATTTCTCTCTGTATTTGAGTTGGTGTAATTCCTTGGGATTCCTCCATTAGGTCTTGGAAGCCTAAGAGATTTATCGTGCTTTTCTCTAGTTAGTGAAGAAGCAGAATGGTTTTGGTTATAATGGGTCTGGAATCTGTGGAGAGAGCTATCCTTAGGCCCGCTTTAATCTAACTTAAACCACACTGCCCCCAGAGTTAAAGATTTCTAAGGTCTTAGGCAGCCTGGGTAGTCCAGTTACAGAAACAGCCAACGTGCTATGAAAGAAACATTTTTCAGCTTTATCACTATGCTAATTTTACCTGTTACATATACACTTTGAATCCTGCCTTTCCTTCCTTACCCATAAATACCAGGGCAGAAGCTTTTTTGTCTTGTCAATGGATAGTAGGGGCACTCCAAGGTCCTAACCTGGCCTTCTGAGTTCACACGATGATCCAACTTTAGATGAATGGTGGTCATGGAATTGTCTAGTCAGTGTGTACTACCTCATATCCATAATAAAGATAGGTAATCAGTCTTTGATAGCTACCAGGTGTTGTGTTATTTGGCCATAGTATTTATGGCACCTGGAGAGGTTGTGGCAGGCATCAGTGGATGGAGTGCTAACAATGATGACATCATGAATCTTTCAGAATATCCAAGTATCAAATTATATCTCTCTTGTAATCTCAGGAAAATCTTTAGGCTTGTCTTCAGGGCTTCTTAAACTTGAGACCCCTTTTCAAGTTTCAGCAGCATTGGTTGGCATTGTGTTGCATGGCCTGAGGACATGCTCAGTGCAAAGTGCACATGCTTTGTGTTCAGAACCAAGGTTGCAGGAAAGTAATGTGATGCAACACGGGCAAGCACTGCCTGAAACACCTCAGATTCATCACGCATTTGACTTTGAACTAATTTTTGGTTGTTGCACGTTCAGAAACCTTTTACCGTTGCCAAATTTTTCATGACTCCATGTGGGGTTGCGACTCACAGTTTAAGAATCACTCGTCTAGGGGCAGCTAGGTGACGCAGTGGATAGAGCACCAGTCTTGGAGTCAGGAGGACCTGAGTTCAAATCCAGCATCAGAACCACATAACACTCACTAGCTGTGTGACTCTGGGCAAGTCACTTAATCCCAATTGCCTCACCAAAAAAACAAAAAAAAAGATATAAAAAAAGAAGCTCTGGTCTAGATGGAGCAGAGAACTCAGGGCTCTCTGTAAGTTAATGTTCCAGTGCAGGATATTAGTGAAAGCTCCTCACACTAGAAACAGATCAGTTCAATCCAACTGTTCACGATATTTAAGTCTAAAATAATGGTGCTGTTTCATACGTTCCTGAATGTTCACTTTAGTTTTTCTTTAGTTATGGATTTGAACAGCAAGAAATAGGTTCCAGAATAGGTTTTCTCCATATAATGAATTATCAAAAGAACAGTTGTTTAGGCAGTGGTATCAAAATCAAATAGTTCTCCTATTCTCCTACGAAGAGACACAATGGACCTAGGCAAGGAAATGCATCGTATCTTGAGGACAAATAGAGCTTCAGCAATTGGTGGGATTGGAGCATGATTTATATAGTAGATGGCATTTCAGGTGAGCTGAGAATGAAGGCAAAAAGTCTGAGGGTCATAGATGAGGAGGGAGAGCATACCGGGTATTGGAGGCAGTTAGGTGGCAGCCTGAAGACAGCAGAAGCAATTTTAGTTTGGGGATCATCCAGTGGTCTGGTTTGGCTATAACAGAGTGCATGGAGGCAAGTTCTGTGAAAGAAGGTTGTTTGGGGCCAGATTGGGTCAAGTCTCAAATTCCAGGTCAAGGGGCTTGCATTTTATCCTCCCAGGAAATAGGGGACTTCTGAAGTTTTGAGATGTCCGATAGAGAAGGTCATCCCTGGACTAAGAAGACAGAAATTTAAGTCTTGCCCATAGACTTAGCATCTATTACCATGGGCAAGTAACTTGATCCTTTAAAGTCTCAGTTTTCTCATTTATAAAATGAAAAATAGCATTTGGGGTAACTATCATGGATGTCGTAATGAAAGAATGCCATAAATATTAAAGCATTACATAAAATGGAATAGTTATTATTGAGCAGGAGAGTGACTTGGTCAACTCCAAGCCTTACAAAGATGATTTTGGGTACCTCTGGGTACCCAAACTAGAAACTAGACTACAGAGAAAAATTAATACTAATACTAGCTAGCATTTATATAGTACCTGCTATGTGCCAGGCACTGTGCTAAGTACTTTACAAATATTATTTCATTCCATCCTCACAACAACTTTGGGAAGTAGGTACTATTATTATCCCCATTTTATAGTTGAGGAAACTGAGGCAAACAGAGGTTAAGTGAATTGGTCTAGCTCACATGGCTACTATCTGTCTGATGCCAGATCTAAACCTCAGGTCTTCCTTACTCCAGGACCATATTCTATCCACCATATCGCCTAGCTACCTCACAATTAGAAGGGCCTAAAATAAGATATTGCCTGTGCGAAGGGAGGTGCTATTGAGGTAGAATCAAGAAAACCTGACAACTAACTTCATACATGGGGTGAGGGACAGGGAAAAGTCATACAGTGATTGTAAGGTTATGATAGGATCAAAGATAGGAAAGTTTGATGGGAGAGATAAATAACTAAGAGAGTATCATAATGAATTTTCTTTTCAACATGTTGAGTTTGAGATGCTGAGAGATTCAGGTGGGAGATGATTAAGAGGCAGTTGACAATGCAAGATTGGCATTATGGTGAGTCATCTGTGTAGAGAAGGTGATGGAAGCCATGGGAGTTGATGAGATGAGCAAGGGGAAGAGTATAGATATAGAAGAGAAGAGGACCAGGAGAAAGCCATGTGGAAACTGGGATACCTATATTTAGGAGATGCTTGCTGGCCTAGTAAGGGAGACTGAGAAAAGCAGTAGGTTAGAAGCAGTTCACAGGAGGCAGTGTCATGGAATCTGTGACAAGATGTATTCAGGGGTAAAGTGTGATCAACAGTGTCCAAAGCTACAGAGTGATCAAGTAGACTGAGGACCGAGAAAAGGATTTTGTATATAGAAATTAAGAAATCATTGGTAACTTTGGAGTGAGCAGTTTCAGTAGAAGGATGTGAAGCCATGTGGCAAAGGGAGTGAGATGTGAGTTATATATGAGGAAGTGTTGGTAACAATTTTTTCTAGGCATTCAAAAGGAATTTGAAATCCAAGCCAATAACTTAAGCGGGGGATTCAGTCAAGTGAAAAAAATTTTGAAAGGATGGGGGAGACCTGGGCATATTTTTTGGAAGTATGGAAGGAACTATGAGATACAGAAAGATTAAAGATGAGGAGGAATGGAGTTTCGAAGAGGCAAGCTCCTAGAAGAGATAGGAAAGGGAGGAGATCTAGTATAATAGTAGAGCTGATAGCCTTTTCAAGGGGGAAGGAACACACATTTATGAGATACTCTAACAGAGCACAGATACAAGTTAATATTTAGAGAATTTTTGGAGTTGTGAATTAGGGGAGAAGATGTTGCTAATAATGGATGACCTTAATTTTCTCAGTAACATAAAACTTGAAGTTTGCTGAGATGGAATGGAAAGGGAATAGTATACAAGATTCAGGGAAAGATGAGATGGCTTGGAACAGCCTTTGTGGGGAATCTGATAGAATCAATCAGGGAATAGTAGAAGTATTACCATGTATCCTTGAGGGACTTGTTGAGATTAGATATTAAGAATTTGTAGTGGGCCCAGTGCTAGTGCATATGGTTGTATGCCCTTTTCAGCAGCGTGGGAAAGGGAATAGGGGAGGAGAATGAGAATGTCCTAGGGTTAAACCATCATTAGTTGTGAGTGGTAAATTAAGAAAGAGTAAGGCAGAAGCAGAGATGGAAAAAAAAAGATTATGATCAGACAAGAAAATTTCAGAATTCAGGATCATCGAGGTAGCCCATTCCTGTGAGTGTCCAAGGTATGATGAAGGTATGAGTCATAAGAATGGAGGAGACTGATGAACTAGGAGATTAAGGGAGATTCTTTCCTGATTGAAGAGCTCAAATGAAAGGGATATCGAAGAGGAGATTTGTGTTTAGACATATTTGTGCAACATGGCTTTTGGAGTACTTTTCATATCTGGTATTATATATTTTTATGATGGCATTTCATATTCTGTAATCCATTTATTTTCCTATTAAGTAGAAGTTTTTAGTTTTGTAACTAAAGTCAATGATCCTGGCTTATACATTCCAATGAAAAACAACTCAGGTATTTAACTATGAGCCTTACAGACATTCATAAGTAATCCCATATTATGGTTATGGAGTCCTAGTCATTTAGGACAATAGCCTCTAGTTCAGAACAGTGTTACTGTCCTTGATAACTATGAGTGTTTTCCATTTTAGTATCTAAAACAATATTGAGCCCAGTTTGGTATCTTAAAGACTCTACATGCCTTGCTGCCTTGCTGCCAGCATCATTGCCAGTTTCTAGGAAAATAGTAGCAAGTGGGCTCTAGTAGTAAAAACCTCAGATAATTCCTTTTGAGACCCTGCCAAGCCAACAGGACCTACCACATCTTGACAAAAGGCTTCTTTGGTTTTACTGTATCTTCACATGCTGGGAACATCATGTTAAAACTTTGATTTTTGTGCTATCGTATCTCTATTAATGAACAGAATCCTTTTAATGACACAGTGTACTGCCAAAAACTTCTTTTTCAGAGATGGAAAAAAGATAAACCTGCAGATCTAGAGTTGGACAGATGTTCAGAAACTATTTAGTGCAACCCCAAGGCCTCTCAAGGGTTGGGAAACCCACCACCCCTTGGGGAATCCCACTGGACCCTTTGATAATTGTTAGAAAGCTTAAATCTGCCTCTCTGCAGCTTCCAGCCCATTCTTCTGTCAGAAGAACAAAAAGAACTCCATTTCTACATGGGATCAATTGAAGGAGGATTGATTGGAGACACTAGGGGTGTATTTGTTTTGTAAAAGAAAAGACAAGTGAGGGCCTGATGGATCTTTGGGTATTTGAAGGGGCTATGTTGTAGAAGAGGGAAAACTTGTTCCATTAGTTGGGAGAAGCATGGGAAAGTTACAGTGACAGATTTTGGTTCAACAGAAGGGGGAAAAACAAACCTTCCTTCCTACCAACAGAGAAGACAAAAGTGGAATTGTCTGTCTTGGTAAGGTAGTGAACTTCCCCTTACCAAAGATCTCCAAGCAAAGGCTCAGCCACCATTTGTTGGCAGTGTTGCAGAAGGAATTCTGGGTAATGTATAGTTTCAACTAGATGACCTCTGAGGTCACCTTACAATTCCTAAAACCATGTGATTCTGTGAATCTTGACGGAGAATACTTTGATAATGGAGACAACTATGAATTGCTCTTTCAACAGATGAAAGGGAGGAGAAGGCGGTCACTGAGTGCCTAGAAAGGTCAACCCTTAGGGCCAGGGAAAACAAAAGGAGACTGAACTATTAATGACACATATCAAGACCTTTTCCTGTTTTGTCTAGGGGAGGGTGGAGCCTGGATGCCTAATTTAAGAAAAGCAAAAGTGAAGTCTGAGACATCTAAGACAAACTTTACTTCACAATTTTGCTTCAACTCTATTCCCATTAACTTTCCAGATACAAACTGAATGAGGAGGCATGTCATTTGGTCCTATCCAGCTGTGTGTGTGTCAGCAAGATTTTGATGTGTAAGAGATATACTAACTGTACTTTGAGAGATTCATGCTTTATTTTTTTTAAATGTGATTTACTTTAATCATAAAATTTTGTTCCTAGAAGACTTACTAGTCAAGATAACACCACATTTGAAGCTTGGTACCTCAGAGGAAAAAGTAATAGGGGTTGGTAATGAACATAAATCAGTCCTCCTGATCCTTGTTTTTGGTGACAACCAGGAAAAACACAGGTTAAATGAAACATTCATGAAGCTGGGCTTAATACTCATATGCTGTTGTTATAGGGGTACGTGGCTACCACAGAATCCCCAAACAATTTCAAGTGATCGATAGTTATTGCTCCGGAGAATTCCAAGGTGGCAGCAAGAGAAGTCTGTTCCACGTCAAGGCTTGGGTCTAAACTTATTAAGAAACCAGTCATGTGTTCAGCACACCCTACTTCACTCTCACTATAGAGATGATTGGAAGCTATAGTGAAAAGAGCTCTGAATGTGGAGTCAGAAAGACCTGGGTTTGGATCGTGCTTCGCTTAATGAGGTGGTTGTTGGCAAGTCACATAAACATTCTGGTCTTCAGTTTCCTCATTTGTAAAGTAGTGATAATAGGAATAGCAGTGCTCTCACTGGGCTGTTGTGCAGATCAAAAATAAATTGATATATGCAAAGTGCTTTTTAACCTAAGAATGCCATTTATTATCAAGGTTAGTTATTTTTAGAATGCTGATGTCTGACCAAAAGGAACTTTCCAATTTCTGTTTTGTAAAGCAAGATGGGGCACATTTTGAATCCATGCTATCTGTTAATTTCTCTGTTGCTGATGATACACTTGATGTTCATTGCGTAGTATCCAGAAGCCTTTGCTCTTCTGATATTGGTGCTGTTGAGCCTTTCTCCTTCACCATTGCAGTGTCTCTTAATAACCTAACACAGTAGGAAGTTGAAAGCAAAGGAGATGAAACTCCATTTTGTTGCTAGTTAGTCTCAGAACATGCTCTCTGTGGACTAGGCCAGCCCTTCAGTAATTTCAAGGTACTGGTCTCAACTCCCCCTCAGTGCTTGGTTATTTCTATTTGATTCAATCCAGTGCAGTGTTAAGGTAATTACCTCATGTTGTTCAAGGCTTTCGGTATATCTAGAAACCGGCAACTAGGAAATTTATTTATTTTTTGTGGGAAGTGAAATAATAGGCTTTAGTGTAATAACTTAATTACAAGGTACAGCTGGTTTTCAAAAAGAAGATTTAAAATACATTTTAGGGGGAAAAAGTCTTTGAACTTTTGTCTACTTAACTCATTATCTTATGTCCTCTCCCTTTCCCTTCCTACCTTTAGTTTTGACAGGGAAGATTTTAATTAAAAAAAATCCCTGAACAATTTTCTCTTTCTCATGTCTTCCACCCACTATTTGTGCCCCTACACAATAAAACATAGTTTGACTTAAATAGCATCTATTTATTCCATCAGGAGTTACCCTCTGGGGCATATGCAGTCTTCTTTCTGTAAATGAATGAAGGGTTGCATCAAAGGACTGATAGTCCATAAATATGGTGAAGCAAAGGGGTGAGGTAGGCTCTTTTTTACTCTAACTCGATTCCTCTCTGCTTTTCTGTCCTCTAGCTCCTTTTTGCCTCATCTGACCTAAGGGTTGTTGTTGTTGTTCATTTGTTTTAGTTGTGCCCAATTCTTCATGACCCTATTTGAAGTTTTCTTGGCAAAGATACTGGAGTGGTTTGCCATTTCCTTCTCCAGTTCATTTTACAGATGCAGAACTGAGGCATGCAGGGTTTAGTGACTTGCCCAGGGTTACACAAATAGTGAGTATCAGAGGTCATATTTGAACTCAGGTCTTCTTGACTCAAGGCCCTGCACTCTACCCACTGTGCCATCTAATGCCTTAAACCATAGGAGAGATTATGAGAGATTGAACAATGAATTGACATGGGATAAATCCTAATTTTCTTCCTGCCTTTGACTACAGTGATCAAACCCAAAACTTGATAGGAAATTCTGAATATAAATTTCTAAATTTTAAGTATTATTATTATTATGTCTCTTAGTATCCTTCCAAAACATGATAAGCTTCATAGTTTCCTTAAATCCTTTGTTCCTAGATTTCAGTTAATTTTACCACTTAGTATTGTGCAATGCTGGGTGAGCTGGAAGATAAATGAAGGTTGCAGAGAGTAGTAGCTGTACACCAGGACCCATATCCTTGGGTAAATTTTTCCTGTCCTCCTCTCTTTGATTAATTAGCTAATTAATTAATCAATTAATTCATTCATTCATCCATTAACTCATCCACTGTGGAGAGCTCCTTATGAGGAAACTATTAATTCCAAAGGAGACTGCCAACTGTCTTAGAGGATTGTCAGGAGATACTGAAATATTAGGAGATTTTCACATATCCAGTATGTTTCAAAGGGAAGACTTGTGCACAGGTCATCCTAACACCATGTCATATTGTCATATATTGACAATTAGGAGTTACCTGATTATCATATTGTAATCCCATGAGTCTTATGTTACAGGAAAAAAAATTGGGAATAAAAATACATTAAACAAATAACTATATTAATACTATATTGCTGATATCTTGAATTTACATATTACTTAATGTGGTAGCATGGCATACTGGATAGATAGCTGGACTTGGAATTAGGAATATGTGAGTTCAAATCTCACCTTAGACAATAGTATGTGAGCCTATCAAACCAGTTAAACTCTCTGAGCCTCTGTTATTTCATCAATAAAATGGGAGTGATACTAATAACTCCCAACTTGTTAGGTTGTTGGAAGGATCAAATTAAATAATGTACATTAAGTACCTTGCTAACCTTAAAGTCATATATAAATGTGAGTTTTTCGCTTCATTTTTTAAAAAAATGAATTTAAGTTACATTTTAACAGCTTCTCCCTTCATTAGCTTCATTTACTCTTCTAATGGAATTCTTTATTTGCATTGCATGTTTTAAAATCACTCATTTGGGCACAAGTAAAATTTAAAAAAATATTTAATTCGAGATGCTATAAAAATTTCATTCAGAAAAAGGAAGCTGGAGTAGGAGTAAATAATTTTGGTGATGTCCTTCCTGATTTTCTAAACAAGTAATCTGTATTATACTGCCATGCATTGGGCACTATGATACCATCGTCTTGTCACATAGGTCCTGTGCACACTGCTGAATTCTCTGGGACCTTTGTAAACCTGTGGTCCATTTACAAATGCACCTGACAGTCATGTATTCAGTAGTATGCTACCACAGGAAAAACTCAGGCCTTGAGTAATAACAGGTGTGTTGTATCTTGCCTTGGCCTCTTACTAGCCATGTAACTTTGGGCTAGTCACATAATGTTCCCGAGTCTCAGTTTTCTTATCTGTAAAATGGGGATAAAAAAACACCTACCTCACAGTGCTGGGATGAAGAAAGTACTTTGTAAATCTGAAAATGCCATATAAGTGTGAATTATTGTAATTTTAGAAAGTTTAATGAACTCCTTTAGGCATTTAAATCTGTTTTGCAAGTTAATTAGAGACTACTGATTCTGCATATATTCTGCATATTCCCTAATTTCTTCACCCGGAAGATTAGACTTTAGAACTGTACTATTCAACATTTTTAATGAATGACTTGGGTAATAGTAGCCAGCATTTTGTATAGTACTTACTGTGTCCCAGGCACTGTGCTAATATTTTACAAATATGATTTCATTTGATCTTCAAAAACCCCTCTGAGGTTGATGCTATTATTATCCCCATTTTGCAGTTGAGGAAAAACAGATAGCCAGAGGTAAGTGACTTGCCTAAGGTCACACAACTAGTAAATATCCGAGACTGCATTTGAACTCACAACCTCCTGACTCCAGCCCCAGTATTGGAGTACCATTATACCACTAAATTATACCCAGTACCATTATGCCACTTGGCTGCCTCTTGTATGAAGGCATAAATCATATGCTTTGGCTTAAATGCCTTGAATGAATGTATAGATGGCATGAAGTGGATGAAGGCATACATGGCATGTTTCATTTGTAGGTGACACAAAATTGGAGGTGATTGACAGGTTGGACAATAAACTCAGGATCTGGAAAAGTCCTGACAGACCAAAACAATAGGTTAAATTTAGTAATGTGAGATTTAATAGTGATAAATGTGAAAGTCTTGCATTTGGGTTAAAAAATCAACTTCACAAGTACCAGGAGGTGTGGGAAAACTATAGTTTGAGTAGAAGAAGGAATTTGGGGTCTTGAGATGCATTAATGGAAGCACAGTGTATTTAATAAGGTGGCAGGAGGTTATGATTGTGCCACTCTGCCCTAGGCAGACCACATTTGTGATATCATGACTGGTCCTGGGCATCCCATTTTAGGAAGGACATTGACAAACTGCAGCACATCCCGAGGATGGTAAGAGAACTAGAGACTATGTTATGTGGGGATTGGTTGAAGGAGTTTGGAACATTTGGCCTCGAGAAAAAAAGATTTAAGGGGATAGGATAACTGTCTTAAAGTATTTGAAGGTCTGTTATCCAGAGCTCCAAAATTTTTTAGTCAGGTAACACTTCAGTAAAAACAAAATGTTCATGCACTCCTTAAACCTCTTCTTTTCCTTAAATGTTCAGCACCAGTGCAAGTGGCACCTTCCACCCAGCCATAACTGATAACCTCTAGTGTTGGTGTCTTCCTCCAAAATTAACTCTGTATGTGTGTGTGTGTTGGGGGGGGGAGATTTCCTCCAGCTAGACTGTAAGATTATCAAAGGCAAGGACTCTTTCATTTTTCTTTTTATATAGTGGATACCTAACAAATGCTTGTTGATTGCCATGTCCCACCAGTCTGCTGAGCCCATAGATCTGTCATTAGTCTCCCTCCCTTCCCTCTTCCCTTTTTGCTTAGTCTTTATCTGTTACCAACATCAAATACTTGCCTAGCACTTGGAGGGAAGTGAGAAGGAAGAGAAGAATCTGTAAGTGACCTTATTGTAAACCCCTGTGCAGTCTCCCCTTTCCTGTTGCTGATGTTGCCTCCTCCTCTATCACCTCAACCTCTAGCAGTTGCTACCACCCTTCACCTAGAGGTCCTGGTCCTAGTTGGTCTGCTATCTCCAGGACCTAGTCTCCATGCTCAGCCTAGGTCTATCCCTGCTGCAGCCTTGCCTGCCCCAGCCCTTCAGTACCAACTATCCTTGTTGCCATCCCATTCATGAACCCCCACCTGTCTATTCCCATTGCATTTGTCTCACCCTATAGACTCTCTTAGCTTGTGTCCATCTGCTTCTTTCCTCCCTGCCCCAGGGTCACTTCTAATGTAACCTGCTTCTATCCCTACTGTTATTACAACCATCTAGTACTTAGAGAAAAGTCTAGAAGGAGGAAGGAACCAGGGTCTGCCCTGCCAAAAGAGAAAAACTTCTGCTAGCAACACATGGAGCTGCCTGATCCAAATCCTTATTTGTTATGAACCACTGGGGCCAAGGCTCCCATTTTGGAAACCATGATCTAGAGGAAGAGTCCAACTTGTTCTGCTTGGTCCCAGAAAGTAGAACTAGAAACAATGTGTAGAGGTTGCCTAGAGGCAGATCTCTCTTCTTTTTAAGGGCAAAAAATTCAAGGGGAAGAAGTACTTGAAAATATATGGGCTATCTTTGGAAGTAGCAGGTTCCCCATCACTGAAAATCAAGAAGAAATGGATGACCATTTGTGGGGAATTCAGTAGAGGGGATTCTAGATGTTTATTGGTCTAGATGTCTATCCTCCCATTTCTGTTTCTGTGACTTCACAGAAAGGTTCACTTCACCCCTGTTAAGGTATAGTATTTGGTTATTTATTCAGGATCATTTTGCCCATGACTGAGGGCAACTCTGCATGGTGGAAGGCTGATCCAGCAGACTTCAAGGTAAGTTTCATTCCATCTATAGAAAATGGGAGGCTATGAACTCAAAGGAAAAATAAACTGTTTATCCTGGATATTCATAGGATCATATCATTAGAGTTTGAAGATGTTCTTAGAGGTCATCTTGTAATTCTTGACCTCAAAAGTCATCTTTTCCAAGACCCGCATTTTATATTTGAGGAATTGGAGACCCTGATTGGTTAAGCAATTTGTCTAAGACCACACATTTACTAAGGGCTAACATTCAAACTCAGCTCCAAATCTAGCATTCTTTTCACTCTTCCAGGCTGTCATGTTTAAGTGTGATTTGTCTTAGTCTTTGGTTTTGAAGGATTTTTCATGAGAATGTACCTCTGAAATTATATTAGAAATGAAATAGGGAACATGATTTGATTTACAAAATCTTGATTTACATGCAACTTTTTGAGAATGGGTCTGCTGCAGAGACTTAAATCTTCTGATGCCTGATTGCCTGTGATATTATGAATATTTCTGGATTTTAAAATGCATTATGCCAAAATTGGGGTAGTTTAATTTGAAACATCTCTTTCAGATAATTATCCCTATTTCACAAGTAACCGATACAATATCTTTGAGACAATTTACTTGGAACATGGGAAAGATAAGAGTTCAGTGACTTTATTATTATAAAATAATAAAATTTTATAAACCCCAAAGGAGAGGTAGTATGATTTAGTAGTAGAGGGTTGGCCTTGGAGTCAGGAAGACTCACCTCTAACATATACTGCTATTGGTAATGTGGGCAAGCTACTTAACCTCTAGGTACACCCAAGCAACTTTCTGACTATAAGTTATAAAGAAGTAGCAGATCTGTTTAAGTTGAGGGAATTTCCACACTGGGAATTCATGACACTGATGAAATCACAGGACTGTACCCCCTAAAAATGAACCCTGTAGTTTATCTAACAATACTAGTCTACTATATGAAATAAACAGTTCTTGAATAGTGTATTTTTAAAACTATGCATATTTTTTGATGAATAAAAAAGAAATCCTAGCTTTGTAATACTTTTTTAGGAATCTCAAATCATCATATTTGACTATGACTGCTTTTGTATTTTTTGCTCTGAAAAATTTTGTCAACTTTTTATTACATACTTTTAAAGGGTAAAAAGTAGACATTCCTAAAAATCTAGGTTGATTTTAGGAAGCTGGCACCCTTAATTAGAATGTTTTGATTATGACTATAATGCAGCCTAATGATTGTATCAGTGACACCTGGCTAGAATAATATTTTGACTAGGAAATATTAATTCAAAAAATGTGTCACAAATATATGAAGAAGGAATAAGCTTATGCTAATAAAAGATATAGCAATCAACATATGTATGTTTACATATATATGTATGTATATACATGCACACAAATACACACAGAGCCTTTGTATGTGACACATTTATAAATGTACACTTATGTTGCTGCAACGCATTTAGATGCTATACTGGATGGAGATTGTATCAGTTTATCAGTTGACAACTATTTTTTTTTAAATGACTATCATTTGCTAGATATCAGTAATACAAAGAGAAAGTTTTAATAGCTCCTACCCTTGAGTACCTTAATATCTGTTGGCCAAAATATGTATGTGTATATATATGTATATATGTATGTATGTATGTGTGTGGATATATATATATGTGTGTGTGTGTGTATATATATATATATATATATATAGATATATATAGATACACCAAAAAAAATAGAAGATTATTTGCAGGTGGGAGGCCTTTGCTGCTGGAAGGATCAGGAAAAGCATCAATCAGTCAGTCAGTCAACAAACATTTATCAAGTATCTACTCTGTACCAGGCACTGTAGAAATGATGCTTGAGTCAAATTTTTAAGGAAAAAAGGATTTCTAACTGATGGTGAAGAGAAAAGAGAGACTTCCAGGCATGAAGGACAATCAATACAAAGATCTGGAGACAGAGGATGGGTTGTCATATGTGAGGAATAATAAGAAGGTATTTTGGCTAGACCAAGGATAGGGAACCTGCCTCCTTGAGGCCACATGTGAATAGACTTTGGGAAGAAGAGTAATATATAATAAGGCTGGAATGGTAGATTGGGGTCAGGTTGTGAAGAGCTTTCAAAGACAAAAAGAAAATTTTATATTTTATCCTAGTGGCAATAGGGAACCATTGGAATTTATTGAGCAGGTGTTTTACTTGTTTTAGGAAAACCACATAATTAACTGGATGAATAATAAATTAGATGAGAAACTTGAATCAGGAAGACCAAATAGGGGCAATTGCAATGGTTTAGTTGAGGGATGTTGAAGGCCTGAGTGTTGTTGAATGTGAGTGTATGACTATAGAGAGGGGGACAGTTGCAAGAGACAATGTTCTAATAAAAACAGAAAGATCTGGCAATTAACAAAATATGTGGGGTGAATAGGAAGTGGAGAATAAAGTCAAAACTATAAACCTGGGAGACTGGAAAGATAATGGTGACCTCAACAGAAACAGGAGTGAAATCAAAGCACAACCATAAAGGAAAAGTTTGAGTATGATGTTCTGTTGTTTTCATTTATTTGAATAGCACAGGAACCATGAGGTGAATGGATAAAGTCTCCATTAGACAGCATTGAATAAGTGGCAGGGTGAAATTCAGAGAGGGAGAAGTTGGAATCTGTCCGTTTGAACATGCCCATGCATTGCTTTCCACATGTATACATATGACTGGGAAATAACTAAACACTAAAATCATATTTAGAATGGAAAATATTGATAAGCAATTCACCAATTCTGCTTCTTTTTGTGCTTGCATATTATACATTTCCGAAGCAAGAATCTTTGCCTTGGCAGTCAGAGGATATACCAGTAGAGTCAATGCAAATTCTGGTACACTCTATCAGGTTAAAACATCTCCAATGATATCTGCTACACAGGGACCTGCCTAGCTAACTATATCACCTCATTGGTAGGTTGGCCATTAGGTAATGAATTATTTAACTCTGACAACACAGGAAAAAATGCACCATTAAAATATTCTTCAGTCCTGTTTCCACAATGGTAATGGCAAAGAATCGGAAAAGTAGGCAGAAGGCTGTAGGAAACACATTTTTTAGACATCTATAATCATTAACTTGACCATGGACTCTGAACATGAAATCTTTGCCTCACCATCAATACATTTCCATATTAATGGAAGAATTGAATCAATTCAGTATTAACATCCTCATTACAAACCAAATCAGAAAACTCAGGAAAGTTGCTAAAAGGCAAGATGTCTTAAAGGTTCTCTTTGGAGAGTCTAACAAAGGAATTGGTTAAGTTGGTCTCGTTCTATGCTCAAAGGCAATAAAAATGATAATTTCACAAGACACTTTCTCATCTTGTCTTGTAGTGCTCCTATTGAACATCAGCAAAAAGGGCAAAAGATGTTAATTGCATCAATATCTGCTTCAGAGAAAAAAAAGGAAAGAAATTCTTCTACGAAATGAACAAATCCCTACAAACCAAGTCAACATCTATTTGTATACTTGGTGATTTCAATTTGAAGATGAGTATAGGGGAGGGTAGAGAAAACATGGTTCAGGTTTAAGAAATGAAAAATGACAAAGGCATGTTGGACTACTTAGAAATTCCTCAACAGTATATGCTTTCTTTAAGAAAAGAGTTGAAAGCCACTATACTTAGCAAACACTGAGACATATCACAAAATTAACTACTTATGTGAGCATGCAGGAAATGAATGATGACCCACTTGGTATGGGAAGTCATATTAGAACCAGTTGTTTGTGACCTGTGAGGCTGTCAATGAAAATCAAGATCAAATTAGAGGAAAGAATAATGAGATGAAGACATTGCATATAATTGCAAGAAATTAAACCTGACCTATCCAAAGAAGATAATAATGCAGAATAATGAGAAATGGAAAAAAGACAAAGATAATTATAAGTGTAACCATTGCAAAAACAGATCTGTGCTAACCCTGTTGTGTATTTTTTATTAATGACTTAAATGAAAGCATAGCTAGCCTTTTGTCAACTCTGCAGATGGTACTTGGAGGTCTGTCTGGCAGGTTCAGTGATGAAGTCAGCATCAACCAAAGATTGCCACTGATTAGAATAATTACAAATTTTAGCAGAGCCAGGTGTAAAATCCTACACCTGGGCTCAAAAAATTGGCAGAACAAACATAAGATGGGAGAGATTTGACTGGAAAACAATTCATGTGAAAAACTTCCAGCAGTTAAATGTAATTTTCTCCCTTAGTCCCCCAAAAGCTAACGTAATGAAATTTTAGTCTTCCTTAAGAGAAACATAGCATCCAGAACAAAGGGACAGTAGAATTCCCATTGTACTTTGCTCTGTTCTTATCATTTATGGAGTTTTGTGTTCAGTTCTAAGTACCACACTTTAGTTAGGAAATTGACAAGCTTGTATATGCAGAATAGACTGACCTGAATGGTTGAAGACATTGAAGTCCATGCATCCATTGAAAGAACTGCTGATGTTGAATATAGAGAAAGTAAACTCAAAGGGGGCATGAAAGTTCTTTGACTTATGTACTGTAGCTTCTAGCCAAACTGGCCTACTTGCATTTCCTTTAATTCAACACTCCATCTCTAGCCACTGTGTATTTGTCCCCCATCCATGGAATATATTTCCTTCTCAGTTCCACATTGAATCACTGTTTTCCTTCAAGGTTTCTGTTCATATGCCATTTCCTACTGGAAGCCTTTCTGCTTCCCTTAGTATTTAGTGCTCACTACTTCCTCTTCAAATTATATATAATATTATCTGTTTCACATTCCTCCCCTCACCTTTACTCCCTCCAGCGATATGAAAACTCCTTGAAGGTAGAGACTACTTTTCATTTTGTCTTTTTATTACTAGTGTTTAGCACATCATAGACACAATAAATGGTCATTGGATCAGAATAGATTGGCCATCATGTTGAAGAGGGCTTGGAATTGATCTACTTGGTCTAAGAAGGTAGAACTAGGAGAATTGGGCAGAAGTTATAGATAGGATAATTTAGGCTTCATGTAAATAAGTATAAAGAAAAAAATCTAGGCTTATGTGAAGAAATATTTTTAAAAATTAGAGTTATTCAGAAGTTGAATGGGCTACCTGAAGAGGTGGTAGGCTCTTGGAGGAATTCAAGAGGCCAGATGACTACATTTTGCTTATACTACAGTGGTGACTCCTTTCATGTATAGGTTAAACTGGATGGATGCTGGTTTCCCTTCCAACTTTTGAGTTGGTAATTCTTCTCCAGTCCTGAGAATCCCTTTCTCCATCTATTCCTATTAACTTATCCATTCTTTAGGAACCTAGTTCAATGCCACTTCTTTCATGAAACCTCCTTCCTCATAACCCCCAGCTGATTTCCTCTCTTAAATTTAACTTGGCAAACGTTTATTAAGCAACTGTTTTGTGCAAGGCATCATGCTAGATCACTAACAGAACTACAAACTTTTGTTAAGATTTCATTTAACTTACATGTTTGGTGAGTAAGAATCAGGAAAACTCTAACACCGAAAAACGTTTTGCTCTCATTGAACTTACATGTATAATTATGAGTAGAAGGAATTAAGAAAAACTATCAGAAAAATGCATAATTGCATCAGAGAGGTGTGAAACAAGACTCCATATTATATCCTTACTGATGGGGAGTGGTGGTTAGGAAAAGTCTCATGGAGATTCTCATCTCACCTAGCTCTTTGTACCTCTATAAATGTGCTTAAAATACTCTTTTGCATGAATCATACTTGTTTGTGCACATCTTTTTTTCCAAGTTAGCCTATAAACTGCTTGTGGGTAGGAGATATGTTTTATTTATCTTTGTATATCCTACACCATGTCATGCAAAGGGTCAAGTTCTATAGAAAATGTTTAATAAATATTGACTGAATGAATAAATCTCACTCAGGTTCAGTGTGAAGCTAAGGAAAAGAACAGGAAAAGTTTTATGGGTACTTTGGTGCATTCATTTTATTTGTAGTCATTTCAGCATCTTTCCTTCCACAAGAGAGAAATGAGCCACATTCTTTCATTACTGCCTTAGTTCAGGCTGCCCAGATCCCCAGAGGTTTTCCTGTTTCAATTTTTGCTAACTCTTAAAGGAAATAGAATGTAGCAGAACTAAAATATTATCAGTCATTAGTGAAGTTTTGCCTCTAGTGTTGTGTCATGGTATTTTCATTACCTTCAGACTTACTTTATTACACATTGGGTATGTTAGGGTTGTATTCCAGCTAAACCATCAACAGTTTTTTAATAGCTCACTGCTTCTTCTTATACACATTTTCTACAGCATTGCATATTCATTCATTGCATTTCTGACATATTAAGTCAACATTTCTCTCTGGTGCTTAAGGAGGCATGAAGCATCTAGGATATACTGAAGTGAAAAGGAATCAAGATACCAGTTGGTTATAAATCATTCTAGCAAATGACTTCTGATAGAAATACTACCCATCCTTTACAGCTCAGTTTAAATCCCACCTATTTCCACAAAGCCTTCTCCCTCCTCCCCTGCCTAGGGATGTTCTTTCAGCTGAAATCCACTTGGCATTTATTAAATGACTGTTACTTACCCATCAATTAATCTATCAATCAACAAGGATTTATGAAGGACATGCTATGTACCACACAAGTCCTGCCTTCCTGGAGCTGCTATTCTATTATAGGAAATACAATTTACACATATAAGAAAACATACAATATATACAAAGTAGATGTAAACTCGTTTTTCAGGTAAGAGTAGTAACAACCATGGGGAATGGAACAGGTCTCATTTATATGGTGCCACTTGAACTGAGCTTTAAAGGAAGCTAGCTATTCTAAGAGGCAGACGTAAAGAGGGATTGAATTTTGGGTTTAGGGGACAGATAGCTCACATGAAGGTAGAAAGATGAAATATAGGTCAGGTGTAACACCCTGTTTTAACGTGTAGCTCATTTTTAGCTTAAGAGACAATATAATGGCCCCTAAAAGGTACCCTTACTTTTCTTCTCTTTAGCTTTAGGAAGTTTGTTTTGGATGACAATTTCTAAGTTGAGTCATGATTGCTCTGGGCTTCTAGTTATTGAAAAATCCTACCACTTAGGCAGAAATTATGTTCTCTGTCTAACCTTACATTTCTAACTTCTAAACCCATGGCTTCTTTGTGGTTGAGGCAAATTCAGTTTACTGGAAATACTTGGTTAACAAAATAACAGATTATATTATAGTGTCTTTGGGTAGGCAGATGCTGGCAAAGGAAATTGGCAAAAGAACTGAATTTTGCATTGGACTTCCCTCAGCTTGGATCCTCCTGTAAGAAATGCCCATTGAACCAAGGTCCCTTGTGACATTGCCCTTCTCTGCTATAGCTAATTCTTCCCTTTTCTTTATGTTTGCTCCAACCTATGGAATTTAGATGCTTAGAATCTCTTCGTCTCTGTTTCTGAGACAGTTTCTCCCTTGTATACAAAGTGCTTAGGGCATGAACCAGTCCCTTCACACACAGACACACACAGATACACAAACATATACACCTGTGTATATATTTACACACAAGGATGAATGCCTTGTTCACACTCAGGTCTGATCGAATCATTCAGTATTTAATAAATGTTTGCAGCTAGTCAAGGCACCAGAATCAAATGGGGGTGGTTTCAGCCTCACCTTTGAATAGGGAACAAGTTTTTAGGTTTGGTTGGCAAATAGATGAAAGGAATGGGAGAAGGAAATTTTTGCTTAATCAGCCTGAAACGGTAGCCTGGAGACAGGTTGTGAAGGACTTTAAATGTGAAAGAGAATTTTGTATTTAATTGTAATTGCAATGAGGAACCACAATAGGGTTATGATCAGATCTGTACAAACAATTTTATAGTTCATGTTGCTCACCACTTTATTTTATTATATTTTATGCTTGCACCTTTACACCCTAACTAGCTTATAGGTTCTGTGAAAACTGATTTTTCTTCCTCAGCCTTATATAGTGACTTCTGAGTAATGGGCATTTAGTGAACACACAAAGTCATTATACAAAGCAGATCTGCTCTTCTTACCATACATGTTAATTGGTGACTTTCATTGATAACCATTATGGTTTAATTACAAAATAATTTCAGTTCTTTTTTTCCCTCCCTGTGTTTTGAGTTACCAATGTGTGTGGAGTGTGTGCACATATACCTCTTCTACTCTTTCAGAAAAAGCATTTAATTTCACAGGGTTGCATTTTACTTTCCGAAATACTGACAACATGGGTTTTCTTTCTTCTTGTTTATAGGGTGCTGAGAAAATTTTGTCAATGAATGAATCGGGTGAACTGCAAGATCTCTTAACTAAAATTGAGGTAATTATAATTTTAACTAATTATTTTTATAAGTGACAGTATAAAGATATTTTAATTGCCCCCCTTCCCAAATCCTGTTGTATCTCCTATTAGAATGTAAGCTCCTTGGGGGAGGGTACTGCTCCTTGTTATTGTGGTTTTATTTTTCTTCATTCTTTGTATTCCCAGTTCTTAATATACTATCTCGCACATAATAAGTACTTCATAAATATCTATTCAATTGAATTCACAGTAAGGGGGGAGGAATTATGCCTATATTTATATCTAGATGCATGTATGTACACATACATGTATACACATCACACACACATGTATGCGCACACATATCACACATGCATACATATACATGCATGCACACACACATATGCAGGCTTGAAGGTAGGGACTATTTCAGTTTGGCTTTTGTTTGCTCAGAACCTAGGACAATGTCTTGTTACGTGGCAGGTGCTTCCTAAATGCTTGTTGAATAGTTTGCAGGAGAGTATTGTTTCCACTAGAAAACACACACTGCCTTGTGAAAGGCCCAACTTCTGCTTGTGCCTCTGAGACACATATAGAAGAGTGATGTAGGATACTCTTATGGAATGGTACGATTTCTCCCTAGCCCTAGTGATTATTCTCAGCTTCAGGGAATGGCTCCTGGATTCAAAGGGGAAGCAAAGCTACTACAACCAATTCTCTTATGAGGCTAGGGCTGTTTATCCTTCCCTCTTCCTATAAACCCTAGAAGAGTTTCCTTCATGTTGATTAATGAAAGTCAAACCTTCCATGTTATTTCTGATTCCATGGGAGAATCAGATCAGTCATTTCCATATTATACTCCTTGTGGTTCATCCATGCCTGATTCACAGGCTTTATTTCTTTGAACTTCCTAAAAACAGGTCACCTCAAAGTCTGCTTGTATAACATCTGATCTGTTTTTCATTGGACATAATATTTTGTTTGATAGAATTAAACACTTGACCCTTAGACTGAGAAGATAAAGTCAGAATGAGGTATATAAAGTAGCTTGATGCTAAGAATTGATTACAGAAATAAGGATATTTCTGTGGATAAACTCTGGCCAGATGCGGTTGGTGGATCCATAAAATCAAATATGATGCTTCTGTAGCAGAATTTTTGAGATTTTCAGGATGTTTTGGAACACCACTGGATACTTAGATGTTAGGATGGCCTGGTTTTCTTATGTGGCATAGCAATGCTGGTGGCATTCATGCCTTCTTATACTCTCCATCTACATTGAATTACTTGGAATTTCTGTAAAATACATGAGTACTGAATGGGTCTTTGATAGACTTCTTGGTTTTTTTTTTTGTTTTGTTTTTTTTAGGCAATTGGGGTTAAGTGACTTGCCCAGGGTCACACAGCTAGTAAGTTTCAAATGTCTGAGGCTGGATTTGAACTCAGGTCTTCTTAACTCCAGGGCTGGTGCTCTATCCACCGTGCCATCTAGCTGCCCCAGACTTCCTGTGTTTTCCAGAATCTACAAAGTGCTCTACAAAGAATAAGTGCTTAATAAATATTCACAGGTGGATAGGCTATATATGCTAGAAGTCCTTAACATTCATCTAGTCCCCTCATTTTACAGATAAATTAATTGTGGTCCACAGAAGCTCAATTGTTTGTCATGGTAACCATGGTAGAAAGTAGGAGATCCAGGATTCAGAGTACAATACAAAAACTGGTAGACTTGGAGTTGTAGGACATGAATTCAAAAGCCTTCTCAACCACATACTACCTGCTTGACCTTGGGTGAGTCACCACTACTCTACCTTAGTGTCTTCATCTCTAAAATTATGGAATCGGACTAAATGAACATGAATGCTACTTTCCATCTGTGATCTTGTTAAACCTCAGTCCTCTGACTATGAATCCAGCACACTTCTACTGTACCATGCTTACTATAATTGCATTTAATTAGCAAAAATAATTAATTGCATATGTTCTCAACCTTGCATCAACTAGATTGCCATGTGTGAAAAGTACATTTGAAAAATAACCAGAGACACTATTCCAAATGACTATAGATAATCTATTACTTGCCTTATTGCATGGAAATAGCAGATGTTTGTGATGTCTCCACATCAATGAAGCATTGATATATATATGGATATATATACACACACATACACATACACACACACACACATATATAATGACTATCCTTAAAGAGAAAAAAAAATTTTTTTTTGCTAGCAATCAGGGTTAAGTGACTTGCCCAGGGTCACACAGCTAGTAAGTGTTGTATGTTATGTGTCTGAGACCGGATTTGAACTCAGGTCCTCCTGACTCCAAGGCTGGAGCTCTATCTACTGCACCACAAACCTGCCCCTGAGAAAAATGTATTTTTAAGTCAGATATTAATTTATTGTTATAAAATTTCTCAGGAAGTTTCTAGTGGACAGGGCTATGTGTGGATTGTGGTGACAGGAGCTCAGTCTAGAGTGTCAAAATTTAGAGGTTTCTGAGGGCATTTATATTCTTTCAGGAGGCAGAAATTGGGTCATTTATGCTACAAAAATAATTAATTAAAATAGGAAATTACTAAGTAGGATTCCTGTCTCTCCCACTACTTAGCTTTATTCTTAGGTCTGAGTTCCTGAGGTCACTATTGTCCTTGCCCCTCCTTCACTCAATTCAATCTGTTTTTAAATTGTGGTCATTTTGTGATGCTTGTCCTAGGCATCCAAATTGCTCATTACAGCTTTGTTATCAGTAACTTAGACCAAAAGTCAGAAGATTAAGTATCTAAGACAGGTACTTAGGGGGACCCCAAGAGTTTATTACATAAATAATGTTGTCTAAAGTGAACACATCCAGGAGTAGATTATGAATATTCTCCTCAGTAGCTGATATTATTGCTAACTTTTAAACAATTAATTGAAATAGTAAAATCCCCATTGCCCAATGCCTTCCAAAGGGAATGGCACTACCAAGTGCTTGTAAACAAGGGCCAGGTGGCACAACCCCTCCTGTGGACAGAGGAGCAATGCTTCAGCCCTGACCTGAAAGAAGGGACACCCAGAAACCACCGCAGACCGAGCCAGCGTTTACCAGGAATAACATCAAACGGGGAGAGGGAGATGGTAAAGGAGTCTGAAGCAGTAATTTAAAATCACTATACAGTGAGAGAGGACAAGTGGTGGTCCAGTCTGTCAGTGTTGCCATGGTCCCGGACTGGATTCTTGCTATCATACTGTGCTCTGGTTCAAAGAAGGTTGTGACTGGATGTAGACCAAGGGATTTTATTTTTGGAAATACAAGAAAGTTTGAATCCTAATGTTATTTCATTTATAACAGACGTGAGTCTCTTGCTTACTCCTTACTTACTCTTGCTTACCACTTCATGTAAGCTAGGTGGCATGATGGATAGAACATTGGGACTGGAGTTAGAAAGACTTGAGTTCCAATTAGACTTCAGACAATGACTAGATGTGTGACCCTAGGCAAGTCACTTAACATTTCTGCCTCAGTTTCCTCAACTGTAAAATGGAGATAAAAGCACCTATCTTTGAGGGTCAAATGAGTTAATATTGGTAAAGCTCTTGGTCCAGTGTCTGAGCATAGTAGATATTATATAAATGCTCATTCTACCTGTCCCTTTCATATCATTGGTTCTAAAATGAAAATTTAATAAACATATCTAGTAAATGAACAGGTCACTAATTATTTTTCATCCATCTGCCTTGGGTAGAAAAAAAAAAGAGAAAATGAAGATCTGTACAGTGTGTAGCACCTTAATACAGTGCCTTAGATAGCACAGGAACTTAATCAATAATGAATCAGTAAGACAGACTAGTTCAGTCCTTCTAGAGCTGAGTAATTTTGAGGACATCAAAAAGTCAAACATTCAAATGTTTGATAAATGTGGCCTGCTATACTCATACTGTTTGCCATCTGTAGATGTAGTTGAACACTACATAACAAATACATTCCTAAAAAGTTGTGTAGTGCATGTACCCAAAGCCTCGGTGCAATTTTAAATTTCGATAATCTGTAACTACTCTAAGCCTTTGTGACATCTTGCATATATTTAATGTTTTATAAATCAGATAATTTCTACAAGGAGTTGATTGATCACTTTGGGTACTTATTTCTTGATTTTGAAGCAAAGTATCTGCTCCATTGTATTGACAGGCTTGAATACCATTAACTATATGTCTGACTTTAAGCAAGTCTCTTGACCTTTCTGTCATTCAGTTTCCACATATATAAAATAAGAATGATAATATCTGCTTCATATTGAATATGACAAAAATCCAAAGATGTAATCCATGTGAAAAAGCTTAGAAAAGTATTAAGTACTTGTACAAGCACGTCATATATTACAGTTATAATTCTTCAGTTTGTAGTGGCATCTAACAGCACCTTTTAAGTTCATTCCCTACTTCTGCCTACCTCTTTCTAATTTTTTTCTATCAAAGGCAAATTTGGGGATGCCTGATAGTTACAGGATAGTCTCATTAAATCTCTTATTAAAATGAATATTCTTCTTTTAGTGCAAATAATTCACTCCTTACCATATATTGGATTGTTCCAAGTGGGGCCCACCTCTAACTTAATTCATCTAATGTTTAGGGCTTATAAAACACATTCCCACACATAAACCTTGTGATTAATTTAATGTAAATATTATTATCCCTATTTTTATACGAAGAAATTGATATTCACAGAAATGATGTGAAGTTTTCCACACTATACACATTTTGAACAACCCATTCCCTCTCCCAGAGATGTAATGGTTGGCCAATAGTTGGCACTCTTCTCATCTTCTGAGAGAAATTGTTTGAAAGAAAGTGAGTTGGAAAGAGAAGAAGGAAAAGCAATATGATGCTTAGGAGGTACTTAGCCTATTTCTCACCCTCTTGATATACTGTGGTGAATTTGTAAGGAAGGGTGGCAAAGGTGCTTGTATGACATGATTATTTTCCAACTACTATTGAAGTGGGGGATCAAAGACCTGGTGGCACTGGATATCCTAACACTTTTCCCACCTTCTTTTTCTTTTTTTCTATGTGCTCATAGAGAGTTCAGCATCCACATGAATGTCCTTCCTGTGGGGGCTTTGGCTTCCTTCCCTGTTCAGTGTGCCATGGAAGCAAGATGTCAGTGTTTCGGAACTGCTTCACAGACTCTTTCAAAGCCCTGAAATGCACAGCTTGTAATGAAAATGGACTGCAGCGCTGCAGGAGTTGTACGAGCTAAAAATATCTTCCAATACTGAGCCTCGTTTTGTTAACACCACTCAAGAGTTTGTTATATTCTTTTTTAATGGTTATGTTTATAGGATAACTAATAAACTTCATTTGTAATAATCACTGAATATTCACTGAAATCATGTTAAGAAAGATACATGTATGTATATATATAATATGTATATGTATATGTGTGTGTATATATATATATGTGTGTATATATATATATATATATATATATACTGTTAACAAAATGCCTAAAGCTGGGTTCTCTATTTGATCAGGAAGAGGGTAATGTTGGTCAGTGCCTGACACTGTTCACTAAGTAAGACCTTCTTGTCAAACATTCATTTTAAAAGTTACGCATAATAACATCAGAAGACACTCACTTGGAGTCTGCCAGGTTCTCTTGGGCTCTCTGAGACCTGACCATCTCCCTCCCTTTAGCTCTCTTTCCCTTCTGTGAACGGCAATATTTATCTTGTTTTTGAAGTCCAAGGGTTTAATGTGAATTTATGTGCTTGGGTGAGCACCACTCACATGGGAAAACTCATCTCTTCATTCTATCCTAGCTACTTCTGAGGAAGTTGTTTAAAGAAAAGCACATTCACATGAAGTTCACTAATTATCCTATTAGAAAGCAACAAAACAAATATACATGAATGAACCCGGCATATCCTTTCATCCCATTCCAGCTCCTCTAAATACCAGGAGGCTACCCTCCTCTGTCAGCAGGAAACCCAAAACCTGAGAACTTAGTTCTTCCCAGTTAACCCCACAAGAAAATAGCAAGTATCCACCCAAAGGAATTTTCATCCACACACACACACACACACAAAACAAAAAATGAAAACTTCTTAGTCAGGGCCTAGTCAGGGACAGGAATTCAGGAACTCTGGGCTTTTCAGTTTGTCTCCATCTCTTAAAGTGACTTGGGCTCAGCACCACTTGCAAAATGGATCAGATGCTGATTGCCTTCCCCAGGTCATCCCATCTCTGCCTCTGTTTTTGCTGCTATGGCGGCTGTGCTATTGCTTTACTCTGGACATCTTTCCTGCCTGCTATTCCTGCTTTGATTGCATGCTTTTAGGTCTGGGTCATGCCCAGAGAGTACAGAGACTTGCTATTAAAATCTAATTGTAGGGGCAGCTAGGTGATGCAGTAGATATAACACTGGCTCTGGATTTAGGAGGACCGGAGTTCAAATCCAGCCTCAGACACATAACACTTACTAGCTGTATGACTCTGGGCAAGTCACTTAATCCCAATTGCCTCAGCCTCCCAAAAAATCTAATTGTAGTACACCAGGAGGTTGAGGAGCAGGATAGCTCCTGGCCAAGCACCATATTGCCTCTCTCTCTTTCTTTCACCAAAGTTTGAACTGTCCTGTATCCCACATTATTTCTTCCGTGTTTCCTTTGAAAACATTTAGTCTTCATCTTGACCCCAAAGCTTGGTAGGCTGGACTAATGGGCTTCCTCCTTAACCAAGTATGCCTGATAATTTTCTCACCAGGAAGATTTGAAGTACAAGTGAACATCTGTGAAGGTATTATCTTAAGTGTCATTACTTAGAATATAACAGATATAGGTAATAATTTCAACTACAAAATACAGTTCATATATAAATACTTAAGATATGGTATTTTCACTGGAATTGCATGAAGCTAGCATTAGTTTGTGAAACAGTACATGATCAATAACGGACATGAAAACATTTCATATATAAAATTAAGGACAAAAATCTCATGCCATGTAAAATCATATTAGAATTGTACAGTGACTAGATATGTAGATTATATGCAGAAACATATAATATGTACATGTACCTGCATGCCATGGAATACAAGCATCAATAGCAAAGAATGCTAATACAGTAGAAAAACAAATTGCATAGCAAGCCCAAAGGCCTTAAATAATTCAGAATAGCATGATTCATGCTTGCCTAAAAAGCATACAATAAATGCATGCATGGACTACAACAAAATTTTGACTATATGGGAAAAAGCTTTCCATTTCTTTCAATGAGCAAGTTATGTAACTGGCTTAATTGACTCCTCCACATGGCCTAGGTGGTCTAGCTCTGTCTCCACATTGTATGTGTGACCTTAGTTTCTTAGAAGCCTCAACAATTGAAGGCAAAAAAAAAAATTGCTTCTGGTTCCAGTCTTCCTTTCCATTTTCCAGCTCTCTTTTATGTATTGGGATACAATTTCCCCCAATTAGAATATAAGCTCCTTGAGGACAGGGACTATTTAGCAAGCTTTTGTTTATGTACTTTGCACTTAGCACAGAGCTTGGAACAGAAGAAGCACTTAATAAATGTTTTGTGTGTACATACAAATATATATACACAATGCCCATATAATATATACATACATGTACATAAGTGACATGCATGTAGACATGCATTTTATATATTAGACATATATGTATATATGCACATATATATGTGTATATATACACATATATGTGTATATATGTATATTCTAGTGGATTTATGGACGGGTATTCTATATATGTGCATAAATATATAAAACAAAATATAAAAAATACAAACATATATATCTACTAGATATATATGTATAGTGTGTGTATATATGTATATATATGTGTATGTGTGTGTGTGTATGTATGTATATATATATATGTATTTCCACAGTAGGTAATCGTTGGCTGAGATGTATTTTCTTTGTAGAACATCCAAGATTCTTTGTAGACTGGAAATTTGTCCTCTCTTTAAACTACTTGCTTGCTGTGAGATGACTTTCCATTGGTCCAATATCCAATACCCATCCATCCATCCACTAGAGTCACTATGTGTGTGTGTGTATACACATATATAGTGGATATATAAAACACACTATATTTACATGTGTGTCATATATACATGCATGTGTATATTATATGTGCATTATGTATACATGTGTATATACACATAAAACATTTCTTACTCTTTGCATACAAAGATTCCCTAGCAGAACTCTAGTCTATTTTCAGAGATCTTGGCAAACAATCTAAACATCATACCATCATTTATTTCTCTAAGAGCTTTTCTGAGGTGAAGTCATAGCTAGGTCTTTCTTAGTTAATCTCTCAGCCAAGAGGCATAATCATTATAAATCTGTACATCTTCTCTGTCTTCTAAAGCTCCAAGGCACAAGGCAAATGTGACTCCTAGCCAAACATCAGTAGGTGCAGGGCAAAGCCTGTGGCATCAATGTCGGTAGTACTCTAACCCTGCACTAAAATTGCCACATGTGGATTTCACGTCCCTGTCTCCTTGGAATGTCTAATTTGCTGTGTGGTTGATTTGCTCAGGTTGTACTTCTCCATGAGGTTAGT
The DNA here is from genome assembly GCF_900497805.2 of Vombatus ursinus. Classification (NCBI taxonomy): domain Eukaryota; kingdom Metazoa; phylum Chordata; class Mammalia; order Diprotodontia; family Vombatidae; genus Vombatus; species Vombatus ursinus. Next base: position 51,892,430 of record NW_020954596.1, read on the forward strand.
AAGGTATGGCTCTAAACTTCTTGATTCCTGTCAAGGCCTATACCTGCTTGAGTAACTTGTTTTTGATGTCCTATCAGAAAAGAGAAAAAGACACATACATATTTACATATACACACACACACACACACACACATATACACATATATAGTGTATGATACCCACATAATACACACATACATACATACATAGACACACAGATTGTGTATACACACATATACATTATATATATGTATATATATACATATATATCACAATATCTATGCAAGCATAGGAGATTTCTGGTTTCTGGTTGTGCGTACACTTGTGCGTACTGGGTAAAATAGTTGATCACCATTAGGATGTTGCTCATATTCTTACTATCTGCTTCCAGAGACAAAAAATCTCTCTGTACAAGACCTAAAGGCTTGTTGGTACTTACACTCTTATGCAGCATAAGATAGCACCACTTTCCTCTGAACACAAAGAACTCAGTCTTATGCTTCATCTAGACCCTTTTATCAATTTAGGAAAGCCTATGGACTCCTCCTCAATGTAATGTTTTTAAATGTACAAAATAAAATACAAATGGTTATAAAGAATGACAATTATATTGAAATACAGCTATCAAAATATGTATATTTTAAAAGTTTATAGCCCCCAAGTTATGAAGTACTGTTATAGATATTGCCTGCCTGTTGGGGCCAGTACAATCTGTCAAGTATCCAGCCATCAATCAGGCAGTGCTTTCAAGGCCATGGATCACAGCACTTTGCAGAGCAACAACTGCTTATACTGCTACCACATATGGGATTAGTGAGGGCCTCGTTCATCCCCTTCACATAGTCTGTCTTGAATTGAGCATAAGCACATAGGAGATTTTCTGTACTGTCCTTTTTGAATTTTGCAAGCATTCCAGCACTACAACATTAAGCTCCCTTGATTTCACACCACTTACCAGACTGAGTACTAGCCCTTGAGATTTTTCACTGGTCACCAGAGTTTCGTCATTTCATTCACCTACCATTGCTATCATGTCTCAATGGCATATCCTCTCCAGAATTTGAATGGCTTCTCTCCAGGTGGATATAGAGCCTCCTCTGAGGATTTTAACTTGGTATAGTAGAGTCCTTGTACTGACTTTAGGCTGGTTTGTTCTCCATATCTAGGTGTTGACTTTTTATTCCATACACAAGTCTCACTATGGCTCCATACCATCGCTCCCTTTACAGATGGGTCATTCATTTCCCTTTTCTTCCTCTTCTCTGGTGAGGGGTTGAGTATCTAGTTTTTATATATTCTCTTCAACTCTTATCTCTTTATAGGATTCTAAAATGTTCTCCTGTCTTAGATAAGACAGAATTGCTTCTTTACAAAGTTTAATCAATATTTCACAACCCTTACTCTCAATATTCGTAGCACCAGGGAGGGAAACATTTATAATTTGTCTAGGCTCCTCTCCTAGAATCAAAATTCTTTCATGGGTATTCAATTTCAATGTTTTTTCTCCCCCTTATACTCTACAGATTTTTACACCAATGCTGCTTATTTTAACTTAAATTGAAATAGCAAGGTACATAGCAATGCAAAAGATGTAACACTTAAGAACATAACAATGATAATTAATAAGCAAAATTATACAAATTTAGGATAAAATTGTAGCATTAGCATAAAAGTTAAAGTAAAATGAAAGAAAGAAAACAGGATTCCAAAGCAGGAAACAAAACAGAAAAGGGGGCAAAAGTTATCAGAAAATAAAAATTCAAGAGGGATCTGTAGAATGCCAGTGAAATTAGTAGGTTTCTTTTTTTTTTTTTTAAAGCCAATTTCAAAACCCTATTTGAAATGATCCTTCATAAGCCCTCATATGTAACCACCAGGGGGCACTGCTCACCAGTACCTGACCCTATTCAATAGTAACTGCTGACAGTCAAACCTTTTTGCCCCTCCTAGCTGATAATGGTCTGTGATTTTCTAAATAAGTTTACCTTATGGTACCCTAGTGATCTGAATAAGTTAATGTTGCCTCTTAACTGTCTAATATCCCAACAAGGAAAACAAGGAAAACTTGGGGAAAACAAAGAAGAGAGCCCCAAATTGGTGGTAAAGAATATACTGTTGAATTACTGAATGAGAAAGTATTTATTAAGTGCTTATGATATACCAAACACACAACAGCATATATTGTCCTCATAAGGGTAATGACTAATTTCTTAAAAAAAAATTCACTTGTAGGCAAAGGGATAATCTTAGAATTGACAATCACTGATCTCATTAGATTATGGTAGCAAGAAAACTATTAGATAGCTTTTTAGTGCAGAAAACAAATAGAAGTTTATTTCCTCTTACTACAATGCTTATCTAGAGGCAATCCAAAAGTGAATTGTGACCCTAACAATATAGCTGTGCTCGGCCACGTAGAAACAAGTAACAGCAGATTGGACAAATAATCCATTGCAATTCTGTGTAATTTTCTGTCTGGATAGAAGACTTCTCAGTTGACTTTCCTCATAAGCAATTTCAATTACATCTATGAAGAAACTATCAGAGCAGAAAGCAATTTTGGCATTCAATTAATTATTCTACCTCTCCTCCTCTTGAAACTGATTTAATAACACACTGCAGTAGTGAATAAGTTATCTTCTCTGGCTACATTTCTTGACCCATCATCTCTCTCTATTCAACACTCTTCCAAGCATTTGCTTCAACCATGTCACAGAACAGGAAATATACTTGGGTTCCATTGCCACTCGGACCCTAGATGTGCTGCAGAAGTTCTTGCCCACTGCTCCTCTCATTGTGTGGGTATGGACATGGTAAACATTCTACACTGGTTAAGAAAAAAATATAGTATAATATATCTTATAGCTCACTTTCGTAGTGACCTATGTCAAAAAAATTTCATAGTTAGTGCAGTCAAATCCCATAGGCTCACTCTGTAGTAGTAGGCCACTACTAACCCATAAGGAAATGGTGCCTTTTTTCTTAATCATTTTCACACATTTCCTCTGCTGCCTTTCATTCCATTTAGTAGGCATTATTGCATCACTTAAAATATTGTGTTTTCTGCCACTCGCTATTAAGTCCTCAAGGAAGAACAATTGTGGAAGAGTAATGAAGCATCACAAAACACAATTTCCAGTGCTCCTAGCATAGGGAAGTGAAAAGAGGATTACACTCAGATTTAGGAACATCTTCTCTAGCTGATTTGCTGAGTGACCTCCAGCAAGGCACTTCATCTCTCTTGCCTCAGTTTCCTCAGCTATGTAATTGAATAAGATTATCAGCCAGATTTACCTCATCAGGTTTTTTTGTGAGAAGGATAGGCATTGAATCTTATTTTTTATTTGATATAAAGGGCCCAGTGAGGAAAATCCCTCTACCAATGCAGGTTGGCACCTTCTCTGTAATTTCCAGTTATAGAAAGTTGCCTAGAGCACAGAGAAGGTAAATGATTTTCCAGGGGTTTCAGAGCTAGCCTTTGTCAGAAGAAGAACTGGAATCTAGGTCTTCTGGCTCTGAGACCAGTTTTCTATCACTACATTCTATGAAAGTGCCTAATGGACCATTCAAAAGCAAAGTGTTATTATTAAAGCTCAGTAATTGTTGTGAATTTCATGTTTTGGCAGAGTTTCTTTTCTATAGAAGAAAGAACATTATCCTTTATTCTGTTCTGTAAGTCTATCAAACAATAATTCTCATTTATATGTGACATATCAGCTAAAAAAAAAAAAGCAAGTGTGATCTTAAGCTCCTTTGAGAGAGAGGAAGTGAGCAGAATACAAAAGGTACTCTCCAACTGGGAACTGCTGGTCAGTCCAATCCAGATTACTTTTAGATCTCACGTTTTAGGAAGGATATTGACCACCCAGAGAAAGAAAACCAAAATGGGAAAGGATCTGGGGATTATGCCACACAATGATTTGTGGAAGAAATTAGGGGTGTTTAAGTTAGAGACGATAACTGTTAGTAAGGTTATCATAGCTCTTTTAAAGTATTTGAAGAGCTGACATGTGGAAAAGGAAATGGGTTTGTCTTGCTTGGTCCTAAAGGATAGAACTAGAAGCAATGTGTGAAAGTTGTAGAGATGAAAATGTTGGCCTGATGTAAGGAAGAATTTCCTAACAGATCTTTCCCAATTTGTAATGAGTTTCCTTAAGAAGTTATGGGTTTCTCCTTTGCTAGGGATCTTCAAGTGAAACATGGCTGTCGATTTCTCAACAGTTTTATAGAGAGAATTTCTTCATCAGCAGAAGTTAAGCTATAGGGCTGCTGACGTCTCTTTCTTCTCTAATATTCTATGTAGTGTGTTATATTTCACATAGTATTTTCCTTAAAACAGCCTGGTGGGACACATACTAGAACCAGGTCAGTAAAGTAAGATGATGAAGGTAACTGACCAACACTTAACTATAATGTGCTGTTGTAACTAAGATCACTGCATAAGCTGTGTATCCTCACTTACTAACTATCCCTTCTTTGTTAGGGGCTGAGGTTCATTAGTTACAAGAACTTTTAAATCTGGAATCTATATGATTAGAAATTGTATCATCGCTGAATATGAGTATTTGTCCTTCTCGGTGAAAAAAGATGTTTTTATGTATGTTGCCTACATCTGGATGGTACTCAGCTAAACAGAAATAGTATTCCCTTTGGTACATAAGGCTAGTCTATCTTATGCTTTATTGGAAGCATAGGTAATTGCTATTGTCATTTTTTTTACTTAATGCATAACTAACAAAAGTCACTCTATTCTACAGAATGCCACCCTGGACCCCTCTGAAATTCCTGGTATTTTGAGATTATTCTCCTCCATGGAGATAGCAGTTTTTCTTAAATAGAAAAAAATACTAAATTTTCCAAAGGATATTTCCCTGAGAAGAAATGACATCAATGCTGATGGAAATGTTTGTTCCAAGACTATTCTGATTCATCTCTGGATATCAGTTTCTTTCCCCCCTTTCATTAGACCTTGCTTTGATCATACTAGAACAGTAAAAATACGGTGAGCTTGTGGCAAGGTCACTTTAAAAAGGGACAATATAGGTTTTATAGGAGACTATAAAATGTCATAAAAGCATTACTAATGTGAGGTAAAAAAAAAGCACATTCTTCACATTAATCAATATCTAGAAAGCCCATATTAATTCTCATTACTACACATGCATATTTTAGTCTTTTCTCTCTTTAAAAGTGTTTCTTTTTTGTTATCCCTGTTCTAAACTTAACCTTTTCCCTCCTGTTGGGCCATAGAAGAAACATGAAGAGAAATGGTATTTGAATGGGATCAAGAAGGTTTCCATAATGATGTCAGAACCATCAAAATAAACCTCAAAGAATCATAGGATCTTGGAGTTGGAAAGATGTCTAAGTTTGTATTCTCTCATTAGTTTTTCTATATGAGTCCCCTGTATAACACACACCCTTCCCACCCGCCCCCCCACCTGCTGCTTAAAGACCTCAATGAAGCAGCAAACCCATTAACAGCCAAGGCAACCTATTCAACCTATTTGAGTCTCTTAATAGGAAGCTTGGGCTGCTAGGATATTTTCCCTTTCCTTAAAGCAAGTACAAATTTTCCTCTCTGCAACTTCTACCTATTCCTTTCATTCCTTCCTTCTCAGGGGAAGCAGAAGAAATTAAATTCTTCTTTCATAAAACAACCTTTAAAATATTTTAAGATCACAATCCTGTTCCCCTCCCCCCATTTTTTTCTTCTGAAGACCAAACTTCCTTAGTTTCTTCAACAGTTCTTCATATAGGATAGTTTTTAATCTCTTCAACATTCCTATCATTCCTCTCTTGGTCTGATCAGTTTCTCAATGTCCTTCTGAAAAGGTGATGCCTAGAATAGAACAGAATTCTCTGCCTTTGGTCTAACCACTATCAAATGCAATGGGGCCATCACCTTTATAGTTGTGGATATTGTATTTCCCAATGCAACCTAAAATGACTTCAGTTTTTGTAACATCCATGTGGCATTCACATGGTAATCAATAAGAGTCCACAAAAGGCTGCAGATTTTATTCACATAAATTGTTATCTAGCTCACCTCCCCCATCTGGCACTTCTACATTTGATTTTTTGAAAGCAAATGTAGGAGTTTATACTTATCTCTGTTACATTTTCTTTTTTTCTTTTTCTTTCTTTCTTTCTTTCTTTCTTTCTTTCTTTCTTTCTTTCT
>NW_020954596.1:51898599-51931881 GCF_900497805.2 Vombatus ursinus
TTTCTTTCTTTCTTTCTTTCTTTCTTTCTTTCTTTCTTCCTGTGCCCTAATGTTTTAACTTGTATGAGCTTTTTGGATGTTGACTGTGTTATACAAAGCATCAGCTATCCTTTCTAGCTTTAAATGATCTGTAAATTTTATAGGGTTGCTACCCCTTCTTTCAAGTTATTGGTAAAAAATATTTATCAGCACAAGCCTAAGGGTAGATTCCTGTGATAGTCTATTAGAGCTCTCCCTCCAAGTTAATATAAACTCATGGATGTTCATAGGATATCTTTCATGAAATTGGTTAAAATTTTTATCACATATATCCTTATTTAACACCTCACTTGATGGCAAGACTCAGTTATACAAAATTATCCTCTTTAGTTGCATTTGCCATAGTTTTGGCTGTTTTGCTATATGCATATGGGAGCCATAGTCTAAGGAGAGGCTTCAAGAGCATTGTGCTTTCTTAAAATCAGAAAGCAATAAATGTGTTGGGTTTTTTTCTTTTTCACCTCCTACTCAATTTAAGGAGCTTTAGAATGAAGAACACTATTTTAAAAAAATATGCCAAATCTGCCTCTTCCCTTCATATGCACGGGCACACACACACCCACACCCACACCCCCCCCCCCCCACATACACGCATGACGTAGGATGATAGTAGATGAGGTACAGTTATCATTGGCTAGTCAAGGAAGGCTTCACCAAAAAACTGGGAATTAAATTGGGCTTTGAAGGATGGGTAAGATTTCTATAGGTGAAGAAGAATGGGGAAGGAATTCCAGGTGAGTTGGAGAGTATGAACAAAGCACAGAAGTGGATGTGTGAATATACAATCAATGAGTCAATCAACAACCACTACTATTTACTTACTATGTGCCAGACACTATCCTAGGGACTGGAAGTATAAAGTCAAAACTTAAATCATTTATACCCTTAAGGAGTTCATTTTCTAATGGAGGAGGCAATCTATGCATAAATTGATACCTACAAGATAAAGTACATAAGAAGATGACTGTTCCTTAATCTGTGGTCTGTGGACTTGTTTTTTATTTCAAACAAATTTTATAACTTTGTTTTAATAGAATTATTTTCCTTTTTAATCGTCTATATTTTATGCATTATTCTTATGAGGAATGCATAGATTTCAGCAGTCTGACAAAGAAGTCCATGACACAAAAAAGGTTATAAACCCCTGCAGTAGATGGTAGGTAACATTGGAGGGAGATGCACTTTCATATTTTAATTATTATGAAAAGAATATTTTAATTGACTTTAGGGAAATAATCAATCAATATAAATCAATAAACGTTTATCAAATTTATCAAATTCCTACTATGTGCCAGGTAAAGCACTAAGCACAGGGGATACAAATACAAAAAAGACAGTCCCTGTCCTCAAGGAGCTTACATTCTAATGGGAGAAGATGATGCCCAAAAGGAAGCTAAGAAGCAGGTGTTGGGGGGTGGAGGAGGCCAGGAAGGGTATCCAAAGTAGGGTCATGGTGGGAAAGTCAGAGAAATCTCAAAGTAGTGCAGACTGGTGAGAAATGAGCAGATCAGAGCTGAACTCCCTCCTTAAATGGAGAATTTGGAGTTCATGGCTCTATATTCCAATCAGAGGGACAGAAGGTAGAGAGGAAGAAAAGTATTAAGGCTGATAGGATCTTGCCAGATGATGAGATTTTCCCAGTAATAAGCTTGTTGGGGTATCATGGAAAGTCTGGGAATTCATAGAGTAGTACAGACAGGTTAGAAATAAGCAGCATTGAAAATGGGATTGAAAAATGTAGGTTGAGGCAAAATTGTGAAGATTTGAAGGTGAGAGAAAGAAGACTGATTTTTAATGTGCTCTCAGTGTGATTTTAGGTAATCATCTAGTCTCTTATAATCCTCCATGTATGATCTAAACAGTAGAAAGGACAATGGGACCATCACCTGCCTTGTTCTGGACACTATCTCTGAGTGTAGCCTAAAATGGCTTTAGCTATTACATCTTCAAAGAGACCAACTGTGGAAGAGTAATGAAGCTTATGAAGACTGTTAGGATCTCAAGGGTCATCTAAGTCTAACACCTTTATTTTACAAATGAAGAAACTGAGTCCTAGAGTGATTACGTGACTTGCCCAAGGCTACACAGAAATGCACACAGCAAAGGAGACAAGAACCAGGATCTTCCAAGTCCCATTACTTCCTTCTACACCACGCTAACATCTCTCTTATTCAGTTTCCTTAGTTTGTAAATGGTATAAAAGTACCAATCTGTCTAGTTAATAAGAATATAAGAAAACAAATGAGACATCTAGAAGTGTTTTCAAAATTTCACATACTCTTAAAGAAGGAAAAGGACTTCAGAGGTCATTTATTCAAAGCCTTTGTCAAATCATAAATCTTGTCTACGACATCCTTGAGATTTCTCCAGCATATGTGTGTTTGGAAAATGTTAAGTGATAGGAAACTATTCCTACTACCTCATTTTATTTTTCAGATGGCTTTAATTGTGAGGAAAACAATGCTGACTCAAAACTTGCTTTCCTAAAACTTTCTCCCATTGGACATCACTCTTTTCTCCTGGGATAAGCAAAAGAAATCTAATCTCTCCTTTACATGACAACCATTCAAATATTTGAAAGCTGCTACTGTCTAATTTCCCTGTCTTCTCTTCTCTAGGGCAAACACTTTCATTTACTTCCATTTACTTCCATTTTATAGTTTTTATATGGCATGATTTAAAGACCATTCATTAGATTGGTTACCCTCCTCTATATGCATACCACCTTGCCAATGTCCTTCCTTAGAGCATGATGCTCAAAAACTGGATACAATAATTTAAATGTAATCTGACCAGTGCAGAGTATAGAAGGCCTCTTTCTCTCCCTCTTTAATAAAAATGCAAGTTATTGCTATTATTATTATTGCAATAGTAATATAATAGCTAATATTTACATAGCACTTTAAGGTTTGCAAGCTGCTTTATAGATATTATCTTATTTTGTCTTCACAACAACCCTGGGAGGTAGGGGCTGCTATTATCCTCATAGATAGATGAGGAAACTGAAGCAGACAGAGGTCAAATGACTTGCCCAGGGTCACATAGCTAGAAAGCATCTGAGGATGAACAATACTATAGATTCATTAATATAGCCTCCTAGAGGTGAGGTAAGCATTAGTTACAATTTTTTTCTAAAATATAATATGCATACTGAAAACCAGCGAAGACCAAACCTATGGGAGACAAATTGGTTAGGAGAAGTTTCGGTAAAGTGTGTAATCTTCTTCAAAACTCCTTCTTAGAAACTTGGGCTAGCTTCATGTTGCTTTTATTAGGATAGAGTTGAAAACACTGACAGTAATGTTTCAGGGGAAAAAAACCAAAAAGCTTGCCACAAATGTTTCATAGACTGAGTGTAGCTGTTAAGATGAGCATTAAGTGGGCATATGTAGAAGTGCAATAGAATGATTCCTAGATTGTACTTCATGGTTTGTGAAAATTATTACTCTACTAAATGGAGGAAAGACAGTCACAATGATGGCTGTAAATCAATGCATGTTCTTCATTCCCCAAAATGCTCAAAATTTGGACTCCTAAGTTGATATGCTTTTGTGGCTCCCTTCAGAAAGAGTTTCTTTTTTTTGCTAATATGTCAGTTGGCCCACTTCGCGGAGCCATTGAATATTTGATCTGGCCTCTCCAATGAACTGAATGGGACCATATGGGTGAACCATTCTAAATCATCATCCGTTTTACAGATTAGTGTGAGATCATATCATAGGGTTTAATCTGGCTTCTCCAATGAACTGAATGGCACCCTATGGGTGAATCATTCCAAGTTAACATTCACTTTACAAGATTAATGTGAGATCCCATAACAGGACTAAAAGTTTGTCAATTATAAATGCAAAGATATTTTACAATAAACTCACCAAAAAACAAAACAAAATAAAAACAAAACAAAAACCCTGCGTACATTATTTTGAATAGCCCATGTAATCATTGCATGGTTTCCAACAGCTCAGACTATTATTCAAATAGTTTAAAGTCAACAATAACTATTCCTGCAGCTTTTAAAAATTATTTTAGGAATGTTCTGTAAAATTCAATTAAAAACATTGAATAAGCACCCATTCTAGGTAAGGCATTGTATATTATGTTAGGATATTTTTTTAAATTACGCGGACTCTGCTCTCAAGAAGTTCATATTCTACTGGGGAGGTTGAGACATGTCAATAAACAAGTATAACACAAGGCACTGGTGGTGGGAGTGAGGGAAAGCTCTAAAGGTATCTCTTCCACATTGTGACTTTCCCCATCATGGTTTCCATATATTGTAGGTCAGCAGAAGAAATTAAATGGGAATTTTTTGGGAGTTTTACAGAAGCTGCAGATGACACATGAAGGCCAGCAGACTACACAGAAAAAGTTTAGAAACTCAAAAATGCATAAAATATATTTATAATAATATGTATTATATAATATAAACCCAAATTTTACAAGAAGGTACTATAAACACCTCATGAAAGAGAAAGAAAAAATTCAGACTTCTCTGATATGAAGGGAAGGCCAAAATATTTATGCAGATTTTCCAAATTATAGGGGTGCTGCACTGCTAACTCCCATGATGTAGAAGGGATAACTGTAACATAGACTAAGGGCTCTGGGGAATTTGAGATTTGAAGATACTCTTAGCTGGAGTGAAGGACGGGCAGGAAAGGCTTCTCACGGTGATGAGCTGACTCTCAAAGGAAAATAAACAGATCCCTAAAAGGTAGAGATAAGGAAGAAGTACATTCCAGGAGTGTGAAAGGACCAGCACAAACCTATATAGGCTAGAGACAAATTTAGGGAAGAGTTGGTAGTCTGACTTGGCTGGAATGGATAGTGCATGAAGGGAACTTAGGTGAAATAAAACTGGAAAGGTAAATTGTATCCAGATTGGGGAAGAGTGAGATGGGGCCTAAATCCCATTGAGGGGGATGTATTTTTTCTTCCTGATATGAATGACATTTTAGCATAACATTTTGAATATAAATGGGCAGTCGCATCTCAGCTTTATGTTTAGACCCCCTTTAATCTAATTCTTGTGCAAGGACAACAAAAAGACAGAGTCTACCCTGTCTCAGACACCTAAAGCCAATGACAGACTATCAGATTAGAAAATCCCTAACTATCCTACCCCAAAACACAACAAACTGCTCATAAAGCTGTAGTAAATGGCTTAGGAACTCAGGAAGTTCACTTATCCCATAGAGTTGCATATCTCTATGTGTCTAATGATGTGTTTCCTTACCTTGGCTTTAGCCCATTGCCCTTAGACCAACATACAGAATAATACCTTTTACTGACTTGTCTTGTAAATAATAAGCAATATATTTTCTTGCCATGACAAATCTATAGGTAGTAGGGAACCAATGGGATTTTGTGAATAAGAGAATGACATGGTAATGTCTGTAACTTGGGAAAATTATTGAGGAATTCTTGTAAAGGATGGGTGGAAAAAGATAAGATTTGGGATAGAGAGCCAAGTAAGGAGTCGCTTACAATAGACTTACCAGAAGAAAGGTGTTTAGGGTCAAAAAGAGGAGTAACACTGGTACTGGAGAGAGGGTGGTAGAAGTAAGATATGCTTTGGAATCAAGATGGCTTGGGAACTGATTTCTTGCAAGGGTTGAAGAAGGAGGAAGAATCAAAGATCGCTTCATGGATTTGCGAGAGATGATCTCTGAGGATCTCTCAGGAGTGAAGCCTCCTCAAAGAGTTAATCATTTGACCTTGGAAAAAAACATGCTTTTCAATACATCCTGTACTTTACCAGACCCCTCCCCCTTCCCAAACTTATTTTTAGGCACTAGTAAGGAGGAATAACATCCCCCCCTTCTTAAACTGCTTACTCACTCTTGCAAAAAAACTTCCTGCCTTTTCTTGTTTCTAAGAAACTGTTTTTGCTCTCTGTTGCTGGGGTAGACTTTGTGCCCTCAAGGCTTGCACCAATGAGCTGAGAAGAAGGGGGTTAGGGAGGAAGAGTTGTGGTTAAAATCTATATAATCTTTCTTTGCTGAGCACACCCTTGCACTCTCCCAGCAGAGCCGTCTTAGGCAGATGGAGGGTGCCCTTTCTCCGAGAAAGCTAATAAAGAAAACTTTCTTTTTGCTAATATCTCTGAGTCTCTGATTTATTGGTAAGGGTCTCTGTGCTCCACACAGTTTTGGGAGATTGTCTGGGATTTTTCACCCCCTTTTTGGGGACTCCCCCAACCTAAATTTGGGGGCAGGCACCACACTAGACTTTTCTGGTGGCCTCCGGGTTTCGGCTGGTTTGGGATTCTCCCCTGAGGAGGGAAAAGCCCGAAGGGAGATCTCAGGGTAGCAAAATGAAAGTACTGCAGCACTGGTAATCAGAAGACCACCACAGCCACCAGTGTAAAGTGAAAGAAATTTTCAGTCACGTAAGTTTGTGCGCACAGTTGGTAAAGTGGCCCACCTAGACTCTGAGTTGGTAAAGCAGCATACTAGTCCCCCTAGAGTCTTTGAGTTGGTAAAGTGGTAAAGTCTTGTGAGGGGATGCCCTATGAGCCCGCCTTGACTCTTTGAGTTGGTAAAGCAGCCATACGAGGAGGATGGGGAAATCAAATTCAAAATTGGGTGAGGACAAGGAAAAGTTACCAGATGTGCCGGCTAATAGTCCCTTGGGATCTAGACTTAGTAATTGGGATGAACTTCCAAAATATAGGAAACAGATTGAGTAATTGAGTGCACTATCAGGACAACAAATTATAAATAGGATTTGTTTTGTGACTTTGTTTCTGTCTGTCATGTGTCTGTGCGAGTGAGAGTCTGTGTAATCTGAAACCCTGTAAGGTATAAAAATGCAGCCAGCAAGGGTAGCTCCTAAGAGCTGCAGCTGGATTTATTGCTTGGAAAAATGTTTTCTTTCTTTCTCTCTCCCTCTCCCTCCCTGATTACAGCAGCCTCAGAGGAGAGAGAGGATGAGAGAAAGTAAGAGAAAGAAATACTTTGTTATTTAGGTTATATGATTGGAAAAAGCCAGTTGAGAAAGGTAAGAGAAGTGTCAGGTCAGAATTAGAAAGAAATAAGATATGTACAGTTTTAAAGGGACTTTAATCAAAGTCCATCAGAAGGAAAGGTAAGAAGGTTTAAGCATGTAGGAATGAAAGAAGTATGGGTAGAAAGAAAAGTGTAAGCTATTCACATGAACATTGTAAACAGAGGGTTTGAGAGTAAAAGAATTGGAAATTTTTGAAGAATTGTTGAAAAAAATTCTCCCTCTACATTCTAACTCTGGCCAAGTTTTGAATGTGGAGGGAAAGACAAGAAAGAAAAGAGGAACCTTTTCCCCTCAGATCAAAAAGAGAGGTAGCACTTACTCTTTCCTGCATCACATAAAAGAGATAAGTTTTTGTGTACCGGAACACAACCAAAAGGTAATTTAATTAATTCTGGTAATATTTTAAATGGAATGTGATGTTCTTCATTTAATGCTTAAGTCAGAATTGAATTTATTATACTGTTTGGCACTAAAGTCTAAATTTGTATGTAAATGATAAGAGAGAAGCCTCTGAAGAAGAAAAAAGTTATGCTGGTTGCTGGGGCCCAGGGGCTATAGCACTGACAGCAGTGGGTATATTCTTAAGTCAAGCAAAACCTCTGAACCCATTCAAAGGGGACTGTGGGGCAAAATGTGTTTCTTTTGACTGGTCAAATGCGAGCATTGTCTGTCTGTCTGTCTGTCTGTCTGCTGATGTTTTGTGTCTGCCAGAAAAATTTTGGGGTAATTTTTTTTTGAGGTCTGAGATTGGAAAAGTAACAGTGGGAAAGAGCTTTCGTCTCAGGCTTTCTGGGGGAGATTGAGATTAGAATGAAAAAAGGCAGAGAGAATCTCTCAGAAGTTAGTGGAAGGCACAGCAAGCAACCTTTAGTTTGTTGAATGTGCTTAGAGTAATAAGAGCGATAATTTCTATATGTGATAATATGGAAGTGCAATTGATGTTCAACTGAAATTGATGTTCAATTGAAAATGACTGGATCTGAAATTTGTTAACTGGGTGACATTAAGCAAGTTATCTCAGTTTATTTCACATGATTGGAAGGTGCTTAGCACAATGCCTGGCAGAGGGCAGACACTATAAATGTTAAAAGAGGAATAGCTTATGGCTTATCTTGTAAATGCCTTGAAAGAAGCATCTATTTTAATTAAGGATTATCTGTTTGTAGGTGATTTGATATGTACTGGTTTTAAATTGACTATTAGTATTGGAGTGTGTTATTAATTCCTTAGTGGAATGTCATCCTCCTGATGGGGAATATGAATAGGAATGAATAATGAACTAATGCAAGGTATGGAACTAGAAGTAATTCAGAGTGTAAGTCTAGGTTCTAATTTTTCTCATTCTAGTTTCTTAAAACATGACGATTGGCCAAGGTTCCAATTTTGACCTTGTAATAGTGGAGACATGGGAGTTGAGTTAGCTTTCATTATTTGCCCTGGTTATTGGCAAGATAATTTAAAATTGTGTTAAGATCAATCTTGTAGGAGAGAGGACACAAGAAGGAGGATCTCTGCAGGAGGAGAGTCTGCTGGACACTGTTTGAATGGCACTGGGACCAGGGGACTTCACCAGATGATGTCCAGAATGTCAGACAGTTTTATGAGAAGAGACTTCTGAAGCTTTTAACGGACAATTTATCGTTACTTTTGGGTCTCTGTATCTGTACTTAATAAGGGGACTACCCCCTTTTTAATTTGTCAACACATTGTTCACTTTCTCCCATACTATTTTAAGTCCCCAAAATCCCCTGATGAAATGTTGCCCAGTAGCACAGCCCCAGATAGAACCATCACTAAGGCATTGAAAGGTTTAACCACTTTAGCTGAGGAGTTGGCGGAGAACTCTGAGATAGATAATTAATTAAAGGGATGGTTAGAATATTAACTGCTATAGGATGCTGTACAGTTCCATGCAATAAGGGACTAGTACAATGATTGATAATCTCACTAAAGTTTATCCCAATGGCCATGGGTCCCTGTTCCCCTGAAGTCAGAATGGCCCCTTGCTGAAAAAAAGAAGGGCCTATACTGTCTTAATCAAACGAAGGGAAAGAATAAGTGAGAATGTAGTAAACGTAAGTAAGAAAGACCCAGTTAGGAGAGAGAGTAGTTGTGAATGGACCTTCACGGGGCTCTCAGGAATGAGATCACGTAACTGCACTGAGATTCAATGGCAGTGGAACAAAATAGGCACCCCAGGCGTAAGCACAATTTCGGGGAACACCACACTGATCAAATTAAGGGAAGAAATGTTCCAATGTGGAGGAGTGGAGGGAGCCATAGAAGTCCCCTATATGGAATGGGGGTGGTTCAATGGAACTGGTGGGGAGAGGGGCTGTTTCCGAGAGTACTGGAGTGAGATGAACAGAACAGGAGACCCCCTCATGACTAGCTGCAAGTGGGAAGAGAGTGTGAGGTGGAAACCTCCGTTACCAGCACTGGGAGCACAAATGGTGTGAGGAGGCTTCAAAGAGTAAAAAAAGAGGAGAGGAGGCATTGTGAGAGATGATCTCTGAGGAGTGAAGCCTCCTCAAAGAGTTAATCGTTTGATCTTGTAAAGAAACATGCTTTTCAATACATCCTGTACTTTACCAGACCTCTCACCCTTCCCAAACTTATTTTTAGGCACTAGTAAGGAGGAATAACACCCCTCCCCCCAAACTGCTTACTCACTCTTGCAAAAAAACTTTCTGCCTTTTCTTGTCTCTAGGCAACTATCTTTGCTCTCTGTTGCTGGGGTAGACTTTCAGAGAATAGATTGTGCCCTCAAGGCTTGCACCAATGAGCTGAGAGGAAGGGGGTTAGGGAGGAAGAGTTGTGGTTAAAATCTATATAATCTTTCTTTGCTGAGCACACCCTTGCACTCTCCCAGCAGGGCTGTCTTAGGCAGACGGAGGGTGCCCTTTCTCCGAGAAAGCTAATAAAGAAAACTTTCTTTTTGCTAATATCTCTGAGTCTCTGATTTATTGGTAAGGGTCTCTGTACCCCACACAGATTCAAGCCCAGACAACAGAGAGTATGGTGGGTAGTACTACCAACAGAAATAGGGAAGCTGCGGGAAAAGTGATTAATTCAATTTTGGACATATCAAACATGCACTGCTGGGGAGGGGTTATCCTGGTGGGTGACATCCAGCAGACATGAAATGTATGACTGAAACGCAGGATAGACTGGAACAGAATTGAATAATAAATATATGTGCACATATCTATATAAACATACATATAATACATGTATACACACATGAGCATGTATATAACACATAATACATATATTACACATGTGTCTATGACTATGTATGCATATGATCTGCATAGGTGTCTAACATGCCACCTGCCTATTGCATGTTGCCCGCAACACTCCCAAGGTTAAAATGTAATAGTGAAAAAAAAATTTAAAAATACAATAAAGTAAAAATGATACAACTTTGTGGTTTTCTAAGACAATATGGGGCCAGTAGGGATGGTTTAGTAGTCCCAGTTTATCTTTGAATTTGAGGCCACTGGTGTACAGAGTCTGTGGGATTGGAAGACATTGATGAGAGTGAATAAGTGGAGAGGTAAGAAGATCTAAAAGAGACCCTTGGGTTATACCCACACTTGAGTAGGAAAAAGATGATGGAGTGCAGGAAATCAAATCATAGTAGTTAGGAGTTATACAGGTAGGAGAAGAAAGGGCAAAGACTGATACAATGGAAGGTAAGAGGAACGAGGATCCAGAATGAGAGCTGGCAGATGTGGGTTGAAATGCAGCGAGAGGTTTAAGAAGGAAGATGACTCTTAAAAGTCTATTATATTTAGTCATCAAGAAGTCATTGATAATCCTTTCCATAGCAATTTCAGTGGAGGGGTCAGAAAAGAGATTATATGGTACTGTGAAGTGAATACATGGTGAGGAAACAGAGGCAATGAATGCAGGTAAGTTGTTCTATGTATTTATCAGTGAATGGCAAGCAAAATAATCGGATGACATCTAGAAGAGGTGGCGATATCAAGGGAAGAGTTTTCAAAGGATAGTCAAGGCTTGAGATTATGTGCTGAGAGCAGAGAGGAAGGAGAAGGGAGGATAGAGGAGAGAGATGGAGGAAGAGAGATGGGGGAGGGAAAAGGGGGTGCAGGAGGGGTAGGGGCAGGGGCAAGGAGGGCATGCTTAATGGGGCAAACTCCCTAATGAGATAGGAGATGATTAGACCAAAGGCAGAAGGAGTGGGGCTCGCCTTGGCTAGTTTTTTAACTTAGTTATCCCATGAGACTGAGTGAAATGAGAATAAGTGAGAATGTAGTAAATGTAAGTAAGTAAGCCACAGGAAAGGAGCAGAGATGATGGAGGTTATTGCAGATGGACTTCGTTTTATTCAGGAAAGTAAACGGCAAAGTTATCTGCTGAGTGGCAGGTATTTAGGACTTCAACATTTGCAAAGCATTTTACAGATGCAATTCATTTGATCTTTCTAACAATACTTTGAGTCAGGGGCTATTATTATCATCCCCATCCCTATTTTAAGGATGCTGAGGTTTTGGATGTTTAAGTAAATTGCCCAGGGTCACACAGTAGTTAGTATCTGAGGGAATGTTTGAACCCAAGCCTTCTCGCCTCCAAACCCTTAGCTCTAGCCATGACACTATGTAGTTAAGTGGGGGAGCAAGGAGTGCGTGGTGTAATTGGGTTCAACTGGAGAGCTGTGAAAAGAGAGGAAAGACTTATTAGAAGATCTGCTGTGGGCTGCGTGGTGGATAGCTCATCAGAAATAAACAAAAGGATTGCATTGTAGCAACGAAAACCCAGGTAAGACTAGCTGAGATGAATTTATAGCGGATGTTGTCGTCACCATGATTTCATTAATTCCTCCACAAGCAGTTGTGGAGCAAGAGCAGAGAACTTGGATAAAGGTGTGGTCCCATAGCTGAGAATTAACAAAATTTGAACAAGTAAAGCAAAAAAGGGGCCAGTGATTCAAGTAGAGCGGTGTGCACTATTCTGTTGAAATAGATATCTATACGAGGCAGCTAGGTGGTGCAGTGGATAGAGCACCGGCCCTGAAGTCAGGAGGACCTGAGTTTAAATTCAGCCTCAGACCAAACACTTGATACTTATTAGCTGTGTGACCCTGGGCAAGTCACTTAACCCCAATTGCCTTAAAAAAATAAATAGATATGTATAAAGTCAATCCTGAAAGAGGAAAGAAATGGATATTAGATTGAGAGAACAAGTAGGATTAAGGGGCTGGAAGCTGCAGTGAGGATGAAAAGCAGGTTTAGGAGAGGGGAGGCAGGGTGGCAGAACAGTAGATTTCAGAATTCAAGATAAGGGAGGTGGAATGTTTTGAAGTTATGGTAAGATCTAAAGAATAACAATGCAGCCCTCTAGAAAACTGAGATTGAGTCAAGACAGAAGCTATATGGGTGTTATCAATATGAATATTGAGATATCAGGGTTAAAACAGGGGTTGGCACTGAAACAAGTAACATTTTAGCATCTAGCTTTACAACAACAGCAGCAAATCTCTTCAACTTTTGCTTAACCTAGGGAAGCCCTGGGAACTTCATTATCTGGCTTCCCCCAAAGGGACATCTGCTTTTTATTAAACATAGGAAAGGTTTTGTTTGCATGTAAATAAGTTAAAAAGTACCTGTACCTGAGCCAATAAAGTGTTGAGGAAAAACTCCCTGATTGGGACCCCAAGGACCCATATCAATCCTTTATGGCATATTACTACTCTGTGTGACTTAATTAGAAAGCCTACCTCTCCACTCCTGCCAGGAAACCTATAGCTAGCATTTGATGTTGCTAGCATGCATATAGTACTTAATGTTCGCAATGAGCTTTGCAAATATTATGTCATTTGATCGTCACAACAACCCTGGTAGGTAGGCACTGTTGTTACCCCATTTTACAGATGATGAAACTGTGGCAGATGGAGGTTGAGTGATTAGGCTAGGAACATGTGACTATTTAAGAACTGAGGTCAAATTCCTGGTCCAGCTCTCTTTCTATTGTCATCTGGTACCAGGAAAAAAAAAGCAAGGTCTAAGTTTTGCTTTTCATTGCTTCTTCCTTTCGGTCTCTCCTATGAACTTCAGTTCCCCGAGTTCTTGACGCACAATCTTTATTCTCCCTTTAGGGCTTCATTGCCTCCCTGTCGTTTTAGTGCTTGCATCTGAAGCCACTCAAATCCAGAAGCTTCTAGGTACACAGATGCCTTGGCATGCTCTCCTTGTGGCAGCTCCTTCTTTCACTCATGGCTAGACCTTATTTTATGGTCTTTCTTGGGCATGCATTCTGGGAGTCATCCTTCCCCATACCCTGAAGATAGAAACTTTCCCAACTCCTTTTGGCACATTAAACATCTATATAATGGAGTGCTGGTCATCTTCAGAATGCTATCCGCAATTCTTAAGGGCAAACGAACAATTCTTAGGCCGCATATTAAGGGAAATGAGACAGGGAATTCAGAAACTATCTGGTGAATTCTATCAATGGAGAAACCTGCTCTGGAGTATTGTTACTGGAATAATCTGATAATTGCCCATATTTCACTTAGTCTCATGATATAGGTACAATAACAGTTTTAAAGAGGATGCTAATATTTGGACAATTCAGCCCCAAAGATTTTGCATTAAACTGAAGGGAATGTAGTTTTTGTTCTTGTTTGAGCCAGAAAACTGCTTCAGAAAGGATCAGCCTTTACTTAATAAGATCCACCCACACAGTAAGTATTGAAGGATACACGGTCTTCCATTTTTCCCTTCCCTTTCCTTCTCTTCCCTTCCCTCTTTTTATTTTTTTTTCTTTTCTCACCTTTCCTCTTCTTTTCTTTTTTCTTGAATGCAATATTTTTTGAGCTCTCATAAGGCACAGAAGAGTGTGAGCTCTCTGGCCTGTGGAGAACTCCATTTGTTTTAAGTTACTGTAGAAATGGGAAATTATTTATGTTGCAAAGAACTCTACCTGTAACCTTCTTCATCACGAGAAAAGTGAGCTTTCCTACATGTATGCTTCATGACTTATATAATATTATTCAACCAGGACTTTGTGTGTATGTGTGTGAGTAGGGGAGAGTTATGAATTGCTAGCTCTTTTGGAGAGGATTTTTAATTTCATGGGATCGTGGCATCATAGATTTAGAGGTAGAAGGGACTTGAGTAGTAACTGAATCCAATCCACTCGTTTTATAATGAAGAAATTGAGGCCCAGAGTGGTTTCCTTTGCTGAAGGTCACACATGGAGGAAGTTTCTGAGGCAGGTTTTGAACCCAGGTCTCCCAAACTCCAAGTCCAGCACTCACTGGATTCACTACAGTCCACTGCCTCTTAATTCTATTTTTTTTGACCACATTGAAAGAGAAGTTCCACCAGCTCCTCCACTTTCATTTCTTCTACTTTCTACTTTTCAGGAGATAGGGAAGTGAGCCCAGGAAGTCCCAAAGCAATGGGAAAAAAATCCTTCCAGTTCCTTCACATATCATGTCTCCCTCTTTTTCCCATCAACCTCTATCTCTGGTTCTCATGGAAGCTTAGTTTATTTGACATCTTAAGCTTGGGAATATATTACATACTTTTGTGATTTTTAGAATTTTAAAAAAAGGTTTTAGTTGTTTTTTTTTTTTCACCTTATGGCTCTGGAAAAACAGTTTATGACTTTCCAAACTTTGTTTCTGATCATGTGCTTTCAGTTTTGAAGTCTGGTGTCCATTTCAGACCTACTGGAGGTAATAATAATGAAAAATAAAATGACAAAACCAGAGTTCGCCTTTTTTCTAAACAGTGAAAACTGAAGACTGCAAACCACTTGTATGATGAAAAATCAAAACTGTAACTGAGCCATAGTGGGCAGCTCCTGTCGGGCAAATTTCCTGACAAAGCAGTTATCTTTATAGAAGAATGGGGTGAAAAGTAGTCACATCTTCCCTTGGCTTAGTGCAATATTGCAGAAACTACTGAAATATTTGCTGTGATGTGTCACTACTTGGCACCCTACATACTATAATGTCTGCTGTTTTACCACAGAGCCTACTCAGTAATGTGATTCAATTGAGGGGAACTGTTGTCTCTGGAAAAGAGAAATATTCATTTAAAACAGTAGTGAAGCTCTACTTTAAAAGAATAGATTGTAAGAAAGAACTTAAAATGATTATAAAAAAACACACAGTGGAAATGCTTAAAACCATAGCAAAAAAAACCCCCTCAATAATCTTATAATTCACTATAAATCTCATCCTGTTACTTTAATAAAACAAGCCCCAAGAAAAATAAATTGTGATTTAATGCAAAATTATTATTTTTTTTTTGCATGAGGTATTCACCAGAGAAACCTGAGCATTAGTTGTGAAAGAGAAAAGAGAACTGCAACAGCTACATTTCAAAACCCATGCAAATTCCTGTTGGATGGTCCACTGGAGTGTGACTGAAAGAGTTATTGCCTTTGGCCTCCATAGTTGGAACTCCCTTCCTAGCTGAGCATGCTTCATCCAAATCCATTCATCCTGTATTGAATTTTCAGCAAACTTAAGGGAAACTTCTGCCCCATTGCACATCCCACCTAATACTTTATTCATTTGATTTGATTTATTTATATTGTGCCTAGTGCTCTAAGGTTTCTGGTGTATACATAATACAAATTCAGTATCTAAAGCAAAGCCGGCAACTCCAATAGGCTTTAATGCAAACTAAGAACTGGAAGGGAATGAGAGAAGTGAGAGGCTAGGTCGATTGTAGACCAGGACAGAAATAAAGGCCCACAAAGGAAGACCGTTCCACTTCTGGCTTTCCAATATAGAAGTCTGGGAACTTTCATAGGGAGTAATAGAGTTGGTAGTAATTTTCATGGTGGTACATAGAGAGAGACAACAGATATAAGTTGGGGGCCTCATTTATTAGATCATGATCAGCTCCCATAATGGACGTAACTGAATGGATTCATCGTCCTGCCCTTTTCTCTAGCTTAGGGGTATTTTCAGCTCGGAGGAAGGCCTTGCTAGAAGGTAGTAACATACACAATTTCTACTTTGGGCTAGAGAAGTTGGTAAGTGATGAGTAAGGAATAGTGTACTGAAGCTGAGCTTGGTATCTGTACTCCAAGATTCCTTGTTCCTCCCCATTCATGTTGCTTCTATTTCAGGGAAAAGAGAAATCGATCTCCTTATAAAAAATGGTTCAGAATCTCTGGTTTAAAATTACTCAGCTCCAGCTCAATCAAGATAACATATCATTTTAAGGGGAAAGGGATGGAGAAAGGACACTGGACTTGCTGTCAGAAACATCTGCCTCGGTTCAAATCCCACTTGAAACACTTACCAGCTGTGGGGAACTGGACAGGTCACTTGATCTCTCACAGCCTTAATGTCCACATATGTAAAGTCAGAGGATCGTCCTCATTGCTCTCTAAGGTACGTTCTGGTTCTAAATCTTTGAACTAGTGACAGTTAGTGTGAGGCAGGAGGAGAAAGAAAAGGGAGAAAAACCTGAATTAATATACAAACCATCTGCCCCAGATGAACTACACCTTTGGGAACTGAAAGAACTGGAAGTTACATATGCTGAGTTACTGTTAGTAATAATTAAGTTCTCATGGGAAATGGGAGAGGTGCCATGAGGTTGGAGCAGGACAAATGTCCTGATTTTCAAAAAGAGAGGCAGGGGCAGAGAGGTGGCACAGTGGATAGAGTGCCGGCTCTGGAGTCAGGGGGACCTGAGTTCAAATGTAGCCTCAGACACTTGACACCTATTAGCCGTGTGATCCTAGGCAAGTCACTTAACCCTGATTGCCTTAAAAAAAAAAAGAGGCAAATAGAGCCTACAAACTATAAGTAAGTGAATTTGATTCTCATTCCTGGGCAAATTCCAGAATGGGTCTTTAAAATAATATCTAGTGGGGCAGCTAGGTGGTGCAGTGGATAGAGCACTGGCCCCATTGTGTAGCCAAAAAAAAAAAATAACATCTAGAAAGGAGTGATTGGCAAGAGCCAGCATGGCTTCATCACGTCATACCAGGCAATCCTTTTCTGTTGAGGTTATTCAACTTGCAGATGAGATGAATGTTGTAGAAACAATTTACATAGATTTTAGAAGAATTTTTGATAAAGTATCTCACATTATTCTTGTGGAAATGATGAAGTAATGTGGGATTGATGGTAATACAATACAATTAGATGGATCTAGAACTGACGCAATGGCTAATCACAAAGTTACTAGTAAATGTTAATGGTTCAGTGTCAATGTGGCAGGATTTTCTGGTGAAGTGCCTCTATCTCAGGGGACTCTATGTTTGGCTATCTGATATTTAATGTCTTGTAATTGATTCATATAATGCCATTAATGACATGCTTATGAAATTTGCAGATAATGTAAAGCTGGACAGTATAGCTAATACATGATATAACAGAGCCACAATAAGAAAAAAAAACATCTTGACAGGTTAGAGCATTGGGTTAAATCTAAGAAGATACAATTCAAGAGGAATAAATGTAAAGTTGTACACTTAGATATAAAAATCAACTTCTCAAGTAAAGAGGCAGGAGAAATGGTAATATATCATTTTTGAAGGAAAAAACAAACAAACCTTAAATTCTAGAGGTTTTGATGGACCAAAGACTCAATGAGTTAGCAATATGATGTAATGGTCAAAAACGTTAATGTGATTTTTGGGCTGCCCTGGTCAAACTTCAGCTGGAGGATTATGTTTAGTTTTCAGTGACACAGCTTAAGAAGGATATTGAGGAGTTTGAGGGTGTTCAGGGGAGAAACTCAGCTAGTGAAAGGCTTGTTCATTTGAAGGGATTGTTCATGTTTAGCCTAAAAAAGAAAAGCCTCAGGAGTGATGGGTATAAATTGTGACAAAGTCAATTTAGGGTTGATACCAGGAGAAACTTCCTAACAATTAGAGTTGTCCTGAATAGCTGTTACTTCAAGAAAATGGCCGATATTTCTTTGGAAACCTTCAAGCAGAGGCCAGATGGTCACTTGCAGGGTAGATTAGAATAGGGACTCCTTTAAGGAAGTCCCTTCTAGCTCTTAGACTCTGAGAAGGAAGAAGGAAGAGGAGGAGGAGCAAGAATGGAGAAGGGAGAAGAAAGACAAAGAACGCTATTTTAAGTGATCTCCAGAGGTAAATAAAAAGACATTCAAGGCTAGAGTACTGTACTGTATATTTTACTTCATAGTAATAGCAGCTCAAAGCTTATGGTCATTTCCAAGTAGTCTGTAAAAGTAACTTTAAAGAGAAATGTAAATTGAACTATTTAGCCTTAGAGGTTAAAAAATAAATAAATAAAAACTCTGGCACAACCAAGGTATGGTGGACAGCTGAAATTGTATGTTTCGTTCATGACACATATGATAAAAGTTTTCTTGCTTTTAGCTGCCACTGGGAGTTGTGTCAAAATAGAACCACTCCTGATTTTGTGAACATTTACACAGGGCCCCTCCCCCACCTTTAATTAGCTTTTCTGCTAATTCCTAAGATTGTAAGTGTTTGCTAAGTTTAAATGTCTCTTAATTTAAGAAAATCAGATACCTCCAAATTTGAACTAATATAGCTGTCATTTGGAGTGGCATAGTGTGGGAGTAAATAGTTGCTTCATAAATATTTTCTATTTTACAAAAAGATTCCGTACCAGTTTCAATTCAACCCCACAAATATTTATCAAGCATTGTGCTGGATCCAAAGAGCCAGATGCCCCAATGCATTTAAAATATTCAATCTACAAAAGATTCAATTTACACACTTTTCAGGAACACATCTGTTGAATGAACTGATTTGATTATAAATTCAACACGGTTACTGAGGGGCTGCCTTACATGTTATTGAATAAGCCATGAAGACCCTCTGTTTTCCCTTCCTTGTCTTCCTACTGTTTCTTTTGGGTATGTGGCCTACCCTGGCCTCCCCACACATAAGATGAGAGGGACCATGAAGCAAGAAGAAACTGCATTACGCAATCTTGCCACTCACTAATAGCTACAGTAAAAACTTTAGTGAGGAAATAGAAGTGACTGACAAAAATAAAGTTCTTATATGTCCTCATGGCAGCTTCCTCCTGTGCCTAAGAGGAAAATTAAGTTCAATATGTTCTAACCAATAAAAATCATGGCAGCCCTCTGGAGAGAATGCTCTAGATTTTGAATAAAATGACAGATTACTAACTTTCTTCAGCAAGGTAATTGGCCACATTGGTAGGTACGTTATCGCTAATATAAAAAATTGGAATATATACTGAAACATGAAATAGCAATGGCAAATTTTTCAGCGAGGAAAAAAATGGGCAGAAGAACATTTATTGCAGTTGACATTTCATATGTTGTGAAAAAATGTAACAAATTCCATACAGACACTAGCTTTTATTGAAGAAAATAAGAAATATATTTTATTGCTGGTATCTGCTTCATCATTTTCGTAAGAAAGAACATAATGGCAGCTACTTCATGTATTATTTCTAGCCATTGCTTTTGTATTATTGCATTAAAGCTAATTTTATTCACTTAGACCAAGGACACATAACGTGACCACAAAAGCATTCACCAGGAAATATTTATGCACTAAATAATTTAGGCAGCAGAAGCATTTAGATTGCTCAGCTTACTTTAAATAATTTAGGGGTGGCACTTTAGGGCACTGTAATCCAGCCACATGTTAAGAAGTGAAATTATGGGACATAATTCTTGATATTTAAATCCTAGAGTTCTTTTCTCCTATGTTCTTTTTGCTGTGGCACAATGAATGGGGTGGGGGAAGTGGAGCGTGCAAAGGAATAGAAAATGAATGGATGGACAGTGATACTGTAGACATTGAAGCTTTCAATGGTTGATTTGCCCTGTTAGGGAAAGCTGCCTATGAAGGGACCCCAAAGATAAAGGACCACCAAGGTGACTGGGCTAAAGGAATCAGCATTGCAATATCTCATACTGAGTAATCATCACGAATCCAACTTTACCAATATTCTCAACAGCAGAGTTTGTAATTTTTTTTTCGTCACTTAGCATGGTGCTTGGGACATAGTAGGTGCTTAATAATTTTTTTTATTGATTGGGATAATGCTACTGTCCTCTTGAATTGTGAAATTACTTTTAAGCTGCAATTAGTAAGTATGTTTTAATTGTAAAAAAAAGTGCCTTCCATTTCAACATTAAGAGGAGGTAGAGGTGATGATTTTTCAGGTCAACCCAGTTATATTATATGGTCTTTTGAATGACAGCTGCCTGAACTCATGCACCACACAGGCAAATGTGGTCATGAGAAGAGACCTTTGAATCACAGTGTGTCTAATCAGTTGACTTAAAAAAGATCATTGGTTTATAAAAACCCAAACCAAAGAATATAAGAAAGTGAGGAATGAAGAATATACAATTAAAGTTAATATAGAAATTGCATATATGTACATACATATATGTGTACATATGTGCATATATGTCTAGAGACCGGTTATAGTACTGGTTCCCCCACTAGATTGCTGTATGTCCCAGGCTTAGGGGTGGGGAGCCTGCAGCCTGGAGGCCACATGGCCTTTTCAGTTCTCTAGGTCCCAATCTCTTCATCTGTAAAATGAGGAAGTTAGACATGATGATTTCTGAAGTCTCTTCCCACCCTAAATACTATCTGCTCTATACTTTTATGAAAGAGATTATATTGGAATTATTTAGAAAAATAACATTTGAGGCTAATAAATTAAAATAAGTTTAGTTAATTAATGATGGAGTTTGAATGAATAGAAGTTATTTCATGATGGCTCATTAGAAATACTTAACTCTGTCACAAAGAGCTTTAACAGTTTTTATTTATAATTGTGATCAATATTTAATTGCTGCCTTATTTTATGGTATGAATGCTTTTTATTACTCACTATCTTTTTTTTAAATTTTAATGCCTTAAGTGGGACAAATCTGAAGAAAAAGTCATTCCCACAGATTGAGTACAAAATGGCCTGTACAAAGTATCAGTTCTACTGTTTTTCAGATTCCCGATGCACATTAGTACATTTGCTTAGTGCATTTGTAATTTTATGATGTAGGGTTCAACTAAAAATATAAGGTGAGTCTCTTAGCATCAAAGAATCATAGAATGTTAGGAAAGAAGACCTTAGGAATAGTACAATCTAAGCTACTTATTTTACAGATGAGAAAACTGAGATCTCAAAAGATCTAGCAACTCATTCAAGCTCACAAAGTTAATTAGTTTTAGGAAATTTTGTTTTTTTGTCATCAGAAATGAATGAATGAATGAAAAACTAATTAAGAACTATGTGTTAAATGTGCTAAGAAATCAAAGTCTCGTCTATCTCTCTTTGTACATTTTTTTACTATTTACCTATTTCTTTTTGAATGTTAGTGAGTGTCAACCCAAAAGGAGACTGAGCATTTTGATCTTACTTATACCTAGGTTTAGCACCATTTTCAGTATTTCTTATTTAGCTTGTACCTATCTCTGCTGTAGCTTGTTGTAATCTGTTCTTGGTCATGAAGGACAAAGATACCATATATTATAATCCCTGCCCTGCCATTGTTTCACTATTATTTTTTCCCCAGGATCAGTCAACTCTGCCAGAGTTGAAGGGACTCAAGGAATGCATTGAAGTTTGCAGATGAACAGATTCAACCAGTTGATATATACAGCAGTAGGATTTGAACCTAGGTCTCCATAATCTCTTTGCTGTCTTCTCTTATAATATAGTATATTACATTACTAAGATTATTTATAATGAAAATGAATCTCAGTCAAGGCTTACTAATAATGAATGAAGCAATTTTATTAATTACTATCAATCCAATTTAGGGCTTTATAGATCATGATTCTATATGATAAATAGTTGTTTACGTAGCTAACCAAACGTATATGGTACACAGTCATACATACTTCATGGATGATGGTGTTATTTATATAACATACTTGCTAGCTGTGTGCCTCTGGGTATGTCATCAAAACTTTCTCTGCTCCTATATGTAATTATTCACATAACACCTTCATCCATGAAGTATGTGTGACTGTGTATCACATACATGTGGTTAGTTACATAAACAACTCCCCATTATATATGACTGAAAAGATTTTATCCAGGAATCTTTTCAACTTGGGATTGAGAAGGAGTTGCTTTGCTGTTATGAACATAATTCCTAGGGTCTGACAATGTTTGTAGCTTTGGGTCTTTTGTCTCCTATGCATGCTGCCTGATGCTACTTTTCCCTAGAAATCCATAGGGATGATTCACTGTCGAAAATTTTAGTTCAATATGCATTTATAGAATATTTCAAATTTGCAAAGTATTTCACATAACATTACATCATTTGTTCCTCAGAACAACCCTGTGAGGTAGATACGACAGTAGTAGTATCTACATTTTACATATGATGACTTGCTCTGGGTCATTGAGTACCAAAGACAGAATTAGAACCCAACACTCTTACCATTATACCATGTAAATTAAAATATCTTGGAGGTTTCATCTCAAATCCATCAAATTAGAAAAGTTAATATCAAATGGAAAAAGGTAATTCTAGAATAGACTGTAGAAAGTCACTAATGTAGGGGTAAAGGTGGAAATTAGTCCAATCATTCTGGAAATAGGGAATTATGTGAAAAAAGTGGCTAAATTCTTCATACCCTTTGACACAGTGATTCTACAACTGAACATATATCCCAAGGACGTCAATTACAGAGAAAAACATCCTATATATCACATAATATTCATAGCATCATTCATTGTGGTCACAAAATGTTGGAGAATAAAATGAATCTTCATTATTTGGGGAATGGATGAATAATTTGTGGTATGTCAATGTGATGGAATCTTCTTAAGCACTAAGAAATGATGGATATAAGGAATTCAAGAACTATGGGAAGATTTGCATGAAATTATGCAGGGTAAAGAAAGAGGAAGTCAGAGGGCTGTATATATAATAACAGCAATGATGTAAATGTTAGTTGCACTAAAAAGCAGTCGAACTCTGATGAATTGTAAGGAATAACTGCATATGCGAGAGCTGATAATGAAACGTCTGTATTTTCTCAGGAGGTGAGTGTAGGTGTAGAGAATACAGTGTACACTGTCAAATGTGGCCATGATGTCAGTTAGTTTTATTTAAATCTCTTTATTAAAAGGAAGGACTCACTGGGGTAGAGAATGTAAAGGGGGAATAATTATGTTGTAAAAGTAAAAGGAAAAAATAATTTTTATTTTTAAAAACCTCAGCCTAAGTTTTTTTTTCAATTTTATTTTTAGCTTATGGGCTTTGTGTCAGGGATAGATTAGGGAAACTGAACTGACTTTAAACTATTAACAGATTCATTTACTCAAGAAAAAGTATTTTAGTTGAAAGATATGGACCCTGAGACTCTCAATAAGACCCAGGTGAAATATCAACTAAATTTATTGTAACATTTTAAAAAGCACTGTCTTCAACATGTAATTTCAGCAAAGTTTTGATTTGCAAATAATTCGCTTTAGGCCTCTTAGCATATTTGTGGCTCTGTTGGTTTCTTCTCTGTTTATTGATGTGTTAAAGAGAAAAAAAAAACCCTCAAACTTCATATTTGCTGTGTTTTGTAATTTTTAGCTAGGATAAGATCGTCTAGGTCCAGGTTGGGCCAAGAACTCAGGATGCAAGTAACGTAAGCGTGTCAGCACAGGTTGAGGTTGTTGGTTTTCTTCTTCATTGTTGCGTATTGAAGAAAAAGGGGTACAGAAGAAAAATGTTAATATGGGAAGTGAAGAACTGGCTAAGAAGGTAGTATCTTTGAATGAGATTTTGGATTTCTGGGTCAAGGCTTACAATATAAGGTTGATGGATTTCTGGCTAAGATAAATGACAATTTTACAAATCTAATAAAAGTATCCTAAAATAAAAATCATGGGAAATAGAGGAAACTGCCTATACATTTCCTGCAAGTTAGGTGTTTTAAGAGTTGCCATAAGATTAAGAACAGCTGCTCAGACAATCAGAAATTCACAGAAGACAAAATCCAAGAAAAAAGTCAATAGTATAAACAAAACATCCATAAAAAATAAACAAGACAAATAAAATGACCTCAAATATCTACTAAAAATGTCCAAAGTTTAGGTAATTAAGCAGGAGGTGCTAGAAGTCTTAACACAAGGAGATAAATTAGACCATAGGTATCACTGATAGTTGGTGGGATAAAACTTATTACTGGACCATGACTATGGATAGGTATATCTGAACATTTTGGTAAATAGATTACAAATCTGGCACAGAGGCATTATATATTTATATGGAGGGACTTCAATTATCCAGACATCTTCTGAAGCATACTCTTTCTGTCTCTTTGTGTGTGTGTGTGATAAAAACAGAGCAGTTAATAATCCTTGACTTTCCTTAGTGATAATTTCATTTTTCAAAAGGTGGAGGAGACTACAAAGGGAACTCTATTCTGGATCTGATTCTCACTAACAGGAAGTTCGCTGAGATGGAAATGATGGGAACCCCGGGGCAGAAGAATCCAAGAGTTTGAGATAAAAAAAAAGGAAAGGAAATCTGGGCATAATCTGACATACATCCCAGATTTTTTGAGGAAAAACACATTTCAAAGGATTCAGTGGAAAGATAGGTTAGCAGAGGAAATCATCTCAGGAGATGGGAAAGACTGAAAAATAAAATTCTGCAGACACAAAGGGAAACAATTCCAATGAGGAAGAAGTGCAGCATCTTTCTAAACAGTATGCATTTATAGGTAACTCATCAACTAACTTAGATTTAAAAAAGAAATGACCAGGAGATTAAATCAAGTCCAGGTAACAAAGAATGAATAGCAGAGTGTGATATGGTCCAGTACAAACATCGTCAGGAATGCCAACGCTAATACCGGGGCCTGGGTAATCATGTAGATGAGCTGGTAGGAGTGGTGTCAGAAATGTAAGCAGAATGGAAAGCAGACATTCCTGCCCTCTCCTTTCTCTTCCTCTTGGCAACTTTGACTCCTCTCTTTGGAGACCCGTGCTTATCCAATCAGAGTCTACAATGAGCCTGTGTCATCTGTCGCAAAACTCCTCATAGGCGACAAGTTCAGGAGAGCAAATGAGCTGCGTGGCCCCAATTTCAGGCTGCAATTGTACAGTCCCAGATAATAAACCAGAAGTTGATATTCAAACCAAGAGCTTAGGTTCTATTTGTCACCATTAAGGTCCACGGGCGTATGCTATCCTTAAACCTGGCAAGGGGGCGGCTCTCCAGATTGGCCTAAATTCCCATCATCTGGAAGGCTCCCAGTACAATCCCACCCTTCATTAACCTCCATAGAATCAATGAGGCAGCGAGCAAACGTGAAGACAAGAGAACTGATGAACTCTTATAGGAGAGATTGGAGAAGCGTCCTTGATCTGTTGGCATGGGGCACCGGCCATTGATCTGGGCGTGTGTGCTCGGGTTCTGAGGGGAGAGAGAAGGTTCCTTGGGGTTCTGGCAAGCAAACGACTCCATTTTGCAGATGAAGAAATCAAAAGCAGGAACTTGTGACTTTCTCAAAGACAGAAAACAACAACAACAGCAGAAAGTTAGCTACAACCGAGGCTTGCTGTGTTCCTTTCCCGTGATTTATGAACCACATGACATAGACCTGTTGGTTATGTCACTTTGTAGATTGCAAAACGTAGTCCTGCCCAGTAATTCTAAAGATGGCCTAGCCCCCTTGCTGGCTGCAGTCAGAATATCAATTCCCCGGGTTAAAACCCAAATCTAGGTTTTCATTTTCACTAGAGACTCCCTGCATAACTATAAGAACTTTTTATTATGAAAAGGATTTGAATATGAAATTGGAGTTTTGTCTTTAATCCTTGCTTTTGAAATCTCTCAGGGGTCTTTTTTTTTTGGTCATAATCTGGCTATTGTACTGGGATTTTACAACGCTGTGGCAGATTTAGGGGGCATGAATGTCTTATTTGTTTGTTTAGCAAAGCATAGCACTGCAGCTTCCTCCCCTCCTATAGCCTTCGTGTGACTGCAAAGAAGGCCTATTTTTTTTTTTTTTTGGTATGGCACTTGGGCTGTGGCTGAACACAATTTTTCTTTACTCAGCTAGCCATTATGTTTATTTCTGAAAACTCTCAATGCTCTTCAACTATCCACATGCACCCAATGTTTTTAAAGCCATTGTTTTAAAGTATTGTGGGAAATATTCTTAGCCCTAACTTTAATAGTCAGAATTACCACCTCATAGATAATCCTATATTGTTGTCTGATATGTTGTCCTTACCCTCTCCTCCCCCCCAATTATTTATCTTTGTGAGTCAGAATTTGATTTGCACTGTGTTAAAATCTAAATAATAATGAGCCAATTGTGTTAGAAGAAGAATCTGGAATTTTAATGAAGGGGTGCAAAAGGGCAAGATTTCAAGATCTTAATATATTTCTGAGCCTCTAATTTGTATGTGGAGCCTGAAGCAAGGGTTTTCTTTCAAAGGGAAGGCATCTTGGATTTTGAATACAGTTATCTCTTCTACATCAAGAGGTTAGAGGCGTGGTGAGAACTGTAAAATCTGTGTAAAAATTTTTGGTCTTCTCTTCATACCAGAGAAGAAGTCTAATTTTTTCTTTTTCTTTTATGGGGCATTTACAGTACCTTACTGTAAATTTGGGTTGATATTATACAATGCTATAAATATATTTTATACATTTCTGAGTTTCTAAACCTTTTCTGTGTTGTCTGCTGGCCTTTGCATGTCATTTGCAATTTCCACAAAACGCCCTCCCACCCTGAAATTCTTTAATTTCTTATGCCGACCTGTGATATGTTGAAACTGTGACGGGCAAAACGCTGTCATGTGGAATGTATTACCGTACAGTCTTCTAATGCTTTAGGATGCATTTGACCTATTAATGTGTTTAAAGTAGCCCATTAGCAAGTGAGTAGTAAGGGCTCAATGCTTGCATACTTTGGTTATACTAATTAATCATCTAATCAAGTATTTAGTAAGGACCTCCTATGTTCCAGGTTTTGTTGTAGGCATTAGGATATTAGTACAAAGAATGAAATAGTTCTCAAGGAAGTTCCATTCTAATAGGGAGAAGCAGCTGAAAGACTATCACTGGCATCCTCAGCTATGAATTGCAATGCTCTTGATTTCTGTATCCTTATTTTCTTACCAATGAAGGACTATGTGGGCAGTTCTGGAGACAATATTCCAATTGTTCCCTTCCACCCTCAAGAAGGCAGCTCTTGAATTGATGAGTTTTCACTATTCCCACACTTTCCTAAATTCCCCCGATTCACCCTATTATTTCATTTATTATTATTATTTATCTAGTAGTGCACCCATAAATTTTTAAGTATTTTGCTATGTGCTAACACTAGTGTATTTTATAAAATAACAGTTCTCTGTAATCTCCTTAAGGAATCATATTTTGCTGTATTAAAAAAATCTAAAATAATTTCTCTGTTAGATGACACAATTAAAGGATGATGTTGGGGAACTGTGATATTTAAAAATTCTTTTGTTTGCTCACCTTTGCATTTGGAACATGCTAGCCCAGGAACAGAAAAAGTTATTTCCTTGCTGAATCTGGTCTCCAAATGTCAATGAACTATTTTAACCACAAAAAGGAAAAGGCTTAATACTTAAGCACTGTTTGCCAGCAAAGAAAGGAAATGTCTTATAGGAAGGGATTTTGAGCATTTTGTGAATTGAGTCATTTATATGATTTTACTATGTCTTTTAATATTTAAATAAAAATGGAGTAGATTGCAGTATATATGTATATGTGTGCATGTGTCTAGTAACAGCTGTCTATGCAAGGCAACCTTGATACAACAGTTACCCAAGGATTAGGAAAGAATAGATGTTGTGTGAAAAGTTGGTGTTACAAAAATAAAGTTGTTATTAGTACTACAGATAGCTTACATTTAAATGATGCTTCACACAGCATTCTATGTACATCTTATTTGAAGACCAGAAAAAATTGATGATGTAAAGTAGTAAACTTGCTGTTATTCCCATTTTACAGATAATGAAGAAATAGATGATCAGAGAGGTCAAAGGACTTTTGCAAGTTCACTCAGCTAATGACTGTAATAAAAGAGCCAGAATTTATGCTTAGGTCTTCTGACTCTAAATCTAATATGCCTTATGCTGGATTGCACCTATTATACAATTCAAAGTTCTCATCTTATGCATAGAACTTTTCTATTAGGCAATTTTACTCCTTGTTCTGGCATTAAATATAAAAAAAAAGTTTATAATAGATTATGAGCTTGTATTTTTGGGTTCTTCATATCACTGTGATTGAAATTTACCTTAACAATATCACTGCAATAATTATGAAGTCATTCAATGACTAAGCATTTATTAAGACCCCATTATATACAAGGCATTTTACTAGGCACTAAAGGTCCAAAGATAATAGTGACTGTCCCTGCCTTTGAGAGGCTTGCATTCTTTCATTAAGTGTAAAATCTTTGTATGTATTCTTTGCCTTCTTATTTATTTCTAAGTCATTCTATCTCTGAGTAGAAGGAGACACGATTTTCCATTTATTGGTACCAGTTCCACATATAATCATAATTCTAGGACGGATGAACAATCCGTTTGTTCAGCACTTATGTATGAAGGGCCAGTCTGATGCTCATTGGAAGCAAGGAAGAGCTCTCTTTGCAGAAATCAGGTTCCCTTAGTATCATCATGCTTTTTTTGCCACAACCATGTTACCTGTCGGTGGAGTCCCATGACTAGAATAGTACTATTTCTAGTTCTTTCTGGAAGGCTTTCTAAAAATGCTAGTTAAGTTTCCAAGTTTGCCCACTCAGTCTTGTGTATTTACTCTCATATGGAGCTAAACCACATCAGCTATGGAGATCAAAATTCAGATTTGAGTGTTTTTAGCTCATGAGAATGGTGAGGGAGAGAGAGGGTGAGAGGGAGAGCAAAAAACTGGGGTTGAAACTTTTGTAGAGAAGTCAGAAAATGTAGGGGGAGGGGAACAAAGTACAATTAAGCAGGTGGAAGAGAGATGATAGTGCTGATGTAGAATCTAAGAGGTGGAGAAAGCTTGGAGAAGAAGGGGGTGATCAACAGTGTCATTAAATCCAAATTAACCAGGTCAAAGAATAAATCAAGAAACAATGATTACATGAAAGAAAATGACACAGATAAGGTAACATACAAAAATTACAGGAATATAGTTAAAGCAGTGCTTAAGGTAAAACATATCTCCCCTAATAAACACTAGCAAAATAAGAAAGGAGATGATTAACTCAAAATGTATTTTCTTAAAATTTCAAAAGCCAACATATAAACATATATTAATTAAGCAGCATGAAAGAAAAGTTTCTCTGATAAAGGTCTTATTTCTAAGACATATAGAGAACTGAGTCAAATTTATAAGAAAAAGAGCCATTCTCCAAATAATAAATGATCGAAGTATATAGACAATTTTGAGAGGAAGAAATCCAAGCAAAACCAGGAAAAAATTCATACAGTAATAGAAATGTTATAAAGATAATCTTAATTTAGAAAGACTCAATAATTCTGATTTACATAATGACAACCACAATTCCAAAGGATGCATATATTGTTGAATTTATTTTATTTTTTACTTTTTAATCAAGTTGCCTCAGTTTATCACCTGTTTGTCTTTTCAAAGAACCAGCTTTTAGCTTTGTCATTTCTAAAGTCCTTTTATTTTTAAATGTATCTATTTTCTCCTCTGTTTTAAATTCAACTTATTAAATATTTTCAGTTTTGAATTTTCTCTCACCCTTTTTTCTTTCCCTTACCCATTGCAAAGGCAAGAAAAAACAAAAAGCATGATAAATATGTGTAGTCAAGCAAAACAAATTCCTTATTAAGAAAAATTCAGAAGAAAAGCAGATCACATACCTTTCACAGCTATAAGTAGATATATTCTTAACCAAATGAGAGATATAAGCAATTTCCAAAGATAAAATAGATAATTTTGATTATATGAAATTTAAAACCTTCTGGCCAGAAGTAATGCACGTAGATTAAGAAGGAAGCAATGATGTTTTTCAAATTTTATCAAACAAAGGTTTGATGTTGCCCTTTGGAGATGGAGGAGGCCAATAGGTTTGGCATGTTGGATCTTCAGACTTTTTCAATGTATTGATCAACTTTGTTGATTTCTTCTCTTCGTCTTTTTCTTTTTCTTTAAAAATATTATTATTATTTTTTGTAATGGGTCTCCAGGAAGGGAAGAGGGAAACAGACTGAACTAGGAGATATTAAAACAAAAGATATTAATAAAGTTTATTTTGTTTTCAGTTATTTCAGAAGTGTCTGACTCTTTGTGACCCCATTTGGGGTTTTCTTGGCAAAGATGTTGGAGTGGTTTGGCATTTCCTTCTCCAGCTCATTTTACAGATGAGAAAACCGAGGCAAACGGGTAAATGACTTGCCCAGGGTCACACAGCTAGTGAGTATCTGAGGCTGTATTTGAACTTGGGAAGACAAGTCTTCCTTACTCTAGGCCAGGCAGTGTATCCACTGTGCCCCCTAATTGCCCAACAACTTATATTAAAAATACAAAGAAGACATGAAAGAGAATGAGAACTGAGAAGAAGACTATGAAATTGATTTCCTAGGGATTATCATCATCTTGCATAGCTAATCTCCACAAAATTGGAGCTTAAAGTGGATCTTTAAAATCATTTAGTCTAATACCCCTATTTTTCAGATGAGAGTATTAATATTCAGAGAGGATAGGTGAAACAGCTAATTAATGTCCGGGTCATTGTTGGGGCTGTAGCTAAAGATTTCACCCTCCAGGCCAGTGATCTTTCTATATTTACATTCAAACTGTTAGTATCTTGCCTTTTCCATTGACTAGAGGTATGGTGTTAGGCCAGTCAATTCACCTCTTAGGCTTTTGTTTCTTTATCTGGTTAAGTGGGAAAGTAATAGTTGTGTTATCTACCTCACAAACTGTTGTAAGAAGCAAATAAGGTAGTTTATATAAAGTGCTTGCTTTGTAAGCTATAAAGCACTATAAAATAGAAGTCATTATGATGATGATAATTTAATAACATTATCTATAGCATAATAATAAAATGTAAATTATTTAATGAGTTATTCCTTAAATAATGGAAAAATACCCGGTGGTATAACACAGTAAGGTCAGACCTTTCTCGTCTAGACAGCCATAACATTTACATTTCCACTATTTGCAAAGTGACTAGCTTTCCCTTCTTAGCTCATTTTGGAACTGGTTATGAAGGGATAGAGAGCAAGAAAGATATTCAGGCCTGGAAATATTTCTCTCGGACCATTGACCTCTGCCTGCTGTTTTCAAAGGAACTCATAGACTGCCATTTACGAGACCAACTTTTTCTCCATGCTTGTGCACTAATTGCCAGTCCCTGGAAACTGAGGTCTCTCTGCCTGTGGGTCCCATCAATCACACCAATTAACGCAGCCTTTTGCTGTTCCATGTTAGTCCTCATCTTATTAATATGCACTCTCATTTTCCCCTCACTATAGCTCCCACCAAGAATCCTCTTTGCCCTCTCTTAGGTACAAAACATTCATCTCCAGTATAATCTGTTCTCTTAAATTAATGGGCACCTTTTACTTTCTTGAATCTATTCATGAAGATATTAAGCAAAATAGAAGACAGCTCAGACCTTTGCAGATCCTATTACTCAAATCACCCCAATTCAGCACGTTGCCATTTATCATTCCTTTTTGTTTATGACCTGCCAGCCAGTCCTCCATCCATTTCATAGGAATGTTGTATCAAAACTAATTCATTCTAATTACCCAGACAGTCTGATTTCCCATAGAGATGTAGCTTCACTAAAGGACATTTCTTCTATATAGTATTGTGGCAGAACCCCTTCAGACGTTAATTTAAAACTTTGTCCAAGATAGCCCTGATGTTTCCTTGACACACTCCTGTTCTATAGATGGCAATTGGGAGGCAATGAAGTTCAGTGCAAAATATGCTATATTTGGTGTGCAAAGGACCAGAGTAGGAATTGAGGTTCTACTCTCTCCTTGCGGCCTTGAGCAATCACTTCATCTGTTTCCTCACTGTGGAAAATGATGGTGTCTAAAGTCTCTTCAATCTGTCTGCGATCCTGTGTTGTAATGGTTTAACATTCCCTACATCATTTTTCCTATACAATGTGTTGCAGTGCTTAGATAAGCATATAGACTGAAGGTTAAATTCTGAGGACTGCCCTTGCCAACTGAGAAGCTGTTTTACAATACTGTTTACCAACAACTCTTTCTGACTATGCCAGAAGGTAAGTACAGTACTGGGTCAAAACAGATACTTCTTTTCTTTGACATGTTCTCTCACAAGAATAGATTATCTGGGAGACCAACACAGAACTTAAAGTGTAGATTAAGAACTACAATTCGGCTTGTTGACCCCTTCTTTGGGGCTAGGTAAATAGTAGTGGCTTAACTACTAGGGGGAGAAGATTACTGAATAACCAGAGGTGTCACCATGTAATAAATTTTATACCACAGGTCTTCAATTGTAATCCCAGTCTTACAATTGATACAATAGGTGTTGACAGCATATCTATTAGACATCTAGTATGGTCATGAAGAAACCAGTGAATACCTTGTTCTACTTCATCTACCATGTAGGGCAGAGTTATTAAACATGCAACCTGCCTTGTATCCTACAACACTCCCAAATGAGGCCTTTGTTAGATTAAAATGCATTTGGGAAATATTTAATAAAATAAATAAAAATAGGATAAAACATAGATAATATAACATTTTAAAATTAAGTCAATATGTAATTTACATTGATCCATATGTATGTATAAGTGATCCCCATTTCTATTTGAGTTTGAAACCACTACCCAGCCAAAGAAAGCCAGGGTCTTGGAGTTAGGTGTACTCAGTTAGTATGACTGAATAAGAGAAATGGGTTTTTGTTTATGATGGCTTAGGAATTAGATGTTTGCCAGCTTTTCTTTCTAAAGAATGGTAAGACACCGTAAATAAGCTTATGAATCAGTTTTTTGAATGAGGATGGAGATGCATAAAGAAGTAGAATTTTACCACCCAGTTTCAAGAAGGAACTATATATAACAGTAGGTTATAGAGAAAGTAGAAGTAATTAAAATAAAAATTGAGTATACCTTGTGTTCACCTTCTCTTAAGGAAAATGTCAGATGATGGGAGGAGTTGATGTATAATCTACAAGAGCTTTGACTTGTGATGAACAGGATCTTGCAAAATTGGATATAATTTCTGGAATGCCATGTGTGTGTGTGTGTCTGTGTATGTGTGTGTGTATGAGAGAGAGAGAGAGAGAGAGA